>NC_047557.1:31431007-31747792 GCF_012275295.1 Melopsittacus undulatus | reverse complement strand
GCACAGTTCTGCAGGTATGTTGTAAGGATCTGGCAATAGTTTTGTAATAGTCACAAGAAGGAATTTGCATGGGAATCCTGATTAATGATGAAAATCTGAACAAATTCTTTATTTGTTGAGTATGAAGTGCTTTGAGACTAAGACCCTGAGGAATTTTTGAGTCTTTAGGTTTATGTAGTGAAGCAGATTTAAACTGTACTTAATAAGCAGAATTGCATTTGAATTGCTGTAGGGAAAAATTGGGTTTGATCTCTTTATTACTTGTAATTTAATGTGTTCAGAAATGAAACAGTTCAAGAACATAATGTTCAACACAGAAGACTGCATTTTGCATTGTATAAGACATAGGATTTATACACTGTGGGAGACCCTAGGGCAAGTGTGCTTTCTAAGACCTCATTTGCTGCAACATAGTCCAGGCTTTTATGTTGAGTTTAATCATGACACTGCACTTACTTTTTCTTATGTTTATGTAAGCAGAAAGAATCTACAATATGTAAGCATGACTTTCAAATACATTATAACTTCATAATAGATTTATATCTATCTTCTACATAAAGGAAACAAAATAAAAATATAAATTTATTTATCTGCTACCTAGATTACCGAGAGTGTATTATTGTAAGTAAGAAGTGTCTGAATTCAGTCAACATTAATCTTTTTTATTAATTAAATGACTATAGGAGAAATAAATGAGGAGGAATACTACATATGTTTAAACTGGTTTAGTTAATGATTTCTTCATTTAGTGGAGTTATTTGACTTCTTACATTCTTTTGCTAAAAGTTCAAATGCAGCTATCTGTGATAACATAGCCATGATAACACTAGTAATTGGATTATGCATTGAAAATACTCTGAAGAATTCAATTTTATACGAAACTAGATTTAGTATCAAATCCTAATAGCTGAGTGCCTGCAAGCCTGTAAAATGTAATACTCTGTTGTCTGTTGACTAAAACATATTATGGCTGACAACAGCGGTTTATTTTCTTTTTTTTACCCTCTGTTATTAAACAAAACCAAAACAAAAGAAGAAAAACATCACTGAACCTGAGTTTCATGTATTATTTTAAGGACTAACCATATGAAAGCCCAGAAACTCCAAACAAACTATTTGTTTAAAGCCAAATAAACCAAAATGAATAAATTAAGAGTTTAGAACTTCTAAAGACTAAAGCATTTTTAATTCAGATCCCAAAACTGAGTAAGTATCTTTTTTGCCGCTGTTGGTTAACAGAAAGTTTTACATCAGCCTGACAGTACAGAGTTTCAGGATCTGGATGGACTTGTCTTTACCCAGTCTGATTTTATCTTGTTCTAACAGACGTCTAGAGGTCAAGTGAATGCCAAGCACATTGGAGTTGAAGCTCTGTGAGTTCTATCAGGTCAAGGCCTGATGCTTTATATCACCATCATAACCTGAATTTCCAAAATTTTGCCATATTTGATGTGCTATATTTTCATTTATTAAATTTATGAAATGAAAGTGAAATAAAATGAAAACATCAATGTTGGTTATCTAAAGCATCCACAATAAACTAACAACATTTGAAATAATATCTGCTAGTTTATTTGGATAGATGCATCAGATTATTGGTTTTTGAGACTAAACAGAATCATTGTTAAGTAGAAATAAAGACATCACAAAAAAAGCGATATTTACTGATGTGATTTTTTTTATTCATCTTCCTTGGCTTACAGCTACTGCATCACTCCCTGTCAATGTCTTCTTAAAATTATACTTTTAAATAACAGTATTCCCATGCAGTAATATAAAGCCTTTTTTTTATCTTATTACCCCTTAGTTTACATTCCTTCCTGCCTGGATTGTACGTGTCCCTCAAAAGAGACAAGTACTCTCATACATCCATTGGTTTACATACATGAGGATGTAGAAGAAAAAGAATAATATATCTGTATGTGTTGTAAATGGTAGCCTGGATTGCATAGGAAATCTGGAAGGGTAATGGATCATTCCATTTTAAAATCAAAGGTGGAACTATAGAAACTCCCTATCTTTAAACATAGGAGAAATCTGCTTTCAAAATTTAAAATAGAATTGGAGTTTGGAAGAACCTCCGTCTCCCTTCTTAGGCTGTGGTTGCTAGCAGATCTAGCTCTGCTTCTAGTAATATCTGGGAATCCTTACTAAATCCAAGGCTTTTCTGGTAGTCAGGCTCTATGAACTGGAATTTCTAGTTTATTGTTTTCATTGTCTCCATTCAAAATTTGACAAACAACAGGCAATCCAATCTAAATCGTCTCTACTTTGAGTGGGTAATTGGACTAGAAGAACCACTCCCAGGTTCCCTTCCACAACATGAGCTACTTAGGATTCTGTGGCTCTGTAGTAGAAAACATTAACAGTGACAGTCAGTTTTGTCTGAGAATTGCATGCTAGCAAGACTTGTCTTGTGTCATGATACTGCATCCCAACAAAGCAGAAGACAGTTTCTTCAACCAGTTCCTCCAGATGTAGTATTCTTTTTCTGTAATGAACTTAAATAATCTTTGAAAGAAAAAGCTCTCTCATATTAATAAATAAGCATGATATACCCCCACACTCTCTGTCTTACCTGCTGTATCCTTCACAGACTTCATTACTTCTAAACTCTGAGGCTGGCCCTAGTGTTACAGATTACGATTGCTAGAGAAATTGCTGGATTTGCTCTTTTTTACACTCAGAAGTAATTATAACCAATTTGGTCACCATTATTATTATTATAATAATAAGGCCTGTAGTCTCAAAATAAATTAAAATTGTATTTTACCTTAATAGCTGCCCAAGCAGTTTCCAGTCTTTTCAGTGATTCCCCTGCCATATGCATTAAATTTTACATGTATTCATATCAAGGATTACAAAAATTTATTTAAGAAATTACTCTGTATCCACTGCAGCATACGTGAATTGTCATTATTCACTCAGCCATGAGTTCTAAGGATGGAACTGTTTGCCAGGGGCAGAAGACAGAGTTTTCATTCTCAAAATAGAATCAAGCCAGACTTAAAATGCAAGACCTCAGAAGATTAAGTTGTCTAGCTTAATCAGAGAGAAGACTGAGGGATGAATTCTACATGAATATATATGTATATGCACGTAACTGTAATAGAAAGGAGAGGACAGCTGTTTAATTTTGAAGTCAAAATATATCCAGTTATTGAGAACCAGCTTCATACAACTGTAGTATTAGAATTGGAAATAAATGTTATATTTGTGAGAAATTTAAATATTGTCAGAGTAGTGCAACCTGGAATCATCTGATAACACAACAATTTCAAAGGTATACTTCACTCCAGAAAATTTATAACCTTGGTGCATAGTTATAATGGATATAGGATTGCTGTGGTTCATTTGGACCTTGCAATCTTTTAATCTCTGATTCCCTATTGTCATCATCATCTTTCAAGACTAGCCATTTAAACAAAATGTAGTGCATTGACATTTTAATGTTCTTCATACTTGCATCTATACATTACACCAAAACAAAATCAAATTTCATGCTTCAGAGCTTTATCCAGTCATCAGCAAAGTGAAGGAGTACACTGGCTTGTTGAGCAATTGGTTAGACTTTTTTTCCTCCTGGTCCTCTGAAGAATCAAAAGCTAGCTGCAGCTATAGACTGGAAGAAAAAATAGATACAAAGACACTTACAAAATATTTCTCCAGTGTATCTGACGACATGTTCAAGGTCATGCTGATCACCACATATTTATTCAAGTGGGAAATTTTCCGTGCTCAGTTAGATAGGAAGTTGGCAGATTTTTGCAAACCTCCTAATTTTCTCTATAGCAAAATGAGTATATGGAGCTCCTGTGGTGTCATAATGTAAAAGTTAATTTTCGGCTTCTAAATTTTATGGTTACAATAAATCACTTCTTGACAAGAAGTGTCAAAACTGAGCTCAGTTTTGTTTGGGTTAGTTGGCTATATTTCAGAAAAAATATCCTACCACTATTAAAAATCTGAAGTAGAGGAGCACCTGCAGCCCCTCCTTAATAACTCAGGGAGAAATGCATACCATCATTACATCTGTGGGTTGTGAGCAAGGGATGTTTTCAACCCCTGGAGGACTTAGATCATAAAGGTGACAGCTGTGATGGTTGGCCTTGGAGAACTGATTCGGAGAAAACTCCAGGAACAAACTTGCCAACAAAGTTTTCAAGCTGACAAGCAGGTATTCCTTATTGCGGCGCCGGGAGACACGGGGGATAACTCCTCCTAACGTGTGTCTCTCTATTGTTACACAAGCCATCCTTATATAGTTCCTGGGCATACATACATATTCATGAGGCTACATATGGATTACATTATTTTCCAGAAAGTTCCCTGCATGCGTACAAAAATGTGATGGTGGTCTCTGAGGGTTGTTTACTTCTTCCAACAATCTTCATCACTTCTGGCAGCCTTTGAAGCACGTGCAGTAGATGCTTATATCACTTTAATTGGTTCCTTAGCACCAGAGACATAATAATCCTCCTATCCTCCTACTTATCAGTTACTTTAACTGTAGCCCATCCTGGACACCTGCCATTCGCTGATACTCCTTATCCCTGCGTCCTGTTCTTCTAGACTGTTTTTCTTAAAACTACATCAACTATAATGATTTATCTTGTGCCAGTATGTTCTTTAGCTGTACTCTTTTTTTTTCTATGTATCATGCACCTCAGTAATTTTCCACTGCTACTGTTACAAAGCCATTGAACTTAACATTGCTTAAAACTAATTCTAAAGGTTTATATACTCCATTTTGTGATTTTGTGTTCCCCTTGTTTCAGAACGGCCAGATCTCCACCCAGCTGCTCACTCATTCCCTCTCCATAACAGGGCAGAGGGAGAAAATAAGATGAAAAAACTTGTCATCTGTTAATGTCTCTACACTGTTTTCGGGGATAGAACTGTATCACACTCTAAAAGAAAGAAACCAGCAAAGTCCTGACTATTGATTAGCCATTTGGGATAAAAAGAAGCAATGGGGAAAATTCATACCTTTTTAAGAACAGTGTAAATGTGAGCTTGAATAAATTAATTTATAGCTCTAATTAAATAAAACCATAATGAATCTCAAGGAAATCTTAGTGCTTCACTTTTCCTATCATCCACCAATTACATCTTTTTCTTAAGGAAAAAAGTAACTGTCACTTTTTCTTATTCTAAAAGTTAAGGTAAGTTCACCTTGGCTGACTTCCAGATGCCCACCAAGCCATTCTCTCATTCCCTTTGCTCAACACAGTGTGAAAAATAAAGATAGAAAAGCTCATGGGCTGAGCTAAAGACAGGGAGATCAGCCACCAATTACTGTCAAAAGGCAAAACAGATTCAACTTGGAGAAAACAAATTTAATTTATTTCCACATACAATAGAGCATGAGAAACAAAGACAAAATTAAAACCACTTTCCTTCCATGTTCACCTTTGTTCCAGACTTAACTTCACTCTTGACTCTTCTATCACATTCTATCCTGACCAGAGAAAGGGGATGGGAAATGGCATCACAGTCAGTTCATAACACTGTATCTCTGCCTCTCCTTCCATCCCACACTTTTCCCCTGCTCCAGCATGGGTTCCTTCCCATGGTACACAGTCACTCATGAGCTGTTCCAGCATGGGTCCTCTCCAAGGGGTACAGCCCTTCAGGAACAGGAGTCAGAACAGTGTGAGTTCCCCATGGGCTGCAGGTCATGCCAGAAAATCTATTCCCATGTGGGCTTCTCTCAACAGGCTCCTGTGTAGGCTCTCCACAGTCTGCAGCTTCTTTTAGGGTTTGTTTTTCTGCTGTGGTATAGAGTTCCCCATGGCCACAGGATGGATATCTGCTCCAAAATGGTCCTCCATGGGATAAAGAGGGACAACATGCTTCACCATGTTGTCTTCATAGGCTGCAGAGGAACCTCTTTCTGCTCCAGTACGTGGAGCACCTCCTCCTCCTTCTCCCCTGACCTTGTTGTCTGTAAGCTTCTTTCTCTCACATTTTTCTTCTCTTTTCCACAGCTGCTGCACAGTGTACTTTGCCTTCCTTAAATAAGTTATCACAGAAACGCCATCATCCTGACCAATGGGCTTAGTTGCATCCTGCAGGGGGTCCATTTTGGAGCTGGCTGGAACTGGCACTGTCTCCTCTGGTGGAAACCCCTCTTCTCACAGAAAAAAAATCCTTGTAATTCCCCTTCTCTCCACCTTATGCCCTTGACACATAAACCAAATGTAGGTCCCCATACAGAAAATAAAAGACTAGTATATGTAATGTAGGCTTTCTTCGTTGTATTTACTGGATTCCCGTTATAAACTTTGATTTATCTTTCAGTTGCTCAAAAAAAACCCAAAGTAAAACAAACAATCACAATGATCCCAAGTTAAAATTAGATGTATTATATCTGAAAAAAGTTACTTTATGAAGTTTTAATTGAATTAAATGCATTATGCAAACAGGATGTTATAAAATAAAGCAGGATGATAAATGTTCATAATTATGATTATTTTTTGCATTATCATGACAAAAATGCTTGAAAGCATGATCAACTACTTTATAAAGTCTTAGTTGATTATGGTTGAAAGTGGTAAATAAAATTTGAGAATGGGCAGAGAAGTAAGAAGCTGTCTTCAGAAATCAGCTCTTAAATTCTACAAAGTGCTTTATAAGATGGCTTTGAGTTTATTTGTACATAAGAAACATTTTTTATGACATAAAGCAGAATGTGGGAATCTCACTTTTATATTGATCTTAAAACCAGGATCAATATATTTATTAACATCTTAGTGATGCTGTCTGTGAGAGATCTGCTCTCTCATCGTCGCGCTGGGTGAAATGTCATCCTTTTGGCATGTTTATTCCATTCTCAGGAATGGCACATGTTATGTTTTGAGGACTTGAGATTTTATCTAAAAGCTGTTGTAGCTGATGAGAAACTTCTTGTTGGGTCAAGAAGGCTTTCATAAAGGTCAATGAAATAGGCAACAGGATACAGAACTTACAGCTCTGGGGGAAGCAAAAAACTAATAATTTCATGCTTTCTTGAAGATGTGCTACAATAAGAAATTCCTTATGATTCTTTCCACAAAGAGAATACAGAACATAAGATTTTCTGTCGATTAATATAAATTTTTATAAATGGACAGTGGCTGATCATATAAAGGGGTAATAGAATCATAGAATTGTAGAATAATAGAATAGTTAGTGTTGGAAAGGACCTTAAGATCATCTAGCTCCAACCCCTGTACCATGGGCAGGGACACCTCACACTAAACCGTATCACCCAAGGCTTCATCCAACCTGGCCTTGAACACTGACAGGGATGGAGCATTCACTACCTCCCTGGGCAACCCATTCCAGTGCCTCACCAGCCTCACAGTAAAGAATTTCTTCCTTATATCCAATCTAAACCTCCCCTGTTTAAGTTTCAACCCGTTACCTCTTGTCCTATCACTACAGAAAAGCCTGTTGTGGATTATCATGTTCTGTAGTTCTTATTTATTCTGCTGATACTATCACTAAAAATTCTGGACTTCATGTGACATGAAAAGATAATAACTGCTGTTTATGTTTATAATGGTTTTTTTTCTTTTTTCTTTTAATATTATAAGTTTCAAAGATACATTGTATGCTTAGAAACAGGACCATAGTACTTAAGTCCTAATGGAAATCATCGAATCACAGAACAGCTAAGGTTGGCAGGGACATTAAAGATCATACAGTTCCAACTACCCTGCCATGGGCAGGGACACCTTCCACTAGATCAGGTTGCTCAAAACCCCATCCAAGTTGGCCTTGAACACTTCCAGGGATGGGGGAGTCACAGCTTCTCTGAGCAACCTGTGCCAGCACCTCACCACCCTCACAGTGAAGAATTTTATCCTAATGTCAAATCTAAACCTATCTTCTGTTAGATTAAAGCTATCCCCTCTTGACATGTAATTATATAACCCTGGAAAAAGTCCCTCTCCAGATTTCTTGTAGGTCTCCTTTTAGGTATTGGAAGACTGTTATAAGATCTCCCCTGAGCCTTCTCCAGGATGAACAAGCCCAAACTCTCTCAGCTTGTCTTCATGTCTTCATATCTTCATAGGAGAGGTACTCCAGCCCACTGAGAATCTTTACGGCCCTGCTCTGGACTCACTCCAGCAGGTCCCTCCTGTGTTGGGAGTCCCAGAGCTGAATGCAACACACTAGGTAGGATCTGTTGCGAGCAGAGTAGAGGGGGAGAATCACCTCTCTTGACCTGCTGGTTATGCTCCTTTTGATTCAGCCCAGGATACAGTTGATTTCTGGGCTACAAGCACACACTGAAGCCAGTTCAGGTTGAACTTATCATCAACCAACACCCCCAAGTCCTTCTCCACAGGGCTGCTCTGAATCTCATCTTTGTCCAACCTGTAGCTGTGCCTGGGATTGCCCCTACCCAGGTGTAGGACCTTGTACTTGGCCTTGTTTAACTTCCTGAGGATGGCACTGGCCCACCTCTCCAGCCTGTCAAGGTACCTATGAATGGCATCCCTTCCTTCTACTGTGTCCACCAAACTGCACAGCTTGGTGTCATCGGTAAACTTGCTGAAGGTTCACTCAATGCTACTGTCCATGTCACCGACAAAGATGTTGAGCCACAGCAGTCCCAGTACTGACCCCTGAAGAACACCGCTCATCACTGATCTCCACTTGGACACTGAGTCATTGACCACAACTTTCTGAGTGCGGCCATCTGGGCAATTTCTTAACCACAGAGTGGTCCATCCATCAAATCCATACCTCTCCAATTTAGAGTAAGGATGTTATGTAGGACAACATCAAATGCCTTGAGCAAGTCCAAGCAGATGATGTCAGTCACTCTTCCCTTATCCACCAACACTGTGGTCCATCACAGAGACCCACCAAATTTGTCAGACATGATTTATCCTTAGTGAAACAATGCTGGCTGTCATCAATCACCCCCTAAGTGTCCATGTGCCTTAACAAACATTCTGGGAGGATCTGCTCTGTGATCTTTCCAGACACTGAGGTGAGACCAACTGCCTTGTAGCTCCCTTCATCTCTGTATTCAGTGCCATGCTTGTGGTGTGGTTACAACATTGTTGATAAAACCTCATAAACTTAATCTACACAAATTTTTAAGAACTAAACCTACTTTATTTGAGAGTATGATTTGGATTTTTTTCCTCTTTTTTTTTGTTTGTTTTTCAGTTTTATTACTATGTCTGTAGGAAATTGCCCTATGGCAAATGTTTTGATGCTTTTAACTAAAGGGAGAAATTAAACTCTCAAATACATAAAATAGTAATGAATATTCTATCATTTTGAAAGAAAAATTAATCCTAAAGAGTGTCCCTTTCAGACATAGTAAAATGTGTGTTGCTATTATTTGTTTTATTAATTTGACATTATTTATTGTATTAATTTGATATTCTTTGTCCGGGTATAGTGGAGGACAATAGAAATATGAACTGTTTCCACATAAATGTAGCTGGAGAGCACAAGCACAGGTAAAAGATGCAGGTTAATTGAGGTCTTAATATTAGAAAGGCTTGTGTAAATATTGATATGTTGTTAAAATGGACAAACTGCATGAGATTGTGTCACATCCCACATGTGTAAATGAAGGGAAAAAAGTAATTATTTTTTTTAAAGGGGTGTCATCAACATATAGCCACCTTTTCTTTCCAAATATAAAAGCAAAGGCTTACAGAACTACATGTTATTGCCACTATTTGTAGAAGCTGAAACAATATAATTTAATTTTTTTATAGGTAATTTTTCTTTTGATTTAACTCATACTATGAAAAAGAATTTGGGAAGTATTTTCCCATCTTCAGAAACCATGAGTATGGTGTAAATATTCCTTAGTTTGGAATGATCACTGGTGTATTTTTTCTGTGATGACTGGAGCAGGATTTTATATAACCTATTGTGATTTTAAGAAGCAATTTAAAAATAACTTATAATATCACTGTCCTATATGGCATCTACCATACTTGAACTCTTCTTCCTTATACTCTTTTTACCTGAAAAAAGGACTTTGATGTCAGCATCTTGTCATTTTTCTAGTCTAATAAGAGATATTACTTCTTCTTACAAGTTTTCCTTCAGTGTTTAGCTTGTGTGTTTGTGCAGCAACATCGTAAGTCAGAATCTTACAAATTGGAATTCAGTGTGGCCAGAAGCATATATGTAAATGTCAGTGTTGAAGCTTAACCTTTTTCTAATATTATCAACTACATATTGGCACCTGGATTTCTCAGCCAATTTTCAGAGAAAATGTAAATGTATAGCCCTCCTGGCAGGGAATTTCATCATATATAACAGAAGAGAGAGACCATAATGCACAGTGCTCCTGCAGTGGCTAACAGAAGTTGCAGACAGCCCAAAGCTTCATTCTTATCTGTTGCTTTCATTCAGGAGCCAAGTGATGTTTCCTTCTGTTCCCAACTGATAACATGTGCAAAATACAGGCAAAAAAAATAACTTTGGGCCAACTACATACCTATCAGAAAGAATAAATTGCTGGGCTGAAAGTGTAGAGTTAGAAGCTAAGGAAAAAGAAAGCTGAGTTCTAGGAAACAAAATGGGGGGAGAAGCCAAAAAAAGGTATGGGAAAAGATAAGTACATTGATATGAAACTTACAAATTTAAGAAGAAAAAAGGATTATAAATAAAAGGTTTTACTTGCTTCACTGGAAAGAAAAATATGCACCCCATTTGTTGCCCTAGAGCAGTCTTAAGTGTGGGAGAAAAATCCCACTGCTGGCTCACAAATTTGTTTTCCAGTTTCAAGTTAAATGTAATAAAAGAGAACAGATTTCTACCCCTTAGCCTCTGATGATTCAGTATTTAGTGAATTGTCATATGTCTCCTGTTCTCTTCTGCCTCAGGGAATTACAGGCTAGAGTTTGTAAATTTACCGTTAGTATAATTTCTGATAAGAAAATATTAATTAGTTGCAAAATGCGACTTGTGAGGGCATATACTACAAATAGAGTTTACGGTTGAAGGGCTTTAGAGAGTTTTGATTCTGTCTTCCATTCCATCTATTTGTTTTTCCAGTCTAAATGCTTCAGGAAAGCATGCTTAGATTTCCCTGTTTTCTTCTTTTGGAAAGATTGTTGGCGTTCTGACAAAGTCTTTAGATAGTTTGTGAATGCTTCCTGCTACTGCATGAGTATTCATGGAATGATGTAGAATTTGCATTTCATGGAATTACATTAACTTCCTCTTTCTAAGATGAGGAATTTGGTTCTTTATGTTAAAACTAGAAGACAGCAGGAAGGGGCTTTCATCTGTCAGAATATTTCAACATACTAGTTTTAAAGGATTATTTTAATTGTTTACAAAGAATGAATTATTTGACTATGTAGAGGATGATGTGTTATTAAATTTTTTTAGTGTTTAGATCACAATTATTTTTCTGAAGAAAAAAGGTGTGCCATCTATCTGCAAGAAAATAACATTAATATGTAAAATAACATTAGCTAATAACATAGCTTTGTTCTCCTAGGTGGTTACACTGTAAGTGAAAGTTCGCAAATTTTTTAGATGTGCAGTGCCTCTCCAACCAATGCTTATACACAGCATCAAGCAACTAACTTTATACTATTAATCATTCTTCTTCTCTGCCCTTACTGTAACTGATCACTGATTCATAAGTCATATACCTGTATGGCAAGGAATGTTGATGGATAAAGATCTAAAGTTTTATAAGCCAGCTATGATTTTCTGAACATTTTTGTCCTGTACACAGTGCTAGCATATCATACAAGCTCACTATAAAGTTGTTTTAAGACAGTGATTTTTGTGAAAAATTATGCCTTCTGTAGAAATCTATTCATTGCTCCGTAATTCATCTGAAAGATGTAATATGATGTTTTCTCTTCAGGTTTGTTTGGTGTTCTTTTAGTTAGAACAACAAATGTATAGCGGTCAGGACAAAATAATACTACTGAATATTATAATGTTATAGCTGTAAGAAATTACAATTCTTTACACTGTTTTTCCACATATCCATGTCTTCATACATGTCTCCATCCTTTGTGCTATAGTTGTATGGAAGCTTGGAATCTTGGTGTGTGTAATCAGAACAAATACTTAAGAGAGTTTTATATTTCATCTTTACTGTTATTAACTTTTACTGTTACGCTAGAGAAAATACGTGGATTTTACAGCTCTCACTTATACAATAAACACATCATTATATTGATAAGCAATCAGTTTGATGAAGTACTGTTCAAACTTGATAAATCTGTGTTGGCTTTTTCTAGAACAGAATAGTATAGAACAGAACAATTCAAATTGAAGGGATTTACAGCGTTCACTCAGTCCAACTATCTGACCACTTCAGGACTGACTGTCGTGGTTTAAATCCAACCAATAACTCAGAACCACAGAGCCACTAGCTCACCTTCCCTTTTCCACTGGCTCTGGGTGTGATGGGGAGGAGAATCAAAAGAATGTAAACCCCATGGGCTGAGATAAGAGCAATGCAGTAACTAAAGTTTAATATAAAACTATAATAATAATGATGAGGGAAATACCAAAGGGAGAGAATATAAAACTAAAAGGGGAAAGGAAAAAGACTCAAAATAAACACAAGTGATGCACAATGCAATTGCTCACTACCTGCTGACCCTATCCGAGGAACGATATGGACCTTCTGAGCAACTCTCCCCAGTTTATATACTGGGCATGATGTGCTGTGGTATGGAATATCCCTTTGGCTAGTTTGGGTCAGGTGTCCTGTCTCTGCTCCCTCATTGCTTCTTGTGCCCCTCCTCACTGGCAGAGCATGAGACCCCAAAGTCCTTGATCAGGGTAGCACTACTGAGCAACAACTAAAACATTGGTGTGTTATCAGCATTGCTCTCAGACTAAAGCCAAAATGCAGCACTGCACAAGCTACTAGAAAGGAGAAAAATAACTAGCAGCAAAATGCTGACAGTGACAAAAACTTTAAGCGTGTTATTAAGGACATTGTTCAAATTCCTCTTAAACACACACAGGCTTGAGGCATTGACTCCCTGTCATGGGTTCAGCAGTAGCTCATGCTCTGCCAGGGAGGAGGGAGAGATAGGGCGCCTGGTCTGGGCTAGTCGGGGAGGTATTCCATACCACAGCACGTCCTGCTCGGGGAGGGGACTGGAAGCTGGCCGGGAGGGAAGGGGTTAACACGCCGGGCTGGGCTCGGGGAAGCAACTGGAAGCTGGCTAGGAGGGGAGGGGGAAGCTCTCTCTCTCTTCCGGGCTGGCCTCGTGGCAGCGGGTGGTATCGTATTCTCTCTCCCTGTTTGTCTCCTCTAACATTGATTTGTTATTGGTACCGGTAGTTATTTCTGTTATACCTTGATTGCTGGACTGATTCCACCTCAATCCGTGGGAGTTGTATTCCTCTGGCTCTCCTTCCCATCCCTCCGGGAGTGGGAAGGTGAGGGAGGGGGGAGGGGAAACAAAGGGGAAACTGTGCAGATTTAGTTTAAACCACGACAGTTTTGGTGCCCAACGTGGGGCACAAACCCATGAAATAACAACAAGTCTGACAGGATTTATAGTCATTTGTCACAATGCTGTTTTATTGGCTCTCACAGTTTTTTCTCTTGATCTCATGGTTTCAGGATTTTACCAATTACTTGTCATATATATTAGCTGTGTTAGTGTTTATCAAGTATGGGGTTTGGGCTAAGGTTCTGGTCTCATTGTACTTTATGTTAATGACTTGTAATACAATAGAAGCATTGATCATGAAACTGATCTGGTTTATGCTCCCAGTATGTTCACCAACTTTATGTTTTGGGAGGTATATAACAGAAGTGCTTAGCAATTTCACATCTTTTTTCTCCTTCTCGGGTGGTCAACCTGTGAAGGAGACATTCTTCTATCCTCCCAGTGTTCTCTCCAGATGGTCTACAACATCATTTGAGGGTTTTGAAGTTTTTGAATGGCCTTTTAATACTGTTGAGACTTGTATGCTGATTGTGATGGGGATCACCATAGTAGCACGCATACAGAGTGTGTTTTGCTCACAGTTATTTCATCTGATTTCAAGAGTTAAGCGGAGTCAGGTTTGATCCTGTATTGGGGTTAAACGACGACATAGGAGGACCAGGAGATTTTCCCAGAGGCTGGACAGCCATGAGTGGCAGGGTGTGTGGGATAGTATGGGCAAGCATCTAGGTCAGTGGGCCCCTCCAGTACTTTGGAATTTTACTTCCGAACAAGTGAAGAATCCGGAAGAATTAGTAAAACACCTAAATGAGGTGTGTTGTCGTCCTGGCCATACCAGAGATGGACAAATTACGGCAACGTGCTGGGGCTTGGCCTATGCCTATAGGACCTTTTCGGACACTATCCAACACCTTCAAAAGGAAAAAAATGTCCCTGGATCTGAGAGAAACACAGAAGTCAGCGCAGCTGTTCCAACTCCAAGTACAGCAGCTACACCATCCCTGGCAGCAAGTACAGTTGCTACCCAAACTTCAGCTGTGACAGACAGTGCAGCTACCCCAGTAACGAGTACAGCGGCTATTCAACCCTCGACTGTGACAGACAGTGCAGCTACCCCAGCAACAAGTACAGTTGCTACTCAAACTACAGTGATAATCACTGCATCTGAACTAGAGGACCAATTCGTACCAATATCGGTTGCTCCTGTACACAAGAGAAAAACCAGAAAGGAGGCAAGAAGGAAGAGGCAGGATGAAGAAACTATGCATCCACTACCTGGTCTAGTATCTGATCAGGGGTCATCATCACACGACGAAGAAGAAGAGGTGACTTCTTGATCTCGGACCTCAACTGAGCTGCGGAATATGCGAAAAGATTTCACCTGTCAATCAGGGGAGCACATCATCACCTGGCTGCTCCGATGTTGGGATAATGGGGCCGATGGTCACGAACTAGCAGGTACAGAAGCCAAGCAGCTGGGGTCACTTGCTAGAGAAGGGGGAATTGACAAAGCAATTGCAAGAGAGAAAAAAGTCCCTCAGTCTTTGGAGGCGGCTTTTGGCAGCTGTGAAAGAGAGGTTCCCATACAAGGATGATGTTATGAGTCGTTCGGCCAAGGGGACTACTATAGACAAAGGCATCCAGTCCCTGAGGGGATCAGCTATCGCAGAGATGATCTACCACACCAAGCCGAATAATGGGGATGTACCCATAGACCCAGATGAAGTCGAATGCACACGACCCATGTGGCGAAAGCTTACACGAAACGCACCGTCGTCATATGCCCATCCATTGGCAACGGTAACCTGGAATGACATAGCACCACTAACAGTGGATGAAATGGTTCATAAACTCTGAGAATTCGAAGACAATCTTACCCCTTCCATCATCTCAGCTGTGGAAAAACTGTCTCATGATCTCAAACAGTTGAGAGACGATCTGTCTGATTTATCAAGCTCCTCACGTGTGCCAACACGTGTTTCAGCTATTAACAAAATGCATCCTTTTGCTCGAGAGAGAAAATATATAAGATACACACCATGGGCCACCCTATGGTTTTACCTGCAGGATCACGGAGAAGACATGACAAAGTGGGATGGAAAACCTACTTCAGCCTTGGAGGAACGTGTGGGTGAATTGAAGAGAGGAGCAAGGGCCAAGACTGATCGCCCCATGAGAGCTGCAGCTTCAGTCTCTGGTGAACAGGTTCCCAGATGGAGCGGAAGAGCTGATTTTACTCCAGCTCCTGTGATAAAGAAGAATAATCCCTTTCAACACGACTTAGGTGTCCAAGATTGTGACGACGATGACTATTAGAGGGGCCCTGCCTCCAGCCAGGTGGAGGTAGGGGACAATCATATTTACTGGACTGTGTGGATCAAATGGCCTGGCACATCAGCCCCACAGAAGTATAAGGCTCTAGTTGACACCTATGCACAGTGTACCCTGATGCCATCGAACTGTCAAGGGGTGGAACCCATCTATATTTCTGGAGTGACAGGAGGGTCCCAAGAGTTGACTGTACTAGAGGCTGAAATTAGCCTGACTGGGAAGAAATGGCAGAAGCACCCCATTGTGACTGGTCCAGAGGCTCCATACATCCTCGGCATGGACTACCTCAGGAGAGGGTACTTCAAAGACCCAAAAGGGTACCGGTGGGCTTTTGGTATTGCTGCTTTGGAGACTGCGGAAATTGAGCAGCTGTCCACCTTGCCTGGTCTCTCAGAGGATCCTTCTGTTGTGGGGTTGCTGAAAGTCGAAAAAGAACAAGTGCCAATTGCAATCACAACAGTGCACCGGCGGCAATATCGCACCAATCGAGACTCCCTGATTCCCATTCATAATCTGATCCGTAGACTGGAAAGGCAGGGAGTGATCAGCAGGACCCGCTCACCTTTTAATAGCCCCATATGGCTAGTGTAAAAGTCTAACGGAGAGTGGAGACTAAGAGTAGACTATCGTGGCCTGAATGAAGTCACACCACCATGGAGTGCTGCCGTGCAAGACATGTTAGAGCTGCAGTATGAATTAGAGTCAAAGGCAGCCAAGTGGTATGCCACGATTGATATTGCCAGTGCGTTTTTCTCAATTCCTTTGTCAGCAGAGTGCAGGCCACAGTTTGCTTTTACTTGGAGGGGTGTCCAGTTCACTTGGAACCGACTGCCCCAGGGGTGGAAACACAGCCCCAGCATCTGCCACAGACTGATCCAGACTGCAGTGGAACAGGGGCAAGCTCCAGAACACTTGCAATACATCGATGACATTATTGTGTAGGGTGATACAGCTGAAGAAGTTTTTGAGAAAGGGAGGGAAATAATCCAAATCCTGCTGAAAGCCGGTTTTGCCATAAAACGGAGTAAAGTCAAGGGACCTGCACAGGAAATTCAATTTTTGGGAATAAAATGGCAAGATGGACGTAGACATATCCCTACAGAAGGAATCAATAAGATAACAGCAATGTCTCCACCAACTGATAAGAAAGAAACACAAGCTTTCTTGGGTGCTGTGGGGTTCTGGAGAATGCACATTCCAAATTACAGTTCAATCGTAAGCCCTCTCTATCATGTGACCCGGAAAAAGAATGATTTCAAATGGGGTCCTGAGCAACAACAAGCCTTCGAGCAAATTAAACGTGAGATAGTTCAGGCAGTGGCCCTTGGACCAGTCCGGACTGGTCCAGATGTGAAAAATGTACTGTACACCGCAGCTGGGGAGAGTGGTCCCACCTGGAGCCTCTGGCAGAAAACTCCAGGGGAGACTCGAGGTCGACCCCTTGGTTTTTGGAGTCGGGGATACAAAGGCTCGGAGGCCAGCTATACCCCAATGCAGAAAGAGATATTGGCAGCTTATGAAGGGGTTCAAGCTGCTTCGGAGGTGATTGGCACTGAAGCACAGCTCCTTTTGGCACCCCGCTTGCCAGTGCTGGGCTGGATGTTCAAAGGCAGGGTCTCCTCTACACATCATGCCACTGATGCTACTTGGAGTAAATGGGCTGCACTAATTACACAACGAGCTCGGATAGGAAATCCCAGTCATCCAGGCATTCTGAAAGTCATCATGGACTGGCCAGAGGGCAAGGATTTTGGAATGTCACCAGAGAAGGAGGTGATGCGTGCCGAAGAGGCACCATCATATAATAAATTGTCAGAAAGAGAAAAGCAGTATGCCTTGTTCACTGATGGGTCCTGCCGTATTGTGGGAAAGCATCGGAGATAGAAGGCAGCTGTATGGAGTCCTCAGTGACAAGTTGCTGAAACTGCTGAAGGAGAGGGTGAATCGAGTCAGTTTGCCGAGGTGAAAGTCATCCAGCCGGCACTGGACATTGCTGAGCGAGAAAGGTGGCCAGTACTCTACCTTTATACTGACTCATGGATGGTGGCAAATGCCCTGTGGGGGTGGTTGCAGCAATGGAAGCAGAGCAACTGGCAACGCAGAGGTAAACCCATCTGGTCTGCTGCATTATGGCAAGATATCGCTGCCTGGGTGCAGAAGCTGGTGGTGAGGGTACGCCATGTAGATGCCCACATACCTAAGAGTCGGGCCACTGACGAACACCACAATAACCAACAAGTGGATAAAGCTGCTAAGATTGAAGTAGCTCAGATGGACTTAGATTGGCAACATAAAAGCGAATTACTTTTGGCCCGGTGGGCCCAGGACACTTCAGGCCATCAGGGCAGAGACGCAACGTACAAATGGGCTCGTGATCAAGGGGTGGACTTAACAATGGACACTATCACCCAGGTTATTCATGAGTGTGAGACATGTGCTGCAATTAAACAAGCTAAACGATTAAAACCTCTTTGGTATGGAGGACGATGGCTGAAGTATAAACATGGGGAGAACTGGCAAATTGACTATATCACACTCCCACCAACCCGCCAAGGCAAGCGCTATGTGCTTACCATAGTGGAAACAACCACAGGATGGCTGGAAACATATGCTGTGCACCACGCCACTGCCCGGAACGCTAACCTGGGCCTTGAGAAACAGATTTTGTGGTGACATGGCACCCCAGAGAGAACTGAGTCAGACAATGGGTCTCATTTTCGGAGCAACCTTATAGGCACTTGGGCCAAAGAACATGGCATTGAATGGGTATATCACATCCCCTACCATGCACCAGCCTCTGGGAAAATTGAACGGTACAATGGGCTGTTAAAAACTACACTGAGAGCAATGGGTGGGGGAACTTTCAAGCATTGGGATACACATTTACCAAAGGCCACCTGGCTGGTCAACACCAGGGGATCTGCTAACAGGGCTGGCCCAGCCCAGTCAGAACTTTTACATATTGTAGAGGGGGACAAGGTCCCTGTAGTGCACATGAGAAATTTGCCAGGGAAGACAGTCTGGGTTACTCCAGTTTAAGGCCAAGGCAAACCCACTCGTGGGATTGCTTTTGCTCAAGGACCCGGATATACTTGGTAGGTAATGCAGGAAGATGGGGAAGTCCGATGTATACCTCAAGGGGATTTGATTTTAGGGGAAAACAGCCAATGTACTTAATTATACATTGTTGCTTGCTGTGTATTATTTTTATAGTCCATCAACTAGGTGTCTTCAGGTCACCAGCAACTGGCCCTGACTTCCCTCTAACCATCGTCCCAACAGAGAATGAACTTTTGATAGAACCAGATGAGTTCTGCAGTAAAGGGATGATCAACATCGGCAGGCAACAATCCAGCACTGCACACAGACTTTCCTGCTACAAAAGACTATTACAAACTTAACATCGTGGACCAAATGGACTCAATTGCATTATAGGGATTGGTCCATGTATTAAGAAATGATTTCTTTCTATCTGTCTGGGTGTACGCAGATGTATATATACATGTATATATATATCTATATGATGGTATATTGAAAATGTGGGATCTGAGCATGACGGGAATGGTATATAATAAGGGGTGGATAATGTCATGGGTTCAGCAGTAGCTCATGCTCTGCCAGGGAGGAGGGAGAGATAGGGCGCCTGGTCTGGGCTAGTCGGGGAGGTATTCCATACCACAGCATGTCCTGCTCGGGGAGGGGACTGGAAGCTGGCTGGGAGGGAAGGGGTTAACACGCCGGGCTGGGCTCGGGGAAGCAACTGGAAGCTGGCTAGGAGGGGAGGGGGAAGCTCTCTCTCTCTTCCGGGCTGGCCTCGTGGCAGCGGGTGGTATCGTATTCTCTCTCCCTGTTTGTCTCCTCTAACATTGATTTGTTATTGGTACCGGTAGTTATTTCTGTTATACCTTGATTGCTGGACTGATTCCACCTCAATCCGTGGGAGTTGTATTCCTCTGGCTCTCCTTCCCATCCCTCCGGGAGTGGGAAGGTGAGGGAGGGGGGAGGGGAAACAAAGGGGAAACTGTGCAGATTTAGTTTAAACCATGACACTCCCTCTCTAGGAAGTCTGTTCCAGGGTTTGACCATGCTCTTGGTAAAGAGATGCTTCCTAATGTCCAGTGTAAACTTCCCCTGGTGCACTTCTGAATCATTCCCATGTCATATTACTGGAAACTAAGTAGAAGTGTATCCAGCAGTAACTCTCTCTCCACTTTCTCACCTCAGGAAGTTGCAGAGCACTGCTCAGCCTCCTTTGTCTTGATATTAGACAAGACCAAAGCCCTTAGCTGTTCCTCACAGGACCTGCTTTCCAGCCCTTTCACCATTAATACCCATATGAAAGAGGAATGGGTTGTAGTCTGAAGGCTGTACTAAGCTTTTCAGTTTTGCGATGACATCCCTAATTTGGGCCTCAGGAAGGCAGAAAACATCCCTGAAAAAGAGGGTCTGGTCTGTCATGGGTTCTTCCTCACACAGTAGGGAATCATAAATGGAATCATAGAAGAGTTAGGGTTGGAAAGGACCTCAAGATCATCTAGTTACAACCCCCCTGCCATGGACAGGAACACCGCACACTAAACCATGTCACCCAAGGCTCTGTCCAATCTGGACCTGAACACCACCAGCGATGGAGCATTCACGGCTTCCTTGGGCAACCCATTCCAGTGCCTCACTACCCTCACAGTAAAGAACTTCTTTATATCCAATCTAAACTTCCCCTGTTTAAGTTTTAACCCATTACCCCTTGTCCTATCACTACAGTGCCTAATGAAGAGTTCCTCCCAGGCATCCCCATAGCCCCCCTTCAGATCCTGGAAGGCTGCTATGAGGTCTCCATGCAGCCTTCTCTTCTCCAGGCTGAACAGCCCCAACTTTCTCAGCATATCTTCATACAGGAGGTGCTCCAGTC
This sequence comes from Melopsittacus undulatus, assembly GCF_012275295.1. Classification (NCBI taxonomy): domain Eukaryota; kingdom Metazoa; phylum Chordata; class Aves; order Psittaciformes; family Psittaculidae; genus Melopsittacus; species Melopsittacus undulatus. The sequence goes on along the minus strand of NC_047557.1, from coordinate 31,727,137 downwards.
CCCTGATCATCCTCGTGGCCTCTTCTGGACTTGTTCCAACTGTTTCACGTCCTTTTCATGTTGAGGACACCAGAACTGTACACATTTGAAAAACACTGAGATGCCAGAGCAGGTCCAGAGAAGGGCATCGAAGCTGATGAAGGATCTGGAGCACAAGTATTATGAGGGACAGCTGAGAGAACTAGGAGTGTTTAGTCTGGAGATCAGAAAGCTCAGGGGAGATCTCATCACTCTGTACAACTGCTTTAAAGAAGGTCGTAGTGGGAGTGAAGGTCGGTCTATTCTCGCAGGTACCAAGTGATAGGACAAGAAGTAATGGCCTCAAGCTGCACCAAGAGTAGTTAATTATTGGAACAGGCTTCCCAGGGAAGTGCTGGAATCATCATCCCTGAAGTGTTCAAAAAACCATGTAGAAGAGGCCCTTAGTGATGTGGTTTAGTGGTGGACTTGGTAGTCCTGGGGTAAAAGTTGAACTTGATGTTAAATGTCTTCTCCAACCTAGCTGATTCTATGATTCTATGACTAAGTTTATGCAACCAAATTCTGTTTTTAAAAGTGGCATAGATACAGCAAGCAGACTGTAAAATGTGCTTGGTTGCCTAATAATGCATTTTATAAAGACTTTTGAATTATCCTGATACTTAACTCCCACTAGTTTCATATAGTGACACAGACTTACAGGTTATTGTGGTATTTGTTTGTGCTATGAAGATCTGGAGGAAGTCTAAACCGTAAGCACACATGAAAAATGCACCCACGGAAGTGAACAGAAACAAATTTTTAAATTACTACTTCCTCTACTTCCTTTTATTTTACATTCTTTTTCTTACTAAACTAATTTTTAAATTTCATTTACTAGTGTAGATAAAGCTGTGTGTTGTTCAGATACTGGAAGGCTGCTGTAAGGTCTCCACACAGCCTTCCCTTCTCCTGGCTGAACAGCCCCAATTTCCTCAGCCTGTCTTCATACAAGAGGTGCTCCAGTCCCTGAACATCTTCATGACCCTTCTCTGGAGTTGTTCCAAGAGTTCCATGTCCTTTTTATGAAATGACCATAGCTGGTTGTTGTTTCTTTTTGGCAATGGTCTAAATGAGCTTTTGTTGCAAGGGGTTGGTCTTTCTGACCTACATAAGTCTGCTTGCATAGATTCCCCCTCTATTTCAGTATGTGCTTCGTCTACTCTACCCAGGGCCTCATACCTATTTTGTAAGAGTATCTTAGAGGATAAGGAAGGGCTTCTCTTATGTGTTTGTACTGTAATCTTCTTCCACCCTTCTTTATCCCTTTTAACACTGCCTTCCTCCTGGCACAAAAGAGATCCTGTACCTGCCTCCATAGTGGCCTCTCTGAGTAATTTTTCATACATCAGAATGCAGCTCCATTGACCAGTCTCCTTTTTAGACTCTTAAGTACTCCTCAGTCTGCCCACCTCCTCCTATAGTTTGGACAGCAAGCAGAACAGTTCATCTGCCTGTTCACACCTCCCACAGGCTTGCCTGCAATCACCTTCCATCTCCAAGGATATCCCTTTCCACACCCCACAGCTGGAAAGCTGGGTTTTCATCTGGTTGGACAAGAGCTCTGTCTGTGTAACAGCATTGGTTCTACCAGGTGCTAGAAGCTGAGGAGAAGCAGAGGACAATGCTTTTTACTGGATGGTCAGCATGCTGCTGTGCACTTGCCCACTGTCACACACCTGCCTGCTGCAATGCTGCCACTGCTTGCCCTTGTTGTGCTTTCATAGCCTTCATGAGGACCTGTTCTATATTTTTCCCAGTAACTGTAGTGAAATTAATTGGACTGTAGTTTTCTGAATCTTTTTCACCTCTTTTTGCAGATGGATATAATATTTGTAACTTTTTTAGTCAGTTGGGACTTTTTATATTTATGACCTTTCAAAGGTGATAGCAATTTAAATCTGAAAGACTTTTAATTAACCTTCTGTTTTAAATATAGTTTGTCATAATTTTGAAGACTACGATCCATAATTAGATGGAGATATTTGTACAAAAATAAATTGTAATAAAAATAAATGTGACTCTTCATTATTTGAATGCCTACATGCACTACTACAAATACAGTTCTATTTTCTACTGCTAGATGATCTGATTTTACTTTCTCCCTTTAGCATTTATAAATGCGTACCTTATATGAGTAAATTTTCTATTTAACTATTACAAATTAATATAAAATAATTTTTATAAGAATTTTCTTAGCAAAATAAAATATTACTTAAAGCTTTTATTTATACATGTGTTGTATACCACATTCAAGGAGAAATTCATAGAATATAATAGTTTATGATTTCATTCTTTATATGAGTATTCTGATGAACCCTTAAAGTGACAGGCAAAGATAACATAATGAATGTCCTATACTGCCATTGGAAGACTGTGAAAAAAAGTAACTGACACAATATTTTATTCCAGGTGGGAGTAAAAAGCAGCTGCTTTCCTGGCCCTTTACAACCTAGTTAAGAATTTGACTGACAGAATGTTGGCACCAGCTGTGGAAGAGCTGATCAGCCTCAACTCCAAGTAAGTGAAGTCTTATTCAGAGGTTCTTTTCAGACTAAATTTACAAAGCCTGCTGATTTCCAACAACAAATATTAATTAAAAATGTGGTTTCTGAGACAGTTTAGAGCAGTCTGGTTTCCTATGTTTTGAAATTCAATTTCTCATTTAAACAAATCTTTAAATCAGTACATAACTTCTTTTCTTTATACTGTTATTTTGCAAACTTTATGACATTACATTCTGATTCCTCTTCCTTTCTAGACAATTGGAAGCACTCACTTAAAGTAATGGAAAATTGTTATAAAACACAAATATAAAACATAAACATACCTGCATGTACACAATGATCAAGAAAATGTAGTTAAATAGTGACACATTTACTCTAGAAGACAAATTGGTGAAAAAAAAGTAAGGAATATTATTTGGGTGCTCATTAAAGTGCCTTCCTTCCTATTGCATTTCTCATGGAAGAAAAGCTTAAGGTCTTGCACTGAAACACAGTCTAAGACTGCATCGCAGGCTGGAATCTACCCAGCTTGGAAACAGCTCTGAGGAAAGGGACTTGGAGTCCTGGTGGACAGCACGCTCAATGTAAGTGTACAGTGTGCTGCTGTGACAAAGAAAGGCAACAGGATGCTGAGTTGCATCAACGAGGGCATCACCAGTGGAGATAAAAATGTCCTTATTCCAATCTACTCAGCATTTGTCAGGCAACACCCAGAATTCTGTGTTTAGTTTTGGTCCCTGCTCTGCAAAAAAAGATGTGAACAGCCGGTTCCAGAGAAGGTTTACAAAGGTAATCAAAGGACTGAAAAACCTGCTATGTGAAGAAAGGATGAGACACCTTTGTTCATCCTTGAGAAAAGAAGGCTCAGGGGAGACCTTATCACCATGTTACAGTATTTAAAGGGTGGCAACAAAGAAGGTGGAGTCTCCCTTTGTAGAAGGAGTTCCAGGGAGAAGATGAGAAGTAATGGATACAAATTATTCCTGGGGAGTTTCTGGTTCAGCACAAGAGGCAAATTTTTCAGAATGAGAGCAATCAGCCGTTGGAGTAATCTCCACAGGGGAGTGGTGGGCTCTCCAACATAGGATACTTTTAAGATTTAGCTGGGCAGGATGCGAGGATATCTAGTCTAGGTCATTCTATGGTTCTATGATTTTATGGTTTGCCAAGAAATTTTGGACAAGATGATCCTTGAGATTCCTTCCAACCTGGTATTCTATTATTATTCTATTATTAAAACGTCAGAAACAATTGTGAATGAGGGACAGAGTCGGAAGCCTTGCTATTCAAAGACAGTCTCTGAGGGAATCCTTCATGTGCTAGGAGCTAATGTGACAGCAGCAATAAAGCCACAAAGCACAAAAATTATGCACACACTTAAAAAAAAATACAGTACAGAAAACTTCTTAGAGGAAATATGTAGAAGGTCCCAGCTGTATTAAAGCACACTTCTCATCCTGCGTGTCTTAGATTTTTATTATTCATACACTCCAGTATCAGTTCAACTTTAGATATTTTATTTTTCTGCTCTGATATTCTTTCATTTTGAATGTCAAAAAAATCTGCTTTCCTATAGCTAGTAGGACATCATGGAGAAGACAAAGGCAGAATGGTTTTCAGTTCCTCAGATTTGCTTTTTCCTCACATTATAACAGAGTCTATTTTCTTCTATGAACAACCACTAAGAAACCTGGAGGATACTAGCCTGGCAAAGGGAGAAAAGGGAGAAAGAGAGAAAAAAGAAAAGAGAGCTGCTGAGGGTAGATTATCAATAAAAGATGTTTATGTATCAGAGAGACAGCAAGATATGATATTGTAAAAAAAAATCTCAGAAAACATGCTAACTTTACCTCTAAATAAACTATTAACTCACATTGTCACAGTACTTGTCTGTTTGAAAATCACTAAAAATGTTTAAGAGCTACTTGCATAGAGACAGTCTGATGGAGGAGCCAAATTTCTCTCAGTGCTGTGTTAGCCTTGGATCACCAGTTGCTATACTGATAATTAGAAGTGCTGATAAAGTTGAGTTGCAAACTCATCTGAAAAATCAAAGAAGCTGTGTCTTAGCTAGTGGCATACAAGCAGTTTCAAGCTTCTCAACAGTGCTGAACACTGTTTGGTACAATATGCTAAGCTAAGGAAGTAACCCAGTAATGTCTGAAGAAGGAAGAGTCTTTTGTCAACAAGTTAAATGAGTAAGAATCAGTGGGCATGTTCAAAATATTTAGTCAATTTACACTCTTTTGGCAGTTTACAAATTGAGAAATTATTTTTCAAACAAGAGGTGTACTTATGTGGGACAACCAGTATTCCTGAAGTGGGAAAAGATTATATGAAATTATCAAAGTTGATAAACATAGTGATGATAAAACCAGCATTATGATGTGGCATGTGAATGGTGTGCACATACTTTTGAGGTTGTAGTCACTTATAGTAGTTTTATTTTCCTTATTTCTTATTTCAAAGTGAAATTATATATTTAGAAATATCATGTTACTGTATTTAGTAATATCACAATGTAAGAGAGGTAAGTAGCATGTTATCTTTTTAACAGCTGCTATTAAGTGTAGCACAGATGTTGCTCTAGATCATAGACACAATATTTAATAAGTACAGGAAAATTCACTTCCATGCAAATCATGCCTATCCAAAATTATAACCTTGATGAGAAGACTGTAGACAGGAAAAGGTGCATATTCCTGATCAGCCTGACTTCAGAAAGGCCTTTGATGCAGCTTTCATAGTTTCTTTGTTGCTAGGTTGGTGGTATAGGAACCAGGCAAGCAGTCAACATTGCAGGTTGAAAATGGCCTGGATTGCTGGTTTTACTGTGATATAATCCATAATACAAAGCCCAGCTAGTGACCAGAAAGCAGTAATTTCTTTCAGCGAGCAATACAAGAACCAATACTGTTCAGCACTCTTTGTTAATGGCCTGAATGATAGTACAGATTTCAATCTCATCTTGCTTGCAGATGACGCAAAACATTCATGGAGCAGTCAATCTGCTAGCTTCACAGCTGCTGCCTGGAGAAATTATTGGACAGGAGCCCCAGGAAGGTGAACACAAAGTCATATATCTGGGAGGTAACAGCTGTGGATCAACACTGCAGTAATGGCCTAGGGATCTCTAGGAGCTTACCAACTTAGCTGGTCCCATGGAAGCAGTACACCCAGGCACAGCATTCCCACATCTTTGCAGTAGCAAGGGTACAGCCAACAGGTGTGGGCAAGAGATCCTGCACTGATGTTCTCAATGAAAATACTCACTGAAGGTACTCAGTACTCTCTCAATACTGGCATGCTGTGCACAGCTTTGGACACACCAGTATGAGAGACATTGATGTACTTGAGATAGTCCTGACCAGCATAGCATGGGGATGGAGAACAGAGCATCCAAGGACATCCTGTAGAGACTAAAATTGTTGAGCCTATGGAAGGGAGTTTTCTGGGGAGGAGAGGAATTACTGGTATGTACAAATACTTTTTGCATCTTTGCTGTATTGTTGCAGCTTTCCTGAAGTCCTCTGTGATTATAGACAACGTAAAATTGATTATGATTTGTCTCTTAATCTTAGAATTTTTTATAATTGTTCCGTTTATGTGTGTAAAGATATACTTCAGAGACATACTGAACTAACAGTTCCCTTAAGACACAGGAAAAGAAAAATCATGTATGAACTGATGACTTGTCTCTGGATTAAGATTGTAAACAAAGGCAACAAAGAAGCTTAACCTTTCTGTCTCCCTTTTTTTAACCCTTTGCATAGGCAGGTAGTGAGTATGGACAATAGCTGTTGTTGCCAGTTTGGAGCTGTTAGTTACATGGTATTCTCTGCAGAACAAGAATTTCTATTTTCTGTTTGGTCATCAATAAAGATTTAAAAAATATATATATGTATATAAATTTTATATATATGCATAAATCAAAGAATCATAGAATCATCGAATCATATATAAATTTTATATATGCTATTTTTTAAAATATATAAAATATATATATATAAATTTTTATATAGAAAAAACCAGTAAATTGATTCACATTAAGCATGATGAAAATCCTGTTTGCAGCTCTTAAACTGTGGTCTGCTAATGTATTAAAATTGAGGCTTGACAGCATTTTACATAACTTCTGAAGTATCTTATGAATAGTAGCATATTTATATAAATAACATATTCTTGAATGTCTGAAAACAGAACATCTACAAAGATAGAATTTTAAATACTTTTGCATGTTTATGTGCAGAATTTGTTGACAATTAATAGTAACTACTGTACGTGTGACAAACATACAAACTACTAAATAAATAAAGCAATCTAAGAGCAGACCAAATAGCAGTAGTATCTGAATATAATAATATTTTCCATCACACCAGAATAATTACAGAACAAGTAGGAGGCTGGTGATTTCTATTTTCATAAGTCCTATGGAGTGGAACTGTTGTCCTCTTTATGCAAATGTTAAATTAAAGCACAGAAAGAGCAATTAATTTCCTCATTGTTATATAGAGAATATATAAAAAGCTAGAGTGGTGCTTTCCCAAATCCAAGATCTTCAAAATGAATGTCATTTGTGAAAGGCTGTCAGAAATACAGAAAATAAGTAGTCCAAGATCATTACTTTCAATTTCACATAGAAATTTACATATTTTAAAAGTGAAAAAAAAGTAAATAACTTATTGAACTGGGAATATAGTTTCATTGTCATATTGTACAGACTGGTATTGTTAGAAGGCTAATGTGTCTTAATTTCATAAGATGCACATCACAAGATAATTACTGATGAATTTGCTATGTATTTTAAATAATATCCCTGACAGTTTTGTTGGTTTTTTATGAATTCAGGCAGATCTCTATCTGTTCATGCTAAATTGATCTCAGAAGGACTTTGTGCAGGTATGTCAGTCCTTTTGCATGAAAATGTCCTCCATCTAGAATGAAAAACTCAATTTTGAAATTTAATAGGGTGAATAATATAAACATCACTCCTAATTTGAAATAGTATGCAGTACACAGACAAGAAGTATAGAGTTTGTTATTTAAGAGTACTGATATGTATGACAGCCTCTGATATAGGAAATGCACAGCATGCATAAGACATTAATCGCATTTTGTTTTTAGGGTTGCAAACAAGAATGCATTTTCTCCATTTAATTAAATATATATTTCCCTATATAAGGGTTGCTCCAGTTTTCATTTTATAAACCCCACTTTTTACTAGCCAAGCATATGCATTCGAGTTGATTGTTTTCATGTAAAGTTATATGCTCTAAGTCAAATATTAATGTTTCAGCTAAAAGTACTTGGTCATTTCCTAGGTAAATAATGGACAAAATATATTGGTTTGTCCATGATTTTTTACAAATATACAGCTTTTCATCAGATAAGCTATTACCTCTGTCACTTGAAAAAAGAGTGATATTTGAAAAGGCCATGGTTCACTGTTTCTTCAACTCCTAGGAAAAGCTGTCACATTTTGTGAAATTAGGGAAGGTGGAGGGAGGGAGGGAGGAAGGAAGGGAGAGAGGAAGGAGAGGAGGAAGGGAGGAAGAAGGAAGAAAGTAAGGGGGGGAGGAAGGGAGGAAGGAAGGAGGGAAGGAAGGAAGGTAGGAAGAAGGTAGGAAGGAAGGATGGAAGGATATAAGGAAGCAGAGAAGGATAGAAGGAAGGAGGGAAGTTAGTTTTGTGATGATAATAAGCTGGGATGTGTTCTTAACTCCCCTGAGGGACAAGACGCTTTCCAGTGGTATCTAGATTGATCACAGCACCGTGCAATGCTTAATGAAATGAAATTTAGCAAGTTGAAATGCCTAATTCTGTATCAGGATGAAGTAATGCCAGGCAGAAGTCTGAACTGGGAGAGACTGGAGAGTAGCCCTTCAGAAAGGGATCTGGAAGTGCTATTGGACAGTAGGCTTAACATGAGTTAGCAGTGTGCCCTGCTAACCAAAGACGCAAACCACATCCTGGTTTGCATCAAACACAGCATAAACAGCTGGTCAAAGGAGATGATTACTGCACCATTTTCGGCTTTGGTGCAGGTTCATGTTGAGTATTGCTGACACTTCTGGACCCCACAGTTTAGGAAGAATGTGAAGGTACTTGAGTGTGTCCGGAGGAGGTCAACAAAGCTGGTAAAAGTGCCAGAAAGAATGTCCTGTGAAGAGGTAAGGACTTCAGGCTTGTTTCAAGAAGAGGAGGCTGAGGGGTGAGCTGCAACTTCCTGAGGAGGGAAGTGGAAAGAGAGGTATTGCTGGATACCCTTCTCCTTGGTATCCTATTGCTATAAGACACATGGAAATGATTCAGAGATGCACCAAGGGAGGTTTAAACTGGACATTAGGAAGTATTTCTTTACCAAGAAGGTGATCCAACCCAGGAATAGGCTTCTTAGAGAGGTGCTCAATGTATCAAGCCTGTGTGTGTTTAAGAGGAATTTGAACAATGTCCTTAATAGCATGCTTCAAGTTTTGATCAACCCTGAAGTGGTCAGATGGACTCGGTGATCACTGTAGGTCCCTTCCAATTGAAAAATTCTGTTCTATAGAGTAAAAAAAAAAAAACAAACCAAAACCCCCATGTGTTATCAGAGAAGAGGTATCAGTAATGAATTCATTAAAACTACTATGCACATAGTTCTAGAATCTACCCCTTTTTCGCTGCTCTTTTTGGTCTTAAGATTGATAAATTCAGTCTGGGGTACGAGAGGAAGGTTGGCTGAGCATTCAGCATTTTGACTTCTTTGGTGGAATAAATATGATGTTGAGGTAGAAAGTTTCTTCTTAATCTAGAATCAACTTGGCATCGTTTTTGCATTTCTTAAAGCTCTCTACATTTTGCTATTTCTTCATTGGCCTACTAGTGAATGTTACGCCTGAACTGACTGTACATAGTGTGCTATCTTTATGTTGAGCATAGGTTCTTCAGGCATTTTGCAATTCATGATTGATACAGTTCTGCACTTCTTTAACTGAACACTGGTGAGTTCGTAACTGTAGGTCTCCAGTACCAGACTGAGCCTTTTTTCTTTTCAGGTCATTTACTGCCTGTGTTCTCCTACAGTCCGTTTGTACCCCATTTCCAAGCCTTCTGCTTTCATAACAGAAAGGCCTTATGACCAAATCATTATTTTAGGCAGAATACCTGTTTAAAATTATGGTTATACACTGCAAAACTGAACATTGGAAAACCAACCAACCACCAACAAAAAAGCCCAACCCAAATCTCAAAGTAATCCAAGTCAGGCATAGCCAGGTGGCCATCAGAGAAGAATTATGTCTAAACAAGTAAAAATAGAACCTCAGGTAGGTCAAGTCAGTTTTGGACAAAGTAATACTGACAGTCTTCAGTTCTAAAAGCTTGCAAAATAAAGCCTGTGATCTGCTATTAGCAATAGTAAAACTCTTATTTGCTGCACTCCATGATTAGTACTTAATCTATAAGTGCTCGTCCTAGTTACTAAAGACTGATACACCACTAGTACTGAAACTGAAAAATGGTCTTCTCTGTGTTTCCATTATTCCGTATCTGGTTAGTAGATAACGTAGAAGACTTGACTTAGTAACAAAATTCTATCATAATGTTAGGTATTAATTACCTGAGTATTACCACTGATTACTTACTTGTAAGGCTCAAAAATGTCAGAACTGACACAAATAACAAAATAAACTTATTTGAAGCATTTTTAAAAGTTTTACTTTGTCAATTTTTCCACATTTACTATGGAAAGAAAAGATGCTTTCCTTGATCTCTGAAGAACTCAGTTTATCTGTGATTAGGTTTTATATTTTGCATATACTCTCCTTTTCTGAGAGGTGTTTTATCCAAATTCATAAGCAAATGCTTAATCAGAAGCATTTACTAATTTATTTTCTCTGAAAATAACAGAAGTCACAAAAATTATGTTGTTTTCATCTAAATATGTTGGAGCAAAACACATGCCACTTTTACCAAAACTGATTTTTTGGAACAAAAAAAAACGGACACATTCTTGTTTCTGAAATTCATGTTTCTAAAGCTCCTTTCCATCTCAAAATCAAAATAAATGATGAAATCTAAAATTTACACTCTCTTAAAAACTTAAAAACTTAAATTTTTACACTGTCTTAAAAACTTCCAAACTATTGTAGCTTGATGCTGTGTTTCTTTTTCTAAAGCAATTTAAATCTGACTTACTTTTGTCTAATAACTCATTAGTATTCAAATAGTGTCAGTCAGATTGGCAAGCAGCCTGCATACACAGAAACACATCATTGCTTACTAAAGCAAAAACCACATTTAAACATTTACTGCTTCAAAACATATTAGCAGTAAATGTAACACCTGATCCCTCTCTAGTCTCAATACATTTAGTGAGGTTGTGAAAAGTTCAGCAATATTCTAAGAGGGCAGCTAATGCATCTGTTTTATTTTGTCTGCCTTTGGATGTTCTTTCTGAAGTCTGTATGAAACTTGATCCAAACCTGATGAGTTTCAGATTTCCCTGTGAAACAGTCATATCATAACAGATCAGCTCAGTTTTGACCTATTCCATCATCACTGAAAGGTCCCCTGGAAATTGTACTTATAGTTTGTGGTGAACCACAGTACAGTTCTTAGACAGATGTACAATACCAAACGTGGGGACTCACCGTACTCAGCAAAGAGGAGACTGAAGGGTGATGATTACATAATAGATTCATAGATCATCTTTGTTCATAGATTTTGATTCCACTGTGTGTTACCAGCTCCGCCGACTGCAACTACTATTTTCTCTCTTCACTACACTACCAAGTTCTGCTCCTCAGGGCTGCAAGGGACCCCATGACCTGAAAGTACCACGCATGGATATTCAGCTTAGACGCTATGTTCAAGCAGGTTGTCATGATTTAAACTAAATCTGCACAGTTCCCCCTTTGTTTTCCCTTCCCCCCCCCCCCACCCCCCCCCCCCCACCTTCCCACTCCCAGAGGGATGGGAAGGAGAGCCAGAGGAATACAACTCCCATGGATTGAGGTAAAATCAGTCCAGCAATCAAGGTATAACAGAAATAACTACCGGTACCAATAACAAATCAATGTTAGAGGAGACAAACAGGGAGAGAGAATACGATACCACCCGCTGCCACGAGGCCAGCCCGGAAAAGAGAGCTCAGCCCCCCCCCCTCCCCCCGCGGCTAGCGGCCAGCGGCCAGCTTCCCGCTTCCCGTTCCCTCTTCCGAGCCCAGCCCGGAGGAGAGAGCTAACCCCTCCCCTCCTGGCCAGCTTTTAGTCCCCTCCCCGAGCTGGACGTGCTGTGGTATGGAGTACCTCCCCGACTAGCCGAGACCAGGCGCCCTATCTCTCCCTCCTCCCTGGCAGAGCATGAGCTACTGCTGAACCCATGACACAGGTCTAACTGTAAAAAAAGAGGTGGTCATCTATGCCCCTGTACTGTTTGACTAGAAATGTTGTGCACTGTTACTTGGAAAGATAGCAACTGTTCACATAAAATACTTAATAAAATAGTAATAAAAAAAAATTGCTGATTCTTTGGAAACATTGTGTTACTTTAAATGTAAAGTTCCCATTTTTTTAGGGAACAGCTAGAAAAGATTTTTTTTTTTTCTCTAGCACATGGTTGAACTATGAAGAGAAGATCTGCTAGCCAGCTGCAACTTTTTTGGAAATGTTTAAGGTAGTCTTTGTAGAGGTGGGAGAATCAGCTGGAAAAGAAAACTAGCACTCTTGTGGTAATGGATCATGATGGACAGATTTCTTGCAGTACTGTGATAGTTCTTGAAAATTTGTGTGTGACAGATGGAATGCCACCTGCTGACAAATCAAAGGGGCTATATTAATATTATTGAAAATACAAAACTTTAAACTATGAAATGTGAATTAATTAAGGGAGCCACATCTTTTACCTCTGTAGTTTGCCAGGAAATTTCAATATTTAGAAGATGAAAGGACAGAGGACAACTGACTCATTTGAAACTTACTCCGTAGTCCTGAATATGAAGAAAGTTAGGGACTTGGGAGATGTATGTGTATTATTAAACTGAAAAAAGGCCTGTAAGGCCACATTTACCACAGGTGTTACTATTAAATCTAATATTGATATACCTGGCTGTGTTACGTTTGTAGAAGAGTAGCTTCCTTGCTGCACTTGCTGTGGGTAACTATATTACTACCTTTTTCAACTATCATGAAGAAGAATTTCTGTGACTGTTTTTGTTCCTTTTTTTCAATTGCCAAACAAACACATCCAGTGTAGAATTACTTCAGGCAACAAATGAAATTAACCTTAACTGAACTTTGGCCATTTGATTTCTGCATGTTTGTAGAGGAATTAGATGCACTTTAAATTTTTGAGAATTTCTAATGATTTCAAAGGGTGTTTATATATATAAAGACACCATCAGAATAATTATAGAAGGCAAATGATGTATATAATGATGACGATGCAAATAACTTTGATTATGTAAACCATAGCTCTAACTAATAAGAATTTCCACCTTTCAGGTATGATTTCTGTTTTGTTTTATTAAAGGTACAGAAAATGTTCTTTTGAATGAGTAATAAAGTTTCGTGAGGAACCTGTAGCAGTAGGTAATTCCTAAAACTGAAGACAGTATAAATATGAGCAGAGACCAGTCCATATGGAAGAAAAAAAGGTTCTTGCTTACATAGGCTTTGGAACTTGTATTCCTAAGTCCTATGCAATACAAAAATAACTAGGAAGACACATCTTTTGCCAGTGATATCCAGTTTACATTTTCAAATCGATGTTTTCTGGAACAGAATGTTCTAAAATAATTGTAAGCTTCCAGAACCACATAGCAAAATAGCTTTTATTCTCCTTTTTCCTGTGTTCAAAACCCAAAATTTGTTGTCTACTGAGTAGTGCTATGCCACATTTTGCCTGTAGTACTCATACTCATGCATCCCTCCTCTGAGAGGATTTTCACTGAAGCCAAAGTGAATCTTTGCAGAACAAAGCGCTTATCAGCATGAGAAAGTATGTGCAAATTCTTTTCTTTAATGGTTAGAGGAGTATTATATTCCCTTCAGGCTCCCTGCCTATGGGAGATGAGTCAAGTAACTGATCCATTAACCAGCAAAGAGAAGTAACTTGTTTTAAGAAATAAGTCTTGCCTATTGAAGGATTTTAGCGTCTTAAATTCTTCATCAGACTTTTTGTTTCACATTAGTCAAAGTGCTATTAATTAAAAAAACCCTCTCCTTTCTTTAGCTCTACCTTTTCTTTTTTGTATTTTTGGTGTGGTTTTTTTTCTGATAACTGTATGTTAAGAATGGAAATTTGTTTCAGAAGACATTGAAGTTAATACAAGTCACATCACTAGTAGTGCAAAGACCAGAAGTGCTCTGGTTTGTTTTGTATTATTTACTTATTTGCCTGTTGCTCTGAATAATTAAGATATGTAAAAAATATAGCCACATTAGCAATAGTTCACAAACTACTGCCTAATTAATTGATTACTCCTACTTTGAAATATGACTACAATTTGTGCTGACACTTACAAGTAACATGATTTAGGGACAACACTTTCCCAATTAACATTATAATGTATAACTTTATTTAAAAATCATGGTACTATGTAAAACCTATTAAATAGGCAATAGAATTCCTATTGCTAGTGCACAGATATTTATGTTATAGAAATTCACAATTATTTAAATATTTATAAAATGAGAGTTGAAAGAAGCACTTTTGAAAAGCAGTTAATAATGAACAGACATCAAGGGAGCCATCATTATAACAGTAAAGTGCTGTACAACTCAAATAACTCCACTGGTGCAGAAGCAGGCCATCAAATTTAATTAAAAGCAGTCAAAAATAAACTGTAAAATTGAACCGCAAAAGCCTATCCTTTGCCAACAGCTGAAGGCAAAAAGAAAGAGAACGGAGAACCTTGAAAGTAGTAATGAATTGATAAGCCTTCCTGCCTGCCACTTGTAATTAGTTTTGTCAGATTTTAGTATCAGTTAAACTAGATTAATAGGACAATCACTGATTCTCTATCATAAATCTTTATGCACAGTCCCTCTATTGCGGGTTTGCATGCTAAGTGACAATCTGAGGGTTGAAATTAAAAATCCTTGCTTGCTAATTTCCTTTAAGTGATTTTGACATGTACATTTGCTTGACACAGTCGAAGTCTTCAAAACAAACAAACAAAAATTTAAATGTTTTTATTGCATGGGCTTTTTGCTTCTTGTAGGGAGATTTAATTTCATTTTACCCAGCAAAGGTAGATATCGCCTGGAACATGAAGTATTGGCATCTCCATCTACCACTAGAGGTTCTCATGGTGAAACGAAAAAAGGAGACTCATTCGTAATGTGGTAGGGCTAGCAAATTTATTGCTGCTTTATATGCTCAGATTAATGTGGATATACGCAAACTGTACCACAAGGACAAAACCAATTTACCTCAGATCATTTTATTTTTTATAATAATGTGCTTTAATGAAGCTAAAGCTTCCCTGCTGTGACCTTATTATGTTTTCTAACATCAGTGGGAAATAGATTACATGGAATTGTAACAAAGCTCATGAAACTGCAGGAATTTTGAGGCAGAATATCAATTATGTTTTAGTGGTCAATATAGAAATAGGAAAGGCATAAGCCAAGTTGATTCTGGGAAATAAACCTGTTGGGAAAAAAAAAAGAAACAATTTTCATATCAATAGGTGTTTCAGAGTACACTTCTAATAGGAATTATTAATGACACAATAGTTACCCAAGATGGAAATTTCAGTTCTAGCAGGTGTTTTAGGAGAATTGATATTATTTTATCCAAAAAAGTGAAGTAAATAGAAAGTGTGATGTTGAAAGGTCAAATAAAATTTATAGAATGCAAATAATTATTATTTTTCTCTTTGGTAATGAATCAATCATTTTGAAATTCAAAGAATTGGTCTCAGGTAGGAAACCTATAATTTATTGCCTTCCATTCAGTTACCAGCAGTTACCAGAAACTGAAAGGTAAATAATAATTAATTAAAAAAATAACTCAATAATATTCCCCACTCTGATTCCATCTCCCTCAGCAATAATTAAAGCTAGTGTACTTGAGGAGAAAGCAAATGTTCATGAAGATTTGCTTATAATCCGCTAGATACTAAGAAAGATGCTCTTAAGACTGAATCCCTCCTGAAATTCCCAGCTACTTTCAATGTTATATTCAGTTTTATATAGGAAAGCTTAAGGAAGGAAAATTTAGTAAAGTTAGGAAAGGAAAGCTTAGAGAAGTTTAGGGTAGTTTATGGAAGGGAAATTGGAAATTTTAGGGAAGTTTAGGGAAAGGAAGTGAAGGGAGTGGTGTATACAGTGCTCTAATAGCCAGATGTGGACATTATGTGATCTGTGATCATTATGGTGCATTCAGATGGCAGGATAATCAAAAGTCTTGGGAATAAATATGTGAAACATGGTAACTTCAAACAGTCAGCATAGCATATATCAGCTGAAGGGCTTTGAAGATCTATCCAGCATGATGTTAGAACAAAATCTGAATCAAATATGTGCCAAGGTCTGTAATATTCTCTGGATTCACCCATTGGCCCCATCTGCAAAAGCCATGGAGGATATGAATGTCCCCATATGTCAGCCACCTAAATCAAAAGACTTGAGTTCTATGGAGCAAAATGGGTACAGTATGCCAGTAATCAGTGGTTTTGCAGTCAGGAAGGCCTAGGCATCTCGAGTCCATCAGCAGTATGTATTTTTTGATTGCATCCTTAAAAAAAAAGAAGGTCATCTTTCCCTCAGCTCCACCAGGGAAGTAGGGATAGGTGGAGAAGCTCTCTTATACCATGCCAAAATACAGCAGCCTTGTCTACATCCACATCTGCTTTATTTCTAGGTTATCAAGAAATGGTTTGAGAGAAGCAACTAGTACTCTTCAGACTGTTGTGAGGTCCCTGCTCTTTCGCAAGTCATTTATTTCCAGGAATGTAGAGCTAGGCTGTGACACAGAGATGTAGTCGTCTTCAACCTGGAAAACAGAATGAAAGAAAAAGACTTAAAAGGCCCCTCACCTCTTTACAGACTGGAATCCTAAATATTAACTTGCTATCATTTATCCTGGATTGATCCTACAAATGCCTTTACAGATGGTATAAGCAAGAATATTGAAAGACAAAACTACCATTTACCACTCTGCTATAAAACAAAGCTTTCTTTTTTTTTTTTCCCCCAACTCTGTCAGTAGTCCTAAAAGGAGCCCAAAACACAAATTTCTCCTTACAAAAGTCTTAAAATACTTTTGAAGCGAAATAGTAAAAAAAATGTGGTGAATGTATTTGATATCAATTTACTATTAAAAATCCTAACGGTCAATGAGTGATTCTTCAGTGCATACCTCAATTTTTCTTTCAAAGGAAAAGGTCAAAAGCTAGATAACCTTGGGGGTAAAACCAACATAAAGATAATGGAGGTCTGCTTTCTAATAACATACCTGGAGGAAATATTTATGACTTGAAAGATTTTTATTTTGTTAGGTTTGCTATGTTTTGATTTGCTGTTTTTTTTTCTTGTTTCTTCATTTCTTCTTTAAATAAAAGCTGCTCTCTCTAGTGTGAATCTGTCCAGAAGTGGGTAAAATCAATCAAATATAGATACAATGTGTAGAGGACATGCTATGTCTTCCAGCTCTAATGTCAGTGGGGTGCTGCCTTTAACACAATTAAATTGGAAATTAGCTCTCATTCTTTAAATAAAATAGCTGTTAAGTAACTTACCAGCCAGTGCAGTTTTGTTCTTTCTTTGATCTTCTACTTAATCAAGGGAACTTCTTCTGTGGAACCTCAAAGTTAGCTACATTCAAATAATTTTTTTTCAATGTGAATCTATTAGAAGATATGACCATGTCTATGATTTATCATATTAATGGGATTTTTATTTGACATTTTCCAACTCACAAGTTTGGGTTTTTTTTTTCACATCAATACACTGAAGTACCAGCAAAAAAGTATTCCAGCATTTCCAAGTGAATTTTTAAGTGTCTGGGGAAGAAACAGTCCTTTAGAAATTGCTTACATGCATACTTCAGGACTTTAAAGCCCAGTTCAGTAGTGTAGTAATAAGAATGTAGATTGATAGGATTTTATTCCCTGAAAGAGCTAAAAATGCTTATAATTTACAGAGGAAGTAATAAAAAAAAATGTTAACAAAAATAAAAGGATGGAGATACCTGACAGTTCCAAATGATGACTGAGTTGATTCTAAGCAGTTCTGACTTCACAAACATTGGGTAATTCTTACTTCTCCCTTAATAAGAAATGCTTGACACATGAGTGAACATATAAATGCAAAATCATATTCAGGATTTTTCTATTCATGTTTCTGTTTACTTCTAAAAATGTTAAGCTATTACTGTATTTTGCATGCTGTTAAAGCCTGTGTCACTTCAGTATGAAGTATCATATTTTCAACTGAAAAATTGTTTATATTGAGCTGGTGTTGGACTGTCATTCAACCTCTACCTTTGAATTCTAGTTTGAAGTCTACATAGGTCATGTTTGTTTTGCTTTAGCATATTGTTTTATTAGCTTTGCCTGCCTCATTGAAAATAAACTGCTGAAGCCTCCAGTCATTAACTGACCATTTGTCTTGTCCCTCTCTAAACACACACTATACTTAAACTTCTTGGAAAGCATCAAATGATTTTATTTTCTGTGTTGAAATAATCAGTGTGTACTAGCTCAATAAAGTTGATTTGATGCATGACCAGATAAAGAGGTGCATGGAACAGGATGCATTCTAACTTCTACCCAGGATATTTAAATTAATTTACATTTTACTTGCAATTGAATATTGTAAGATATTAACACCCTATGAAAATGTAATATTGACATGTAACTTGGAATATGTTTTGTAAAAGTTGTATATGGGAAAAAGACTGAAAATACAAAGAAAAAAATATGCAGTTTTTTAACACACTTCAGCTGAAGCTTGATTGCTTAATTTTCTGCATAGTCACTGAATACGGCACAGTAGTTACATACAAGATGCAGAACAATAACATGCTTGTTTAAGGGTTTTTATGTTGTTTGATTTGATTTTTTTAAGGTCCAAACTTTTTAATAAAGGCATTATTACAACTCTGCATTCTTTTCTTAGCATGGAAATAAGCAATTTTATCATTTCTACAATTATTTTAAAACATAAATCTCTAGGAAGATATCATTAGCAAATACTGTTAAAATTAATTTCTTTTTTTTTTAAGGAAAATAAGATAATTTGGTGTTTATTGTAATAAAGTGTGTATCTGACATGAAATTTCAGCTACCATGGCTGTTCCAGGAAAATGTATGGCCTTTTCAGTGTATGTATATTTTGTTGTATTGGCTGGTATTTTCAAATTGTGGTGCTTCACCATTTATTGAAAAGTATGAAATATCATCTTTTATTCTTAAGAATTATCTCCTGTCTCCCAGGTAAGAATGATAATCTTTTGCATGTGGATGCTTCCTACACTGTATTCCCAAACACTTTACTTATTCCTAGTCCAAAATAGGTGCTCACTGGTTAAGAGATACGATTTTCAGTTTAGGAATAGTGGGCAAGGAGAAAGTATTCCCCAGCTGTGAGGCAGTAAATTCTTGAAAATACTTGCTTCCAACCATTCTACTCTGGTACCTCAGCAGGTTTATTTTCACTGCCTGATACAGAGTTCTTTCAAATTAAACAAAAAAAAAAAAAAAAAAAAAAAAAAAAAAAACAACAGGAGTGTTGTAAAGAGTCCCTTGCAGACTTTTGTTATGTTATTTGTCCTATAACTTGTACTAGTATATCCTAATTATATTCTGTTGATAATTTCTGGTGGATAGTCAAGCAGTCATTCTTTCTTTTTCTTTAAAAAACTTTAAGAGCTAAAACAATTAGATAATACTACAATATTAACAAACAATAGGTGTTTATAAATAATTCAAGGTTATTTTGACTCATCAGACAAACAAGCTTTCATTTTTGAACAGGACTTTAAGATTGTCATTTACATAGTGTCATCATATTTGAACACATAATATATTCAAAGATAATGCATTTTGAGTGAGCAGGTCATGAAATGTATTTAATTTAATGCTAGACTACTTTCTGTAGCAGTTGTCATTTATTAATATACCAACTCTAAATAAATGTGCATACATTTGCAGGAGAAAAAAAATCTCTATTTTTTTTTATGGCTGCTAAACTGGAAAGAGTACTTATCCTTCGAAACTGCGAACTCGTCCTTAAAATCCATTAATCAGCATGTTAGCCATCCATAACAAAATCTTATGAAAAACACTATGTGAACCACACATTTGACAGACATGCTTCTTCAGGTAGAAATCTGTCTCCCTTGTTTAATTTATAGTGAGCAAAGTATGTGCATCAGCAATCAAAACCTATTAAAGTCTGTAAAAGCAGAAGCTGCAGTTTGCATTTGGGTCTGCTGTTTATTTCTGAAAGAAGGATAAAGAGGAAAATTATTGTTCCTGGGATGTAGGCTGTGAAAAATGCTGTCAGAATAGGCCTTTCTTCTTTAAGAGTTCAGTATTGTGATGTCTGTGTACTTTACAGGATAGAACTTACATGAGACAGGTTTTAATTATGGAGATTGGATCGCCAGTTGAAAGAGGCAAGTTATTTTCCATCTCTTTGGAAGAGGCTATCCATCTGTTAAATGCAGATAACAATTTTCCTCTGTTTTTCTTTACAGTTACATGTGACCTAGTCTTTCATTTTGACATTCACCAGTCTAGATGTTAATACTGACCACTGGATTAAAATACCTATATTATGTGAGGGGCACCCAGTTAGGCAAGCTGTACAGTATCTTCTAAAATATTACAATGCTTATATCTTGTTGTATATTGACATCAGCTGAATAACTGTTTTGCATTAATTTCTAGACTAATTTGATTTACTATTAGCCCACTTTCTTACAGAATGAATTATGTTTTTTAACACTCAAAGAAATTTGGTATCTTCTAATTTCATTTTCATCCATATCAAAGCTAAGTATTTGACATGTTTCGAAATATATGCTACAGTGGTTGTACAGATGTGAAGTCCTTATATGATTTGTACATACTATAAGGCAAAAACAGGAGTCGGTTCTGGGAAACAGAAGTCTTCAGATGTTCAGGAAAAAAAATCAGTGGAAATATATACATCAGTAGGCTTTAACTTTATTTACTTTTGCAAACATCAGATGTTTTACACTTTTAAAATTTAACTTTAAAGAAAGGGAATAAACCTAAACTGAATTACTTTCTATAGAGTTATATTTGTGTAAAAATCCAGAATACTGATTTTTAAGATGTCATAGTTTTTCTGTGCGCATCCATGTTAGTTTCATTGCTTTCAACTCGTGGAAGAATAGCCTTTAAACAATACCTAGTAAATTGATTCTGACTGGGGCAAATCTGTACTGACCAGCCCTTCCATAGATAACAATTGCAAAAAGGCTGATATGTTTTATACAAGATACTAGATTTCAGAGTTATTAATTTTACAGTCTAGTTTGGATGTCTAATATCAAACACTCACTGAATCTGTAATTAACTAAATAATGTGGCCTGAAGTCTCTGTACCTGTCTCTGGGGAGTGGTGGTGGAAGGGGGAAAGCAAAGTTAACAAGAAACCATGTGTCTAATGGCCAAAACATAGTCAGTTCATACCTGTCTGTCACTTCTTTGCCCTTTTCCCTGCTGTAGCATAGGGAACAGCAGAATTACTCTGCTGTTGCTGAGAGAGAAGTATTGCAGAGAGAAATGTATTATCTCCTGAAAGCATAAAAAAATATAGATAATTAAACAGAATTCACTGCTAGTTATTTTAATTTATTTGGGCACTAAATATCTTCAATGTTTCAACATATTTAAAGAAATTAAAAATAAAGTTAAGAGAATTGAATGTGATACGGTGTTAGTAATACTGAATTGTAACTCAGTGGGATAAAGACAGAATGCAATATGAAGGACTGAAGTTCAGTTAGCCTTCCTCACATTTGTACTATTTTTCCATGCTCACTACTTGGAAATGTCACTGTTAAAGTGAATTTTTTTGCTTTCAGCGTTTCCATATTTCAGATAACAATGCTGACTTAGTATTTTCTTTCTGTCTATGTTGTAACATTTAGATCTTGTAATATGAAAGCAAATATGTTGTACTGACAGAAAGATTTTGCTTAATATTGCCTAGGGAAAATCAAAAAGAAAAAGCAGAACTGAGCTGAGACACAAATAAACACCCTATATTGGATATACAGGGGAAGCTCATTTAGTTACTTATATAAAAATTTATATGTGCTGGTCTCTTTTTTTTCTAAAGCATCTCATAAGACTTTATTTTGTAAAGTTAGAGTATGAAGACTGTTGAAAAATATTTTTGAATTATGATTTGTAAAGAAATCGTTCTGTGACCACACTCATGGCTGTGATTCTGCCTGCAAGTTAGGCAGTAGAAATTTAACTAATCCCATGGTCTTACATACTCAATATTTATGTTCATATTTCATTGTAATATTAAAGTGAAATTTTCACTGTCATTTTAAAGACCAACTTAGTAATCAATTTTGTAGTATACCTCTGTTAATTTGTTCATTGCATTGGATTCTGATAATCAGATGTGATTTACTGTGTTAAATGACAAATTGCTTTATCTACGCTAGTAAATGAAATTAAAAAAATAGTTTAGTAAGAAAAAGAATATAAAATAAAAGGAAGTAGAGGAAGTAGTAATTTAAAAATTTGTTTCTGTTCACTTCCGTGGGTGTATTTTTCATGTGTGCTTAGGGTTTATGCTTCCTCCAGATCTTCATAGCACAAACAAATACCACAATAACTTGTAAGTCTGTGTCACTATATGAAACTAGTGGGAGTTAAGTATCAGGATAATTCAAAAGTCTTTATAAAATGCATTATTAGGCAACCAAGCACATTTTACAGTCTGCTTGCTGTATCTATGCCACTTTTAAAAACAGAATTTGGTTGCATAAACTTAGTCATAGAATCATAGAATCAGCTAGGTTGGAGAAGACATTTAACATCAAGTTCAACTTTTACCCCAGGACTACCAAGTCCACCACTAAACCACATCACTAAGGGCCTCTTCTACATGGTTTTTTGAACACTTCAGGGATGATGATTCCAGCACTTCCCTGGGAAGCCTGTTCCAATAATTAACTACTCTTGGTGCAGCTTGAGGCCATTACTTCTTGTCCTATCACTTGGTACCTGCGAGAATAGACCGACCTTCACTCCCACTACGACCTTCTTTAAAGCAGTTGTACAGAGTGATGAGATCTCCCCTGAGCTTTCTGATCTCCAGACTAAACACTCCTAGTTCTCTCAGCTGTCCCTCATAATACTTGTGCTCCAGATCCTTCATCAGCTTCGATGCCCTTCTCTGGACCTGCTCTGGCATCTCAGTGTTTTTCAAATGTGTACAGTTCTGGTGTCCTCAACATGAAAAGGACGTGAAACAGTTGGAACAAGTCCAGAAGAGGCCACGAGGATGATCAGGGGACTGGAGCACCTCCTGTATGAAGATATGCTGAGAAAGTTGGGGCTGTTCAGCCTGGAGAAGAGAAGGCTGCATGGAGACCTCATAGCAGCCTTCCAGGATCTGAAGGGGGGCTATGGGGATGCCTGGGAGGAACTCTTCATTAGGCACTGTAGTGATAGGACAAGGGGTAATGGGTTAAAACTTAAACAGGGGAAGTTTAGATTGGATATAAAGAAGTTCTTTACTGTGAGGGTAGTGAGGCACTGGAATGGGTTGCCCAAGGAAGCCGTGAATGCTCCATTGCTGGTGGTGTTCAGGTCCAGATTGGACAGAGCCTTGGGTGACATGGTTTAGTGTGCGGTGTTCCTGTCCATGGCAGGGGGGTTGTAACTAGATGATCTTGAGGTCCTTTCCAACCCTAACTATTCTATGATTCTATGATTCTTGTAGTGATGGGCCCAGAACTGAACACAAGTTTGAAGTGTGGCCTGACCAATGCCCAATACAGGGGGATGATCACTGCCCTGGCTCTGCTGGCCACACTATTTCCAATATAGGCCAGGGTGCTGTTTGTTTCCTGGCTGCCTCGCTACAAGCTGGCTCATGTTCAGCCATCATCTTTGGTAAGTCGTGGGAAAGGGGAGAGGTGCCTGAGGATTGGAGGATGGCAAATGTCATGCCAGTCTATAAAAAAGGCAAGAAGGACGACCCGGGTAATTATAGACCAGTCAGCCTTACCTCCATCCCTGGAAAGGTGATGGAACAACTTATTCTTGACACCATTGCTAGACTTTTCAAGGATGAGTGGGTCATTAAGAACAGCCAACATGATTTTACCAGGGCGAAGTCATGTTTTGACCAACCTTATAGCCTTCTATGAGGAAGTAACTAGGTGAAGAGATGATGGTAAAGTGGTAGATGTGTTTTTTCTTGATTTCAGTTAGGCATTTGATACTGTCTCCCACAGCATCCTTATAGATAAGCTAAAGAAGTGTGGGCTTGATGATCAGGTAGTGAGGTGGATCAAGAACTAGTTAAAAGGAAGAAGGCAGAGAGTTGTGGTCAATGGCACAGAATCTAGCTGGAGGTCTGTGACTAGTGGAGTCCCTCAGGGGTTGGTGCTGGGACCAGTACTGTTTAATATTTTCATCAGCAACCTGGACGAGGGAACTGAGTGTACCCTCAGCAAGTTTACTGATGACACTAAATTGTGAGGAGTGGCTGACACACCAGAAGGCTGTGTTGCCATTCAGTGAGACTTGGACAGGCTGGAGAGTTGGGCGGGGAGAAACTTGATGAAATTCAACAAGGGCAAGTGTAGAGTCTTGCATCTGGGGAAAAACAACCCCATGTACCAGTACAGGTTGGGGGTTAACCTGCTGGAAAGTAGTGAAGGGGGAAAGGACCTGAGGGTCCTGGTGGATAGGAGGATGACCATGAGCCAGCAATTTGCCCTTGTGGCCAAGAAGGCAAATGGCATCCCAGGGTGCATTAGAAAGGGTGTGGTTAGTAGGGCAAGAGAGGTTCTCCTCCCCCTCTGCTCTGCCTTGGTGAGGCCGCATCTGGAATATTGCGTCCAGTTCTGGGCCCCCCAATTCAAGAAGGACAGGGAATTGCTTGAAAGAGTCCAGCACAGAGCCACAAAGATGATGAAGGGAGTGGAACATCTCCCTTATGAGGAGAGGCTGAGGGAGCTGGGTCTCTTTAGCTTGGAGAAGAGGAGACTGAGGGGTGACCTCATCAGTGTTTACAAATATGTAAAGGGTGGGTGTCAGGATGATGGAGCTAGGGTTTTTTTTCAGTGATATCCAGTGATAGGACAAGAGGCAATGGGTGTAAACTGGAGCATAGGGGGTTCCACGTTAACATCAGGAAGAACTTCTTTACTGTGAGAGTGACAGAGCACTGGAACAGGTTGCCCAGGGGGGTTGTGGAGTCTCCTACGTTGGAGATATTCAAGGCCTGTCTGGACAAGTTCCTGTGTGATGTATTCTAGGTTACCCTGCTCTTGCAGGTGGGTTGGACTAGATGATTTTTTGATGTCCCTTCCAATCCCAATCGTTGGGATTCTGTGATTCTGTGATCCATCAATCAGCCACTCTTCCCAAAGGCTGTAGCATTGTATCACTCTTTTCATTTGTGCGTACACTAGACCATAGTTAATAAGATGCTGAAACCCATCTATAGTGAATTGAATGTTCACTCTAGAAAAAAAAATAGATCAAAATTGTTTAGGAATAATATTGAAGATTTTTGCTATAGTGTGTTGCTGCACTTATTATTCCAAATATCCACCACTGTATGATTTGTTTCTATTCTTGTTTAATTCTCTATAGAAATGTAAATTTTAAACCGTATTTTTTATTCAATCCATAATACTTTTGTCATTTTTTTCTAAATACATATCCAGTAGGATGGTCTATCATTTTAGACTTTTAAAGGATTATGAGTTAGCTTTGTGTATGACACATTCTTCATGACTTAGTGTATTATGACATAGTATATTTCACAGTGTTACAGATTTTTGCAGCACTGGAAAGCATAACAAACAGAAAGAAAATATGTTGGTGCAAACTATGTCTGTCATCTTGAAAAAAGTTCAGCAGCCATCCCACATGGCATACCATCATATGATCAAGATCACTGCTTCATGAAGGTCTGCAAGGGCCAGCTTTAATTTTAAAAAATAGATTTAGGGGACTTAAACAAAAATGCTTGCCTAGAACTCTATTGATATAGGGTCCAGATTTATGTGACTGTAGCCTAAGAGAAATTGCAGAACAAAGTGATAAATTGCATTTGTTGTATTACTTTGCCCTAAACTATGATTTAGGAATTACATAAACTTCCAAGCTTCAGAACAGCTTTAAGTAATCACTGTTTCCCTGTGTCTTTGGTTTACAAAATGAAAAATATGGTAAATTAAGCTGAAGACAGGTATTCTACAGCTGTCTTTGAGGGACAAGCTAAATGTTCAATGCCTTACTAGGTTAAGTCTGACTTAAAAAGACAAGAGTAATCAATGAATTGGTAAGTTGGTAAATGAATTAGTATCTTCAGTTCTCAGCATCAAGATCATCCATCCTCAAGATGGGATTACAACAAGTTTTTTGAGACCTCTGTAATAATGACCTGAATCACCTGTGGATTCAGCTGCTTTCTTCTCTCATTATTCAGTGTCTTCAAAAACAATAGCATGATAGATTCTATAGAAAGATGTTTGGATTAATCCTCCCATATCAGTTTGTTATCAAGTTCTTGAACACATAAATATAGATAGTGGGTAATCACAACCCATAGTTTCAACTATAATACGAAAGGGTGTCCTGTTCAGACAAAGAGATCTGGAAATAGAAGCAGGCTTCAAAGAATTCCTACTTATCAAAAGGATAGAAAAAGTACTCTATTTATTTTATCTAAGTTGTTGCAGACATAATGTATAGTCAAACAGAGCCCATGTATGCTTCATCTTCACCTTTGTGGATAGAGGAACAAGAGGTTGATTATGGATATCATGACAGTGTAGAACTTGGTACTTTGATCATGCTAACTAAAAGTTTGACACAGAATATTCAAAATACAGTACAGTCTTTTACTAGTTTAAAATGGAAACATTGAAAATGTTATATATATATATATATATATATATATATATATATATGTTTAATATTCTTCCAAAAGTTTACTATAGTTCCTGGACCATGTGTTTAGTTTACCTCTGCTGGGATGAACTGCACAATGATTTGACAAAATTGCTGTTTTTAAGAATGTCAGATGACTACATGAAAGTCAAGGTGTTTTTAAAAAAAAAAAAAATAAGAAAAGGCACTTTTCTCCCTTTACCCTGAAGAGAACCAAAAAAACCTAACCCAACCTGTCTCAGGCTGATACTAATTCCTATTTTTTAATAGTGTTATAAATGTAGTTTTAGTAAAAATGTAACCATTATAATTCCTGTTAAATCTCATGACTCTTATTTTCATTGCTTTTTATTTTTCATGCTGCACATTTTTAAATGCATTTCCTGATAGTTGATGAAAGGCATCAGCCTTTTAGATAATAGTCATTACTAGATTTTAAGTGACTGGAGCAGCATATTAAGTGAAATAATAGCATTCTGTCATATTGTCAGGTTTCTGAAATTATGGTGGCTGTTTTAATTAAACCACTATTTTATTATAGTATTCTCCTTTTTAGAAAATTAAAATCAAAGGATCTCAGAACATTATACATTTGAGAAGTTTGGTAGATAAGCCAGTTTCCTGTTACATACAGAGCCATCTGAGCCTGCTACATTAAGAGCATTTAGCGTCCTATAGAATCAAAGCTGCTCAAAGAGCATGTTTTGTCACTGTGATAGCTGTGAGATACGTGTGAGGCTGAAAAGACCTGACTGAATGACACCATGTTAGTCTCTAATGGACCTTTCAGTACGTTTTTTCAAAGATACTAGGAAAAATTAGAACATCCACAACACACAATATTGAGAATGTTGAAATGATTTATGGGGTTGTAATTTTGTGAATAAATAAAAAAATGCCTAAAGTTAATACATTGTGTGTTTACTTCTGCTGAAAACAGGTTTTAATCAAATTAAATATTCAAACATACCATAGATTTTAAAGTTCATTTGCCAGATAAGACCACAGCACTTAATAGCAGGTGGAATTATCTATTAAATTTATGATTACTAAGAAGACAACTAGCTATAACCACACAAAGAAGACCTCTTGGAATCGCAGTTACAGTGACTTAAATCATAGACAAGTAGGGAAAGGCAAATCAATTATTGTCCTTTATTTGGACATAAATAACACAGTATGAAAATATAGTTTTTCAATTTAAATGACCTGTGAAGCAGTCTGGAGTGAGATTCCAAGATCTCATAGAAGGTACATGTGGTATTCAAGCAGGGAGCTCCTGGAGAGAGAGAAGCTCCATTTTGGATAAAAATTAATTTATATTTGTAACATAGAGATATAAGAGGCTGCAGGACATCCTTCCTTGAGTAACCAATACATACAGTTATTTTCTATTTGTTCACATGTAACATCCATCAGGTAATGACATTTTCTTTCAGAGCAGTGTTACTTTTCCACATAGTTTTCCACGTTATCAGACAATAATTTATCTTTAAAGTCCCTTTTTTTTGTGCTTATCAATGATATCTCAAGGTGCCTCTGATTTCTAGATACCCTGGCTGTCATACAAAGAGTTAGCTGGAGGAAGATTAGCTGGATTAGCTGTTCAGCCTACTCTGGAACTTTATCTCAGGTAGCTTGGGTAGTTTATTGACAAAAGGAGATCAGGAATGGTCTTCCCTCTGACTGTGACTGCGACAGGTGTCCTAGGAGAACAGATAGCCTTTGCTGTTTAGGTAGTATAGTGAGTGACCCAATGTGATAAGCAAGAGACGGAAGCTCTACTTAAACAGTAGTAAACCAAAATCAAAATATCTCCAGTCTTCTTCCTGCTTGGTAAAGAGGTAAAATTATTAAGGACATGATGAGTATGTCAGGCAGTCTGGAGGAACATATCTGAGATGCGTAAAAGTGATAGTATGGAAACCCAGAGCTATAAATACACAAAAGTTCAATGACTAACAGGAGCTCACAGCAGTAGCACCATACCAGTCTTCACAATCTGTCTGAATTTGCAGTTGATGTCTCTCTTTCCCCCTTACCATAGTCATATGCAACATCCAGCTACACAGAAAATGTACATTTAGCAGGGGAGAGGAAAACTCTTCTGGCCAAGATGTGAGCTTGGATTGTGCTTCAGATATTCACATTTCTCCCACCCACTTCTCACAAATTGCAGTTAGTTTCCTCCATGACTCCTTATGACCACTGCACTTATGACCTCCTGAACAGCCTTTGGATTTGTCTCACTTTCTCCATCTTTTCATGCAGCAGATTTCCTGTTTCTCCCTTTGAGTGAAAGTTTTCTAAGATTTGGAGAAAAGAAAGCTTCACAATTTTCTGTGAGAGATCAAGAATGTTTTCAGGAGTTGTTTCAAACTGAGCTAGATCCATGTTAATAGTCATTTCATGTGCTGTCTTTGGAGTGAATGAATAGTAGAAATAACCATCAATTTAAGTACATATATTCTAATGGAAACTTGAATCTCTCTATGTGTGAAGAAGACTGAGCCACGAGCTTCTTACCTATCTTGTTTATAGCAGACAGTGTGACAAACAGGCCATTTAGGTTCCCATCAGTCTTTTTAGAAGCAAGGTAGCAATTATACTCACTTGTGACACAGCCAGATGACAAATAAACATTCCATCACAGAGAAAGCTAACACATTCATCAGGCAGTTTGAGATCCTGTAATATTTCCTTATTTTTTTCCATATTGGTAAGAAAAGCAAGTATGAAGAATCCTTATTTAAAAGTGCAGCTTGCAGTAGTGTGAAAGGGAACTGAAAACTTAAATAATACCACGTAATTTTTAGTTTTCATTTACTAATGCTGATGGTGTATGGTGGGTGGAGGATAAGAACCCTCGAGTAATTCAATAAAACATCCTGAAAAATACAAGCTTTTTATTGTAGTTTTGAGAAAATGTCAGTACTATGACATTCATAGTAACATTTTACTCATAATTATTCTTATATTCTGAGAATTTAGAAATTTCTGAACTACACTTTGCATTTAGTAATTCTGTAAAATTGTCTATACTACTACTGAAAAAAGATTAGAAAACAGCAAATATATTGCCTATGAATAGATGCAGAAGGCGCCTTCCAAATACGACCCATTGGCTTTTTTTCCTACCAGAAAGCAGAGGTAAAAATTGAGTACAGTAACAATCACTTGTTTTTGTGCAGACTTTCAGTCTCCCTCCTCCTTGTTTATTAGAGTTACTGATTTTCCAAGATGTCATAGATTGAAAATTACTAAAAAATGCAATGGGAAGTGCAGCAATGTGGCAGGTTCAATTCTACTCTATTTCATATAAGTTTTTACTAATAAACTGCGACATTAAAAATACTATGTGTGCTGAATGCTAAGTGAAGGCTAAATGGATTCAAAGACCTAAAGCAGAAACCACATTATTTTTATAAGATTTCAAAAGAGGTGGTACAGCACTTTGCAGACAGGCAGTTCCAAATGACAGAAATTCACAGTTATTTCCACATCAATGCCAGTGAAATTATACTAAAACAGAATGTTCAAATTGAAAGATTAAAAAATAGACAGTCTAGAGTGTTTAAAGACAGGAACCTATGGTTTTTACTTGATCCTTAGATGACTAAAGGATTTGTAGGTGTTTATGTTACAGGAGTGTTTCAGAAGGCAGATGCTAGAGTTCAAGGAAGTAAAACTTGGCAAAGCCACAGTTTTTTTTCTTGCTAGATCGAATGATCATTCTGTCAATGGAAGTTCTAAGAGTAGTATCAAGACTAAAGGCAATATTACTTGCATTAGAATCAAATGTGTGGAATATCAAGTTAAATCTTACTTAATGTAATTAAATCTGATAACAAAATTAAGGACAGAGGTATGAGCTGAGTCATATTATCACATATGATAGCATGCATTAAACTTTCTGGTGTTTTGCACAGACATGCTGACAGGACTAATTGTGAATTAACACACATGAGGAGGAGAATAAGGTTCTTGGATTTCTCCAAGAAAGACTCTTCAATAAATCTTTGAGGTGATTTGTCTTCATTCTGGTTTTGAATTTTATCTATTTGACAAAATGTGTTAATTTCATTTTCTTTGAAAAGCAGGATAATAATCACTTTATAAATATTGCTATAACCAAAAAAAAAAAAGAACAGACATCAAAGTAGAAGACTCATAAAGATCTCATATATTATGTAAAATATAATGGACTTCAACAAGGCTTCCACATTACTACCTAAATTATTCTACTTAATTTTATCTGTGACATCTTCTGCAAGATTTTCTTCAAGACAACTGTAACCACCTTCTATGAAGACAAAACTTTGTACCAGAAGATGAAAAATATTTTAAAAAGCTTTTTAATTATGTTATTTCATGTTATTTTATGTCGTGTTATGTATTATATTTTCCTGTGTTTATAGAGGACTGATCCAGCAGTCACCTACAATAACAATTCCAGCTTCTTGCAACTAGGAGTGAGAAAACAATAGGATCTAATTCTATATTTCTCACATATCACTTCTAATTTTATTGGGAATTGTATGTATCCAAAGAAAAAGGCCTTATTTGAATTCTTATCATCCAACAATGTCTACCAATAGGATTGTCTAAATAGGAACGCTGGCAGACGGAGTCAGTAGGCAGGATCAGAGCTTAAATAATACACCTTGTCAATGCAAAAAAGTAAATATACCCTATTTTTTCTTTTAATTGGAAAACTTATAGCATATTTTGCATTATTAGACTTCTTTTTTTCATCAAAGTTTGGAATAAAAGCAAAAGCCAATATAACAAAGGAATTGAGTCTATCCTAAATATGTTTTCAGACCATACCAAGTTGGGTGGCAGTGTTGATCTGCTGGAGGATAGAAAGGCTCTGCAGAGGGACCTGGACAGGCTGGGTTGTTGGGCTGGAGTCAGTTGTGTGAGGTTCAAGACGGCAAAGTGACAGGTCCTGCACTTGGGTCACAACAACCCCATTTGACATGACAGACTTGGAGAAGAGTGGCTGGAAAATGGCCAGGGCTGTGGTTTGACAGATGGCTGATCATGAGCCAGCTCATTCCCAGTGGCCAACAACATCCTGGCCTGCATCAGAAACAGTGTGGCCAGCAGTGCCAGGACATTGATCATCCCCCTGTAGTCAGCACTGGTGAGGGACACCCTGAATACTGTGTTCAGCTTTGATCCACTCACTAAAAGATAGATATTGACATACTGAAGCATGTCAAAAAATGGGCAAAGCAGTGAAGGAGCAGAAGTCTTATGAGGAACAACTGATAGACCTAGTGTTGTTCAGCCTGTGAAAAAGGAAGCTCAGGGGAGACCTTATCGCTCTCTACAACTAACTGAAAAGAGATTGTAGAGAGCTGGCTCTTGTTTTTTTCTCTAAAGTAATGAGCAAAAGATAAAACTGCCTCAAGGTGTGCCAGGGGAGGTTTAGATTGCATATTAGAAAAAATTTCTTCACCTAAAGGGTTGTCAAGCATTGGAACAGGCTTCCAAGGGAAGCACGTGAGTCACCAGCCCTTGAGGTACTTAAAGGATATGTAGATATGGTGCTTGGGGACGTGGTTTAATGCACGTGCCTTGGTAGTGTTAGTTTAATGGTTAGACTCAAAGAGCTTACGAGTCCTTTCCAAACTAAACAATTCTATGATTCTGTGGTGCTATATGTATATTCTAGAACCTTTACAATCACATAAAAGCACTTTATAATTTTGACTGTTGTATTCAATCTATTTACGTAGTCTGTAGTATTCTTATTCTGAAACTTATGAAAAATAAAAGAGTGGTGGTATGTCACTTTTATGTTTGAACTGCTCTGCACTGGAGTTATGTCACTTAAAATGCTGTTAGACATTATGGGTACATTTTTAAAAATTATAAGAAATCAAATGTGAGAATTAGTGACTCTATAATCTGTTCTACTGAAAACTCACCCACAGCCCAGAAAGCCAACCGTATCCTGGGCTGCATCAAAAGGAGCGTGACCAGCAGGTCGGAGGAGGTGATCCTGCCCCTCTACTCTGCTCTCCTGAGACCTCACTTGCAGTATTGTGTGCAGTTCTGGTGTCCTCAACATAAAAAGGACATGGTACTGTTAGAACAAGTCCAGAGGAGGGCCACAAGGATGATCAGAGGACTGGAGCACCTCCCATATGAAGACAGGCTGCGAAAGTTGGGGCTGTTCAGCCTGGAGAAGAGAAGGCTGCGTGGAGACCTCCTAGCAGCCTTCCAGTATCTGAAGGGGGCCTACAGGGATGCTGGGGAGGGACTATTCATTAGGGACTGTAGTGATAGGACAAGGGGTAATGGGTTGAAACTTAAACAGCAGAGGCTTAGACTGGATATAAGGAAGAAATTCTTTATTGTTAAGGTGGTGAGGTACTGGAATGGGTTGCCCAGGGAGGTAATGAATGCTCCATCCCTGGTGGTGTTCAAGACCAGGTTGGATGAAGCCTTGCATGATATGGTTTAGTGTGAGGTGTCCCCCCTCCATGGCAGGGGGGTTGGAACTAGATGATCTTGAGGTCCTTTCCAATCCTAACTATTCTATGATTCTAACTGTACAGAGATTTTATAACTCCTTTCTGTGTATAAATTGCAGTAGATTTAGATGAAAATACAGTCTGTTGATTTTTTTTTCTTTTTCTAGAAGCACTACTATGTTTAGGCACTGGTGAAACAGTAGCAGCAAAGGTGAGGTACCAGAGATCAAGTCCAGCTAATTAGAGAATTCTAGGATCTCTCTGCAAGCCCAAAAACTAGTTTGATAGGCAGAAGAGAAAAAAATCACAGTAAAGGTCATAGAGTCATCAGTAGAGTGAACAGTTTTCACCAATCAACAGAAACACTTATATGCATGGCTGCCTTTAACAGCTGTTTCAGCACTAAATAGCATCTGCTTAAAATTATACCCAACCACAGAATTGGACTGCAATCATAATCATTGTTCTTATGTGTATGAAATAATGTCTGTCTTGAGAAAAGACCCAGAAAAGACACGTAAACAATACCTTTCTTTTATAGTTTTGAAAATGAGCAGATACCTACAAACATTTGCTAGAATTATTTTTGTGATTATAGTATTCTATATCAAGGCAGTACAGCAGTCCAAAGAGAAGTGGTAGGCACCAGCTCTTGCACTGTTTCTCCCTGCAGTATACCTGTTTGTCCTTTCCCTGATCTTTACTTTCTTTTTTGTTTTCATGACCTCAACATCTTGGACATGTGTAAAGTGAGGAGGACACCAAAATGTGCAGCCTACATTGAGTAAAAAAGCTTAGTACATTTAAGCAATAACATGTTTTTTACATATTGGTGCACACCAGTGAGCTTGACAGTAGAGTTTTCAGTCATCTTTTCATTTGGAAAAGACTGCAGAAGAAAGTACTGTGAAGCTTATTTTTACCTTTGTAGTATAAGTTATTACTGTGAAAAGTAGATAACCTGTTTATAAATATGTATGAAAATTCATGAATATTTTATATGGTTTCCATACTTGAAAAAGCATTGAAGAGAATAACTGAAACTCAGTGTTTGCGGGTGGTTGCCAGAAGTTAGTGGTGATCAGAGGTTTTTCAACGACTTTCAGAACAATGTGACTTTTATGTACTGAAGATAACATCCTCCATTTGCTTGGTTTCACAGTTGTTTCACTACTTCTCTGTGGAGAAGTTTGTCCCTGTTTGTTGGTGTACTCTTTTCCACTGAGAAAATGGGGATATTTTTTAATACTTCTAGAGACTGTAAGTTTCTGCTTTTAATTCAGTACTAATAATGTAGTTTCTTGTACCTGTTAATACAGACAAAATAAGGTCACCTCTGAATATGCAGTATTTATATATTTGTTTGTTTTACAGATTTAGAGAGAATTTTTCACATTTGCAAGCAGTATAGGTATTTAAAATAGGAAGTTAGGTGAGGTCTTGTTCTGAAAAGAGAAATAAAACAAGCAAAATATTATAAAATTTCATCAGCCTTCACCTCCTCTATTGATCTTTCTAATTTCCTGAATCATGATCTGAAATATCATCTGCAATTAGCTTAATATTATAAAATGCTTCTATCAGTTCTTGTGCCTGAAGTTCTTTTTTGTTTGTCAAGGTGAATAGGATTTGAACTGTGTCTTCATATTTACCTATGTGATGCTGGAATTCACAATGCAATTGATGGTGAAAGGAAGGAGAAGAAAATTCTGTTTTTCTACTCTTTCCTAAATCCATGCTTGAAGGTTCAATTTGTCCCTTATTTAACACAGTGCAAGGCCTTTTTTTTTTTACATATTTGTCCAGCAAATATTCCTGAAACAATGGACTTCACCTTTGTTTCTCAGGTATTGTTTTTTTGGGGTTTTGTTTGTTTGTTTGTTTGTCTTTTTAAAATCATAAAATGAATAGCAACACTTGAGGATCTTGTATTTGATTGATTTCTGTTACATCCTTGTCTTATATTTGTGTGTCTTGTTTTCATGTTACATTTGTAAGTACATAAGACTTATGTAAGACATATAAGGCATGACTATAAATATGACATAAAGAGATTAAAGTAAGATTTTTTGAAAAAAATCTGTGCTCAGAAGATACAATATCCATTGTTATATGAAATGCAGTGGTTTCATATTTATTCCATTGCTGAAGATGTGGATTGATTTTAACAAACATTTTCGTGTCAGGAGGACTTTATTATATGATCGCATTTACTTCAATAACTACTGAAAGCTTAAAATAGAATTGTAGTGTCCTGTTGGAGAAAAGGAGGCTGAGGGGAAATCTCTCCCCAACTAACAAGTGACAAGACAAGAACAAATGGCCTCAAGTTGTGCTAGAGGAGGTTTAGATTGGATATTAGGAAAAATTTCTTCACTGAAAAGGTTATCAAGCATTGGAACAATCTTCCCAGGAAAGTGTTTGAGTCACCATCCCTGAAGCTATTTAGAAGATGTTGTAGATGTGGCATTTAGGGACATGATTTAGTGGTGGACTTGGCAGTGTTACATTAACAGTTGGACTCGATGATCTTAAGGGTCTAACCTAAATGATTCTGTGATTCTACGATTCTAAATTTGCTACTCCAGTGCAAGTTTAATCTTATGCAAATAATTTGGACTTTCCAAGATTGGTTATGTTTTTAAGCTTTGAGTTTATGACTTCGCTAATTAAAAAAAAAAAAAAGTTTTATTTGGAATTATTGGAAATTATTATCCTTTTATTACACTTCTAAGGGCCTGATCTTTATAGCAAAATCCATGTAATTTTTTAAAAAGAGAGTGATATCTGTGCTGGTGGATGAATTCAAAATCAAGGTGCTAGAAGAAAATTCGGTAATGTTGAGCTATCAGTGATAAAAACTATAAGCATTTGCACTGTTTCTTAAAGTTTTAACAAACCTCATTGACTTTCTTGACCACAGATACTGCAGATAATATCTCTGTCCCTCATCCAAACTGCAACTTTTTCTTCACCAGGTGGAAGTACTATAACTTTCTAAGTCTTCTGTTTCCTTATGCAGCATTCTTAATGAAACTTGCTTTGTCAAATAGTCCATTAACAGAAAGCTCTATTACAAGCAACAGAGAGATTAAGCTTAAATTGTATCCAGCACTAAATAGTTTATGTACATTTATTTAGTATCCATAATGGAATTTAGCAACTTTCACAAAGGAAAGTAGATTTCATTGATATAATGTGAAAAGATAACAGCAAAAAATTTTTATCCAGTTTAAGAAGCAAATGTAAGAAACACTTGGTGTCACCAGAGATACTATGGCATAGAAAAAAAAATTACTTATGAAGCTAAATGATGCACTTTACCCTATAACCTGCAAAAAATAGGGGGTTTTGGGATCTGGAAATTGAGAAAATAGTGGTGGCCAGGCATCCTTCTCACTGAGTAATCAAGTTGGTTACTTTTATACTAAGTTGATTTTTCACAGTCTATAAATGAAGTTTCTTGCATTTTTTTTCCATTCATCTTTTCATACTTTAGTCTGCCACCCAGCTACCACCAGATTGGCCTGATGTGTCGGGAAATGACATTTATTCTTTTGAGAACTTCCTCTACGATTTGTATGATGGAGAGAACAATATTAAGTGTTTGCTAAGCTTTGTATAGTTAACTTTGTAACTCAACCACTTACACTGCCTTTGATTTGCTACAGTTTCTCCTGTAGCATTTATGCAATTTTCTGGAGTTAGAATACTTACAATAGGAAGCACAGTTCTGCTTAATAACCATATAAATGCTCATACCAAGTCATCTAGTTTTATCTAGAATCAACTAATAGCAGTGGAACTGCAGTGGTTATTTTCCTATTAATGTACCATCATCTTAATTGTCTGGACAGTAGTTCACTGTTTTGGTAGAAAGACTGTATTCCAAGCACTTTCAGGGTTAAGGACTTACGTGTCACATGATTGGAGCAATCTCAGATACCCTGACTAAGTCAAGGCAAATGTTTAAGAGTGTATCTTTCTCTCCATTCATTATACTTTAACACAAAAAGGGTGTTAATAAATGTTGAAGTCATTTAGACAGCTGGTATGCCAGTCAGCAGTTTTGTCCTTTATACATATGGTCAACCATTACAGCTGTCACATAGTAGCTTTAAAATTGGTCTTGAGCTGTTCTATGAGAATGCTGATGCAGTAAAGAGATTGGCATTGGCTCTCTACTGAATATTTGCATAATTTTTGAGGTTTTGAAGCCCATTATGAGTTCTGGTATGCCACAGCTATGCTACTGGCCTTTTTATTGTCCTGCTGTAATTGATTTACTCAGATTATGAATGTCATAGTTAATAAATGTAAAACAATGATATTTCTAAAATACGAGAAGTGACAGTAATTGTATTTGAAGTTTTTCTTAATGGGCACTAATGCTAAAAATACGTAAGAGGAAAAGGTAAACTCATTAAAGAAATTCAATTTAATCAAAGTTTAATAGCTGCTAGAAATAATTATAATATTCCTTTCTCCAAAGAGAGTATAAGTTGTCTTAGCTACTTAATTCAGTATAAACCTGTTGTCACAGATAGGCCTTAATGAAAATTTGAATTTCATGTACTCTGCTCAGTTCCCTTCCCTATAGCTTAAAATTCCTCTCAAAAATCTACAGTAGTTCACATTCATTGTAAGACACAGAAGTAAAATGTAAAAAGTGGAAAAGAAAAACATCATGCTGGTAATTCTCTCTAGTAAAATTAATTACAAAATTTTGTGCTTCTATATAATATTCTGTCACATTTCTGTGAATACGGGTAATTTTGAGCTGATTAAAGCAAATACCTAAACAGTGAGGAACAGCATAATTTGAAAAAAAATAATTTGGGGAAGGTATACACCCACAAAAAAAAAAAAAGAATCATCATCCCTTGAATAAGGTGGAATTGGATAGATCACATTGACTTTAGCAGTAGACTTAAGAACAAAAGCACTTCTTTACAGCAGAGTCCCTGCTAAAAAAAAAAAAAAAAAAAAAAAAACAGCAGATAAAAGTGAAAAGTTCTGCTCAACTAGAGAGAATAAGATTTGAAAAGCCATGCTTTTTCCCTTGAAGGTAATCATTACGGATCATCATAATAATGATTTTGACAAAATACTGCACACTGGTGTATAACACACATCTTACATGTTTAGGGATCCTGACCACACACCATGTATCTTTGTGATCCTTCCAATTACATATATTTTAGACATATGCCTGTATTTTTTTTAATATTATATTTAAGACCCATTTCTTTTTCTTTTGTCTCCCTCCTGTACATGAGCCGATTTTTCTCAAGTTACAGTCCATGCTATGAATTTCAGGAAAGCAAACACAGAACAGCTCTAACTGCAACACATTGTCACAGGAGCATTCTCCATGCCTTTGCAGAACAGATTTAATTGAAAAACAGTAGGAGATATTGTATTATTTAACTTGTAGTTGGAAACAAAGTTAGCATCAATGAAAATTCATTCTCTATTACTCAGATCAGATGGAACATCTGGTGCATTGAAAATAAAAGTTAGAAAATTGTAGCTAGTGTTATTGTAACGGCAGTATGTTTTCTGGAGAATTCACTATGGGTAATATGAGAGAATTGTGCTTCTAACATTTTTCTCTTAGCACTTCAAACTTGATAAAGTAAAATAAAAGATCCAACAACAAAAGCAAGCTAAAAGGTAAGAAATATCTACAAATTTCACAATGGCCATACAGGATTTTTCAGTTTGGTTGTGTTGTGGTTTAAACCAAGTCCCCCCAGTCCCGGAGAGTTAGGAAGGAAAATCCAAAGAATGTAGCCCCCACGGATTGAGATAAGAACGGTTTAATAGCTAAGGTATAACATAAATCACTACTGCCACTACTACTACAAATAGTAATGATACAGCAAACAACAAGTGAAGAGAATACAACACCTCACCAGCCACCGACCCATAACTCACTCCACCCTGCCCGGCCGAGCACCGCGTGCTACCTCCTCCATCTTCCCCCCAGAGCTCCACCCCTCCAGCTCTCTCTCTTCCAGTTGCATCCTGGGCATCATGTGCTATGGTATGGAATACCTCATTGGCTAGCCTGGGACAGGTGTCCTGTCTCTCCTTCCTCCCGGCCTCCCCTCCTCCCCGGCAGAGCACGTGCTCAGAAAAGGCCTTGAACAAAAACACCCTCAAAACATGCTCACTATCAAGCAACTATTCCCAGCCCAGAAATCAAAACAGCACTGCACCAGCTACAAGAAGGAGAAAAATGACTGCTACTGCTCAACCCATGACAGGTTGATACTAAATCAGTAAATTTTATTTGTATTTTCATTTAACCATAAGAAAGTGCATGCAGGCTAAATTCCAAAGTACTTACAGAAGCCTCTAAAATACTTTTGCTTTCTTTAAATGCATTGTGTGCTCAGAATAACACAGATGACTCCCTATGTCCTCTTCAGTATTTTTTGGATCTTCTCATCTCACAGCCAAACAATGACTTTGCTTAAAGATGACTGGAAAGTTGTATAGTTTAGGCCCGTTCATATCAGCTTTGGGACAGATTTAAGTTATAAATTCTTTGTTAAAGTTAAAACTAGATTACTGTTTTTATCAAAACCATTTTCTGTGTATCAGTATTTGTGTTTTCACAGCATGAATATAATTGCACTGCATGAAATCATGTGCATTATTTGAAGTCCTTATGGTAGCAAAAAATAATTAACCTGAAATAAATCTTTTCAGGAAGTTCTGATTATAAGTAAACAAACTAAGTCAAATTTTCAGACGTACTTGGTATAATATAGACAGAAATTTTTTTTTTGTTTATAAATGCAATTCATCATCTGTCTATAATGCTAACACTTGCATCCTGTGAGACTGCAGTTTGGAAACCCTCTGCGCATTCATAGCTGCAGGCAGAGGAAGAAAGCCAACTGAGATAAACTGGAAAGCATTCCCCAAAAGAATATGCAAGGTGATTTGATAAGTGCTTAGCTTAATGTGCAATTTTGTATCTAGAACTTTAAGAAAATATAAACTGTATGTTATTATTATTTATGGCCTTGATGGATTGCAGAGTGTATTTGGTAATTGTTGAAATATTATAACAGTGCATTCTGGAAACAACTTTCTTTCCATAACAGGTTATCTGATGGATAAAAAGGGACATGCGCTTATGTCTAAGTATAGTATGTGCTGGATTGAAAAAGGTGAGGATAAAATTTCCTGCTTGGCTTGAAACTGGGAACTCACTTTTAAGACCTAACCCTAAATGTCTAATAAACAGCTGTTCTCTCTTATTCATTTTCTATGAATTTGCACTAAAACTTCAAAAAGCCTCACTTTCGATCAATATGAAGATAATTGTAGGTTATCAGGAAGATTATTTATTGCCTAGCTTACTTCTATATCACTTAATTATTTGATGCTTAACACTGTAAGAATAAAGTGGAAAGCTATGATTTAAATACACACAATCAAACATTTTCCATGATAAATTCCTAAAACTATGTTGTATATGATTTTTTCTTAACCTAAGGAACCAGAGTTATTGATCAGTTTTTGATGGTCTCTAAATTCAGTGAGTTTCATAAAAGAATATATTTAATATCTTCTGTGTGTTTTGGGAAGCACCTAGTACTCTGTGGATATTATTAAACAATGCAAACAAAACCAGCAACTTATATTATTTGGTGAAAAGATTAAGATTTGGGGTAAGAAGATTTTGTTCTTGAAAGCGTAGAATAGTGTTTTGTTAAGGCAAGGGAATGGTTTTAGTTTTTCCTAGGTTCAGCTGAGGGATATACTTCAACAAAACTCTGAAAAAAAGAACAAGACAACTAAAAAATATGAGATCTTCATATTAAAAAAATGGGGTTTATTCTAGTCATGCTTCTAAACCATGACTTTGCTTTGAAAAATGCATTATGCAGATGATTCTGTTTTACCACAGGAGATTTTTTTTTAAATTATTGTCACTGATGTCTGTTTAAACAGAAGAGTTTAATCCCTTCTATTTCAAGACAATATATATTTATTTGTATTTCCACCATATTACGATACAGGACACTGTCTAAGATATAACTCCATTGCCTGATATGATAGTCCAAAGCTGTCAGAACCTCAGGGTATCTTGTTTAAATAGGAATATTTCCTTGACAGCTGACATCTCTCAACAGATCACAGAATCACAAAATCACAGAATCCCAAGGGCTGGAAGGGACCTCGAAAGATCATCTAGTCCAACCCACCTGCAAGAGCAGGGTAACCTAGAATACATCACACAGGAACTTGTCCAGACAGGCCTTGAATATCTCCAACGTAGGAGACTCCACAACCCCCCTGGGCAACCTGTTCCAGTGCTCTGTCACTCTCACAGTAAAGAAGTTCTTCCTGATGTTAACGTGGAACCTCCTATGCTCCAGTTTGCACCCATTGCCTCTTGTCCTATCACTGGATATCACTGAAAAAAACCTAGCTCCATCATCCTGACACCCACCCTTTACATATTTGTAAACACTGATGAG
Source organism: Melopsittacus undulatus (assembly GCF_012275295.1). Taxonomy (NCBI): domain Eukaryota; kingdom Metazoa; phylum Chordata; class Aves; order Psittaciformes; family Psittaculidae; genus Melopsittacus; species Melopsittacus undulatus. The sequence goes on along the minus strand of NC_047557.1, from coordinate 31,685,496 downwards.
GTCACCCCTCAGTCTCCTCTTCTCCAAGCTAAAGAGACCTAACTCCTTCAGCCTCCCCTCATAAGGGAAGTGTTCCACTCCCTTAATCATCTTTGTGGCTCTGTGCTGGACTCTTTCAAGCAACTCCCTGTCCTTCTTGAACTGGGGGGCCCAGAACTGGACGCAATATTCCAGATGCGGCCTCACCAAGGCAGAGTAGGGGGGGAGGAGAACCTCTCTTGCCCTACTAACCACACCCTTTCTAATGCACCCTGGGATGCCATTTGCCTTCTTGGCCACAAGGGCACATTGCTGACTCATGGTCATCCTCCTATCCACCAGGAGCCTCAGGTCCTTTCCCCCTTCACTACTTTCCAGCAGGTTAACCCCCAACCTGTACTGGTACATGGGATTGTTCTTCCCCAGATGCAAGACTCTACACTTGCCCCTGGGAAGAGTCTGCAGGAGTAAAGACAGAGGCAAAGAAGGCATTCAGCACCTCTGCCTTCTTTATATCCTGTCTCCAGGGCACCCACCTCATTCAGCAGTGGGCCTATATTGCCTCTTGTGTTAGTTTTATTTGCTATGTATTTGAAGAAGCCCTTTCTATTGTCCTTAACACGACTAGCAAGATTAAGTTCCAAGGAGGCCTTAGCTGTCCTAATTGCCTCCCTGCATCCTCTAACAACTGTCCTATATTCCTCCTAAGTGGCCAGCCCCTCCTTCCATAATCCATAGATTCTCCTTTTCCACTTGAGTTCGCCCAGCAGTTCCTTGTTTAACCACGCTGCTCTTCTAGCTCCCTTACTTGATTTCCTACCCACTGGGACGCTCTGATTCTGAGCTTGGAAGAAGTGGTCCTTGAATGCTGACCAACTATCGTGAGCCCCTTTACCACCTAGTACCCTTTCTCATGAGACTTCCCTTAGCAGTTCATTGAACAGGCCATATTTGGCTCTTCAGAAATGCAGAACTGTGGCCTTGCTAGGTATTCTATTCCTCCCACACAGGATCCTAAACTCCACCATCTCATGGTCACTGCAGCCAAGGCTGCCATTGACCATCACCACTTCAACCAGACACTCCTTGTTGGTGAATACTAAATCTAGCAGCGCTCCTCTCCTAGGTGGTTTGTCCACCATTTGCATTAAGAAGTTATCATCAATGCACTGGAGGAACCTCCTAGACTGTGAATGATTGGCTGTGTGAGTCTTCCAGCAAATATCGGGGTAGTTAAAATCCCCCATGAGGACGAAGGCATGTAGCTGCAAAGCTACTTCCAGTTGCCTGTAGAAAGCGTCATCAACTCCTTCATCCTGATCAGGAGGTCTATAATAGACACCCACAACTGTATCACCCGTACTAGTCTGTCCTTTAATTTGTACCCACAGACATTCCACTTTCTCCTCATCTGCCCCTGGACAGAACTCAATACATTCTAGTCGCTCTCTCACATAAAGAGCAACTCCACCACCTCCCTTTGCTGACCTGAAAAGGACATAGCCATCCATGACCACATTCCAGTCATGTGAGCTGTCCCACCATGTCTCTGTAATTTCCACCAGATCATAACTTTTAGACTGCACACAGACTTCTAACACCTCCTGTTTATTCCCCATGCTGCATGCATTGGTGTACAGGCATTTCAGGGAGCAAGCAGAGCACACTGATGGCACCCTCGGGAGGCAGGAGGCCTTCTGGTCTTCATTAATTCTAGAACAATGCCCCACTAGTTCAAACCCAGCTACAACCCCCTCAAACTTTGAATCTAACCTGAAGCTCTGTGAGTGAGCTCTGCTAACTCTTGTCCTGGTACACATTTTACCCTGTGGGACAGGGTTTAAACAACTATCCTTTCCCACAAATGAAACCATAGATTGATAGTCCTCCTTAGTCTGCAATCCTTCAAGCCCTATTATGTTTCTCTTGGGCTTGTCCCTAACAGACCTGGTTAAATCCCATCCCCCCTTCATATCTAGTTTAAAGCCCTGTCAATAAGCCCTGCTAACTCCTGCCCCAAAACCCTTTTCCCCCTCTGGGACTGCCACCAGCAAACCAGGTGTCTCATACAGCAGCCCATGATTGAAAAACCCAAACCCCTGCCTTTGGCACCAGTCATGTAGCCATACATTAATCTGCAGACTCTTCCTATTTATCTCTTCACCCTTGCTTGTAACAGGTATGGAGGCAAACACCACTTGTGCTCCAGACCCTTTAACCAGTCGTCCCAGGGCCCTGAAGTCTCTCTTCATTGCCCTTGCCCTCCTTGTAATAATTTCATCACTGCCAATCTGAAAAAACAGCAGCTACCTGATAGTAATAACTATCAGGTTAACTAGATAACTCTCAGGTTAACTAGATAACTACCAGGTAGTAGTCAGAGGGCTGCACCAGATCAGAGTTTCTTTTTAACATCTCTAATCTGAGCCCCAGGTAGGCAGCAGACTTCCCTGTGGGATGGATCCGGTTGACAAATGGGCCCTTCTGTTCCCCTCAGAAGGGAGTCACCCACCACAATTACTCTTCTTTTCTTCTTGGCTGGGGAAGTTCTAAGGCATGGGGGTGAGTGACAAGCCCTAGGTGACTCACTAGATAGGTTTATCTCTCCATCTCCATTTACCTGGCCCTCTAGTTCCAAGACCTCATACCTGTTATTCAAGGGGAACTGGAAGGGAGGAAGGGATTGTGAGGGTTTTCGCTTACCTCTCCGAGGAGGGACCTCCCTCCATACATCCTTGTCCCTTAAGTTCTCTCCTTCTGTCTGTTGGTAGGAGGGAAGGGGATCCATCACTTGTTCAACCACTTCCTTCTGCCCTTGTCTTAGGGTGTGGCTCTACCAATCTATTTCACTTTCGCATTCTCTGATGTCTCTCAACCTTTCCACCTCCTCCCTCAGTTCAACCACCTGCCTGAGCAGATCATTTATTTGCTCACAGCAAACACAAGCAGTATCACTGGCTCCCTCCAATATGAATGCCAGGCTCAGGCATTTGCTGCAGCCAGAGACCTGTACGGCCGCATGTCTGCAGGAAGGCTCAGTCTGGATACCCACATTATTACTCACTACAGCTTTTGATCGTGTTGTAACCATGATCTATCTGGTCAATTGATCTGTCTATGTCTCTCCACACATAAGAAGAAATTAATGGAAAGTAATGTCTTTGGAAGAGGAAAGAATGCCCTTGTAGCATGTAGCACATCAGTGTCTATCAGCTAATTGCCATGAATATTCCAAATTATGTGATTGTCAAATGCAAAGTGCAAGATAATTTACGGAAGTCTATTGTGAAAGAGGGTTAAGCATGTTGATTGCAGAGATTTCAGGTAGATGGTTGATTTTACCATAGTTAGTCTGATTAACTCCTCTATAAGGACACTTCTGCATGGGAATTTAATGCAGGTAACTTCTGTGCAGTAGCTTCAACAGGTAGACAAACTCTAAGTGAGGACTGATTTACTTGGTATTAAAGGTTTTTTGGTATGAGTCAAAATTGTATGTTGTGCTGTTGGTTTTAGGGTTTGGTTGTGTTTTTTTGGTTGTTTTTTTCTAAGTTATGTTTTTCGTTTTTTTTTTCATTCAACTTCACCCCAGCTACAGTAAGACTAGAGATTTTTTTACTGCGTCTGATGTTATTCTTATGAGATAGAAAGAGTTAACTTGATCAAATGTGTCATAACAAACCATTTGTACCACTCTCAGGGAAACTCAGTGCAAATTATGTAAGTCCCCCTATGGCATTAAACAGCATTTTACATGGTTGAAATACTGCAGATGGTGCTCAAGAAGGAGAAAAAAAAATGAAAACCAACCAAAAAACAAATAAACTGCATAATTTTGCAAATTAAGAATGAACATTGATGATGTTTAGTTGTTTGACTGATTTTTAATTTGTGCATGATTAGACCTACAGCAAAGAAGATGTAATAAGTGACCCCTTTCTTTAAAATCTTTAAAATGTGGTTTATAAAGGGAGTGTAGAAAAGAAGAAGAAAAATAATTGAAAAAAACCTGTAGTATAAATTTCAATATTGTTATAGTGCATTTATTTTTTTTTATATAAGGATTTAGAAACAAGGAGACTAAAGTGCAAACTTAAACAGATAAAATTGTTAAGTATTTTAAAAGTTAATTCTTGAAGAATTAATTTTGAAGAATGGCTTTTATGATTATTGGTGGTTTCACATTCTTTGTGAATTCCATCTTGCACTTTACTAAACAGTTTAATTTTGTTAGTTTTATTATGTTTTGCTCTTTGCTATTTTCACACATCACAGCACAGTCATGTAATTAATTTTCTTTCTGACTGTATATGCAGAATTTCTCATTTCCCTAAGCAGACAAAATGTACCATCTATCCAAGGACCCTGATAAAACCATTCCTATTAATCAACTACTTTGGAACTCCCATGGGAATATTCATTTCCACAGAATAGATCTGTGGGAACCCAATCCAAAAAGCTCTAACTAAAAGTCACTTTCAGGACATCTCAATACCCTTGAAGTGGTTGTTACAATATGTTAACCTCCTGCTTCTGCTCTGCCATCAGGCTAGGCCTCAGCTAGGGCACATACGTTTAGTGATTTAACTTAAGAGGTCTAAGCTGCTGTGATTCCTATAACTTGCACTGTCTCCTGCCTGCTGTATGCAGGCTGGTGTAAAGCTATGGTATTTTTATTGTCTCAGCTTCTCTACAGGTTAAGTAGTAAAAGTGCCTTCACATTCCACTTACTTGATTTTGAACTGGCAGAAGATAAAAAATGCTTGACTTACATGCATCTCATAGAGCTGCCAAAACCGGAGTCTTCTGTCTGTGAATTCTCAGGTCCTAACTTACTCTTACAGTTTTGCTTCATACTGGAAAAAATTTTAGTTTCTTCTGAGTTTGTTGATGCTTAGGAAAGTTTTCTTCCAGTCTATGCTTAGATTGTTTGATATTTCATGGTAATAGCTGATTCAGCTGTTCAAAACAGTGAAACACTGACAACCACTGTCTTCAATTGCATGTAATTGTAGCTTAAATGTAACGATAATACCTAAGCATTTACAATCATCTAGTTGGATCTTTCATGCTTTTTTTCTAGTTTTCAATTAAATTCTGTTCTCTTTTATAGTGAACATTAATCTTGGTCAGTACTGTCCTAACTCTAAAATGTCTGTTCTTTATATCTGGTACATTTGTGCTTTATTGTACTATAAGACAGCTGTTTGTCTACAATTTTTGTTACAAACTTTTCTAAACAAAATAATACATTTAATATAATTAATACAATATAATTTAATGTAATGTAAAGCAATATATATAACATAAATTAACATAATTATTATAATGTAATATAGTTAATATATCTTATACAAAATTGCAGACCAAAACCTCTGAACTCTTTAGACATTGGAAGAAAGTGCTAGAATATGCTTTATCTCATTAGTGGACTAAGCTGCCTTTTCTGCCGCAGACAAAGGTATCCTACAAACAGAAGTTTCTACTCACGTTTTTAGACATATTGTGTAGATTGGTTCCTGTAAGCATTATAGAGCTTCACCCAGTAATGTTTATCAAGGAAGAAACTTGTAGAATAGCTCTTGCTATATTACACTATGGAATTTCTGAGGCACTGCTATTGCAGTAGCAGTGAACACATGGAATAACCAGGTGTTCGCCCACAGAAATTTGCCAGTTAACACAATAAATGTCTAAATCTACTGATCTGTACAAGCAATGGACATCTTTTATCTTGTCTTTGTTTCTGTTTGCTTTTGCTGTTATTACCACCTGAAATTAGAGTCAGAGCTGGTCTGACTTGTGCATCTAGATTTGCTGATGAGATCCTCATCACTGGGTCATGGTGTTGTTTGTTTTGATTCAGGCTTGACTGATTTTTGCTTTAAATTTTTTTCCCTGGGTTATAATTCTGCATTACATCACTGTCTGCAGTAACACTTCTACATATTTTTCCCAGCCCCATCCTGCCAATGCTTGTAAATCATAACTATAACACGTTGATAAAAATCAAGCTCCATAAATGCCCACAATGCATCTTCACAAGACACTACACAAATCTTAAAACATAAATGCAGGCTTTGTAAAAGGCTTATGCATTGTTCTTCAAATGGCCTGTTTCCTTATATGTGTTGGAAATTACATCTTTCTCATATAACAAAAATTTGCTACTCTTTTCCCCTCCTATTAATTTAGCTTTGATGACAAGAATTAGAACATTCGGAGGTTTTTGCAGGAGGAATAGCAATATTATATAATTTCTCCCTGAAGACATTTTTCTTGATGATTTCTGAAAAGGACACCTTCTTTCCTGTCTTTGCATTTAAACATCTTTCTAGAATAAGAGGAAAAAGAAAGGAAAACTTAAAATATTGTTCTGTTTAAACCATAATCCTAGTACCTGTGAACAAAGTTTTATGCTCTATTTCTCTTTTTCAGTTTTTTTTCCCAACATGCCTAAGTATGCCACAGAACTAGTATTTTTTTTTATCTATGTTCTGCTAGAAATCTGTTGGAATCTATGTGTATCAGTTAGTTGATATGGTTTGATTATGTTACTGTCCTGTGAGTAATTCTCTTATGTCAGTGTACTGCAACTTTGAAGGGTGGCATTTTAATCCTAGTCTACTATTAAATTTCTTTTAAAAAAGTAATTACCATAAAAATTAAAACCTGTGTTCTGTAAGAGAGATGTCAATTGGAAAATATAGCAAATATGGAAGATATTTGGAAAAATAATGGAAAATATGCTCTGAAATAAATTAAAGTGGTAATATTTGTGGGCTTATCAAAATACAGGAAATAAATTCAGAAGTTTTCTTTTTTCCAAGTACCTGTACAGTAATTTCTACTCTAAAAGCTCTTTAGATCTTATGAATTTCACATAACTAATGGAGTAAGTTTTAAATAGTACTATTTAGTTTAGTAAGTTATTAACTGTGAGACATAGCTACAAGGTACAACATAAAGCAACAGCAAATACAGCCGTAAATATACCTTAGTTCTAGTTGCTGAATATATTGCTAAACTCCAAACCTGGTTATTAACTCCTCCGGGGTATCATGGCAAAGATGCCCCAACTGTTGAAACAATCATGAGGGGCATTTGAATGCAAGCGGAGCAGGTCCTTCAAGACCTCGAAGAGAAGCTCAAAAAGAAGGAGGAAACAAACCCTCTTATAGAAGAAAGACTGTTAAAACTAAAACAGTAACAGTGTATTTATCTTCATCCAGATGTGCCTCTCTGGGATCACGGACGGCATCCACTAGCTCAGGTTCTAGAAGAGTTCGCTCAAAATCCCCCATTCCTAGGCGACAATAAAAATGGCAGGCACTAAAAATGGGTCCATTAAAGGGATTATATAAAACGGCAGGTTGTACTTTTAATCCTCACTGGAAAGTTCCTGATATTACTCAGACTGATTTTAGTTTGGAGTTACTTAGTTTTGGCTTAATGGTTGAACTGCGTTGTTCCATCGCACAGGGTTTACTTCCTTTTTCATTCGGGAGATTTGTTTTTTGACCAGTCCAATAAAGCATTATTCTATGTTCTTTCTCTCAAAAATGTAAAAACTATGTGTTTTTAACATGCAATTTACTAGCAAGCTTTGAGTTTACCCTTTGAGAACATCACATGATTCTGCACTAAGCCCATTGGAGAGAGCTCCATTTCACAGCAGTCCCAGATGAGCCTGTGGCTTTGAAAATCTTTCACGTAGTTTAGTATAAATGCTAAATAGCCTCTGGATAAGTCCTGATTTAGCTTATTTGGCTACATGGTTTTGTTTACCACAACTTTATATGCAGAGATCGGTAAGATTCATTATTTTTGTACTGTAAATAAACCTTTTAATCAGGTAAAATCACCAGAAACAAAATGTTACTGTTTGTTTTACTGAGAACATGATGTAGGAATGATTTTGCCTTAAACTCTTTTCATAATGCTGTTTAATTGCTATGTTGTCTTTTGTTTCAGTAGGAATATGAAGGTATACGCTTTTTTTATAAAATTCAGCATTTTACTGAATTTTTAGACTCTACAGGATAGTATATTTCCAAATATTCTTCAAGCAGAACTGGTATGCAAATTGCTAAAAAAAAGGAACAGATAAACATTGGTAACTGTATTTTGTTGCAATAAGTAGTGAAAGTAATATTTTGTTTGTCAAAATATGACACTGTACTACAAACATCCTGTAGTAGAAGAACAAGAATTTCTATTTCAATGCACTAATGTCGTACACTACAAATTTTTTTTGGGGGAGACTGTAATTACAGTACTTTATGTGCTACTGCAAACTATTTATTTGTGGATAGCTGACTTCAAAGAAGGATAGATGTGTAAATTCAGAATACAATTTGTCTCCAGAAGAGCAAGAAAATAATTGCAAACCCAATGACCAATGTCAGCATGTCCTCCCAGAAAATACAATTCTACTGAACTTTCTGGCTCATGCAGTTTGATTGAAGAGAAGTATGAAAGTGGAGGTTGCTTCAATTTTTTGTCAAACATTGTCTGCTTTTCTGCGTCTCTTCCAATTTGCTTTCCACTTTAGCTGTGATCTTTAAATGAATTACACACTCTCAGACCTATAATTTTTAGGTTATCTGCATCTCAGCCAAACAGACTTCCCACACTTATAAATAGCTGCCTTTTGGAAAATAAGGCTGAGTATTTTATTTGATGCCTAGAAGCTGAGCAATAGCTATAGATTCTGGAGGTCTTTATGGGTTTCATTCTTGAAGCATCTGGTACACTCTCATTAAGTACAGTAATCATATTGCTAACACCTTGACCTGTACTGGAATATTAGTATCTGTACAAGGAACCAAAAATAATCAATTACATGTTTGGTAGTTTTTGTCATGTGAATCAGGAATACAAATGCTGTCATGTTAAAAAAAAAAGAAGCCCTTGTATTATGAATGTTAGGTTAAAGATCTGCTGTGGAATGAAAAGAACTTGTTCCTTTGGATTTAACCTTAGAGTTCAACTCCTTCTAATGTATATTCTGCAGTTATCTTATAAAGTATGTCAATGACTGGTTTGTAAGAATTATAAATCATCAACATGGTAAGCTTTATGGCATTTATGTTTTTACAAAGTTTATTTTTTTATATATTTTTTTTTCCTGTTTCTTTTATTTTTTCCCAAAGTTTTCCTCGGATGATGTGAACAGGGAAAAGTTAACATGTGAATCATGTAACTTTTTCATTATTGTATAGAGATCCATCTTTTTTTAAAGTTTTTACTTGGTGGAAGTACAAGGCTTTTTTCCCCCTGGAAGTTAGGTGAATCAAAGACATAATATGACAGTATAGTGTTAATTAATAGTACTTGAACTCCTGCTTTTTATGACCTGCCTTAGGTCTCTGTACAGTGCAACATTTCCCTGTAGAGACATAGGAGCTTAATAGGTGCTGATAGCAGTGTTATCTCTCTGCTCTCCTTTGCACTCAGGAGACGTGCTCAACAGGGCCTAACGTACGCAGCTGCATTTACAGGCTTTTTGTTTTCTGGGCAGTGTTAGGTATAACATATTTAGCAGAACCTTTTATGAATTACAGAGGACAAGCTGTTGTTTCAGACAGTAAGTGCATCTCTGAGACAGTTTTGTCTGAGCAATTGACCAAGGTTACCTCTCATAGTTGACATCTTGTACAGTACAGAAACATAAATCACGGAGTAGCTTTTATCTGCTTTAGATTCACGATAAAAAGTGTTACAGTTTGACCTTCACAAGACATATGTGTTCTAACCAAATCTTAAAATGTAAAATTTACCTTTAAAAAAAGAAAGGGCACAAACAGAATAACAACAATCTGTTTTATCTTGTATTGTACAGGGAGGTCACTCATCATCTTTTTCATTCTTATAGAGACATTTCTTTGGGTATAAAAGTTTATTTTCATATTAGTATGGAGATGGAAAATGAACTTAGAAATAAATTTTTTGTTTATGCATTTTTCCATTGTGTAACTTGCCTACAGGCTACCAAAATGTTAGCTTGCCCAGAGGATGTTCATTTAAATTAATAGTGAAAATTTTTCTGACATCTGGTAATTTGCATATTTACAGCTTCCATACTAAGTCTTCAAATATAGTAGGTACAAATTAATAATGTTGAGCTGAAGGGCCTTTGTTCCCTTTTGATTGTTCCAGTTGCAGAGAGATGAAACTTCCTTTTGCTTTTTCTGTTTCAAATTAGCATCTAGCAACACCTCATCCCACCCTATATTGTCTTCCACATAAAGTTCAGATATGTTATAAAGCTGAAATAATTAGTTAAGAGGCCAGTTGTATAACTCTCAGTTACTTAGTTGTGATATCAAAACTATTCTACATTCAATTCCACCCCCCCTTTTTTTCTTCCAAGGTTGATCTCCATCATGCAACTTTCATTTCCTACTACAGGTACAAAGCAGAAATAATATCATTGGATTATAACAAAGGCTTAAAAGTAAATACAGAGATAGATAAAAATAGTTTAAAAATCCTTTTACTAAGCTGTGTTTTTTTTTTGTTGTTGTTCTGGCTTTTCATTTTTAATGTAATATTTTTTCTGTTACCCATGCTTTTTCTTGTTTTCTAAATTAGATTACTGAATTCCTTATACTTGGGTTATTTGTTCAAGAAACTGCCTGCCCACTGACCTTTCTCAGGGAGAAGTATGAAATCAGTGCTATCGCAGTTTTCACTGACTCCTGGTTCACTTTGAAGGGCAACTGATTTATTGAAACCCTACACCTTAAAAAAATAAAAACTCCCACAAACAGCTGAAATAATCTCATTGGCTACAAACAAAAGATAGTAAAAGTAACATATGCACATTAAACTGAATAACAGATGTAGCTGTAGTAACAGTGGAATAGTTACAGGATGTGCCAAAAGCCTGGGAATTCAAGGAAGGAATTGCTGCATTTAGTGACACTTCACTTTCACTATTATTTTTGCTGGTACTGCTGAGAGTAGGTTTACACATTCATTCATGTAAATGCCATGAACTTTTCCAAAATGCAGAGATAATTTTCATTAATGTCTAGTTCATCTTAAATTTAACTCAACCACTGAGTAGCTATCTGAATTCATTAACCATATTTGTGTATAAGACGTACATCACAGAGTCTATTGTCTAGCTTCTCTAGCAAGCAATTTAGAGAAATCATATTACTGAATCTTTTTTTCAGGGTAGGGGGAGTATTTTAGTCGAAACCATTAAAACTGGTAAGAGATGAAGTAATTATTTTTTGTGCTTTTTTTTTGGTAATGTGGTACATAATAACAGCGAAATTTTTTAGATTCTTTTTAAAAATCTACTAAAACAAAAGGAACATTAAAGAATCTAGAAGTGGTGGATTGGTTGGTTTGGTAAAGACAATAAAGTTAGTGAATCTTACAATGGTAAATGCAACCAAACAGAAAAGGACGGAATTCTTACAAACAAGCAAAAGTTAGGTTAGATTTTATTTTCCTACAAATTTTGTGTGTGTATTTCTTGTGTTTTGGTTTTCTTTTAAGGTCACACTGAACTTGGGAGTTTAGCTAATGGGAAAGTTATCCCTGTTAAGTACTGAGAAAATGTGATCTCTTAATAATTGACAGTAGAAGCATTGAATCATTTGTTAACATTTTTATAGGTTAATTCTCAGAATAGAGTCCACCTTGTAAGCATAAATTTATTAGGTAAAAATAAAAAAATGTATGTTACAGAACATTTGGGAGGAGGCATAAGACATCCTGTTGCAAGCAAAATTTTCTCTCATAGAGCTGTATTCATACTGTTACAGTATCACAGAATCATAGAAAGGTTTGAGTTGGAAGGAGCCTTAAGATCATCCAGTTCCAATCTCCCTGCCATAGGTAGAGTCACCTTCCACTAGACCAGTTTTTTTCAAAGCCCTGTCCAACCTGGCCTTGAACCCTGCCAGGGATGGGGCATCCACAATTCCTCTGTTCAACTGTGCCAGTGTCTCACCAGCCTCATAGTGGAGAATTTTGTCCTAGTATCTAACCTAAATCTACCCTCTTTCAGCTTAAAGACACTATTCCTTGTCCTGTCACTACATGCCCTTGTAAAACAGTTCTTCTCCATCTTTCTGGTAGGTCTCCTTTAGGCCCTGGAAGGTTGCTCTAAGGTCTCCCTGCAGCCTTCTCTTCTCCAGGCTGAAAAACCCCAGCTCTCTCAGCCTGTCTTCATAGGAGAGGTTCTCCAGTCCTCTAAGCATTTTATGTCTAGTACACATTGGCTTGAAAGATGTTTTGGCTTATGTTTTTTAGGGGTTTTTTTTCCATATTAATATTCTGAATTTACTCTCTTCATAAAGAATCACATCTAGCTGGGTGTGTTTGTTTTTGTTGTTGTTTGATGCTTTGGTTTATTTTGTTTTGTTTTTTTTTTTTTATAACAATCAGGGAAATAGACTGCTACTGGCATTTTTCTGACTACATCTGGATCAATAATGAAAAAAACCCCAAACCCCAGAAATAACATCCAAATTATCACAAGTCTATTAAAAAATCTTTTTGAATTTTTTCCACCCTATTTCAATAAATGCACTTGCTGACATGGATGCTTACAAGAGAACAGAAGTTAAGCAAATGTTGCTTAGAATTGACTGACTAGAAATTTCGTATGAATAATTGTGAAAAATCACATTTGATACTGACACAAAGGTTTTCAGTCACATAAACAGTAGGATGAATTTCTTCAGTTCGGTTATACTTATTTGATGATCAAGTGTGCTTTGGTGCTCTTTGAAAATAACAATTAATTGGCTTTTTTAATTAATTGTAGTACTGTGGTTCATGAAAGCCACTTGGATATTCTTGGATTCTATTTTTATAGACTCATAACAGATTTTTTCCATATAATAATACCAACTACAAAATAAATTAAATAAGCAACATTTAAGTGGGTTTTTTTTAGCAGACATTTTATTTGCTGCAAAATATTTTTCGTGAATACTCACTATTCAGTGCCTGTTTCTGCCATTTGTCAATTCTTCCTTTTTCAGAAGGGATGCTTTTATTCCCAAGAATTTATTTGCAAGACTTTTGTTTGGAAGATTTAAAGAACAAAAAGATTGGATAACTAGGGTGAGTTTTTATTACTTAGGGATGACCTGGCATGATTCTTTATGCATTTGATAAAGGTAAATTGTTTACTTCCAGTTTTGACTGGCAGCCATTGTGTAATTTTTTATTGTTTAAATAAGGAGAATGATGCATAGTGTTACTTTGAGATTTTTTGCATACATTTGGGAAATTTGAATGTATTTGGAACCTCGCATTCTACGACAGAGTACATTGGATCAACTCTATATTTGCATTTAATATAATCAAAATAATTTTTTGATTTGTACATGAAGTTGTTAAGAGTGTGCCATGGTTTCATTTATCACCACACATAGATGCAGTGGGAAGAAAAAAAATGTATGTTCACTAGATTTGAGTTCTATTTAATTCTTTTTCATAATTCATATAATGTATATGATATATACTTGAACCACATAAGGAAATCAGATGTTGATCAAAGATTTTCATGCAGTTTCACTTCACTTCACTGTAAAAATAACATTAGATGTTGCCTGCCCAATGTTAAGCCGCCTGTGCACACTGCTTTATATCGCGTTCTTTCTGTCAGGTAATGATATTGCAGTTTAAACTGAAGGTTAAGTTGCTTCTCAAAAGGGGTTGAAGTTTAATTCTTTACTTACTTACACTTTGGAAACCACATGTAATGTGGATAGTTCAGCAATGCTGAAGTATCGAATGCTCGGTTCCAACCCAAACCAGTCTGTTTTTACTTTTAAAATCTCTAGTAGCCATAAGGTGGCAGTGTGGCAACTATTTTTAACTGAAGTGGAAAAAAGGGATCTAACTACTTGATTTCCAAGGTACAAGAATAGTTTCAATGATTAGGAGATTTGGGTTTTGGTTGGTTTTTTTTTTTTGTTTGTTTGTTTGTGTTTGTTTTTTTTTTTTTCATTAAATGTGTATACCTAAACAAACTTACGTAATTGAAACACAGAAATTCCTAGGAGTAAAATTGCTTTTTCTAATGCCAGTTTTCAAGTGAAGAAAGATTCTGATAATTTGTAAAGGAAATATATAAATATATGCTAAACATGCAGTCTACAAAATATTACTTGGAAGCAGGGTAATACGTTTAGCTATGAATATCTTATACACATTGCTTACAGTTCATTATTTTCTTAGAGAAATAACATTTCTTGAAAACATTAGGAGAATAACAGTGTGCATGTGCATATACTCACATAGGTACACGCACACATGAAAACAATTCTGAAAATAAAACTCTTTCAAACAACCTGAAGTTGTAAATTCATAAACACACTCCCTCTGCTCCACGTTTCCTGTATCCCCATAGCATCTTTGTTAAACACTAAAGGTTAGACAAAAGAGATGTGGGAATGTTCAGTGCTTTCTTCCCTGGCTTCAAGTGTGCATCATCCCAAAAGCTTCACAAAAAAAACCCACAACTCGAGTGATAAGAACTGCATCAGCAAAATGAGATGGAACTTATTTCCTATTCTTCTCAGTTGTTTTCAATGGGTTTGGTCTCATTTATGCAGTAAAAGTAACATATACAAAGCAGTTGGCCATTCCTACTCAACTCTGAACTTGAAGATGGATAATGAAAAATTTGGATCAATACCAAATGTGCAATTGTGATACAGGCCTCATATTAATATAAAAATCTTTTCAGAGCTAATTTTCCTTCTAAAAAACACTTACTACAAAGACACATCTTGCAAAATGCCGAAAATTCCAACAAATCTCATAATTTGTAGTTAGAACTTGATGGCCATTCATCATAAAGAAATAAAATAAGTGAAGGGAAAAAAGAAGACAAATTGAAGTTCAGAAATTAATGCATTGTTTTCCATCTTGTACAGCACATTGCTGATAATCACTGGCTTTGCTATTTTAAGTCAAATTTTCATGCTTAGAGCCTAGTTTCAGGCCCAGATTAGCAGTGATTTTTTTTTGCTTTTAATCCTTTGGATTAACAGTTTTCTCATACAACAGTGTTATTGAAACCACAAAGTTACAAAAAGCAAATAAAAACCACCTACATTCATGATGACGTTTCCCTGTATTTAACCAGTTTTCTGTGCATTTGTAAAGACCATCAGAATAACTTTTCCATTCCGCGAAAGTGTTAAAATTACTATGTACCTTCTTCAGAATTTATTTTTATCCAGGTCTTTTTTTCTAATTTGCCTGTAAGGATTACGGGGAGGGGCTCTTCTTTACGGACTGTAGTGATAGGACAAGGGGTAATGAGTTAAAATTTAAAAAGGGGAAGTTTAGATTGGATATAAGGAGGAAGTTCTTTACTGTGAGGGTGATGAGGCACTGGAACGGGTTTCCCAGGGAAGTTGTGAATACTCCATCCCTGGCAGTGTTCAAGGCTAGGTTGCACAGAGCCTTGAGTGATACGGTTTAGTGTGAGGTGTCCCTGCCCATGGCAGGGGGGTTGGAACTAGATGATCTTAAGGTCCTTTCCAACCCTAACTGTTCTATGATCCTATCAGCTACAGCTATTTGCAAACATAGTAACTTTACAGTTGCCTTAAAACAAGCAAGCAAACAAACAAAAATTTATGGATGCTACCAGAGCAAAAGTTACAAAAAGTTTGTTTTGCTGAGGCTGCATAAATGTTGTCTTAAACTCTTAGAGGTATGAGTGATAAATTTTCATCTTTCTGACAAGTATTCTATAAAAAATGTTTAGAAATGGTTAATCAGTTAATGGTTAACCACAGAAATGGTTGATGTTAATAAACACTCACAGAACGTTGGTGTTTTCTTAATAAATAATCATTATTTGTTTAATCTGCTAAGTGATAAGTGCAACATTTCGGGGAGTATTTAGTTACCAGTAAAACAGCCAGGAAACAGCAACAGAAAAATCTACTAAAACCAGATTTAAAAAAAAAAAAAACAAACAACCAAACAGCCATAACACATGGAAGCTGCCTGTGGAAGTTGTCCATGGACAAAGGATCAGAACTGATGAGAAGTAAATTCAAAAAGAAAAGGACTATAATTCACCAGCAGTGTATTAATGCATAAGCTACTTGGTGCTCTGTTTAAAAGCAGACAACACTGCTGTTAGGTTTGCACTGTTTTGTTTTTTGTTGGTTTTTTTTCACTTCACAATGGCAGTTTCTTCCTGAACCATACAAATTACAAGTGGAAAGAGGTGGCATCCTGCCTGTCTAGTTTCTCTGAAGAAACAGGTCCTGGATGTGTGAGTCCCCAGCTCATAAATAGCCTATGTACCTGAACCTTCTAAGCCCACAGCTGGAATGGATCCACCACCTGCAGCCCTTTAGCTGCTGCTTTTTTCTGCAAGGCTGCTTGCAACTTCCACATCAGTCAGTAGTGAACATCTGTACACCCATGCAGGTGCCCAAGTGCTAGATGTGGGTACTGCAGAGCTGACATGGTGGAGACAGCTTGCTTCAGCCACCTCCACTGGACCTACCAAAGGACACAGCTGAGCTTCTCTGAAGTGGTTGTGATGCTTTCAGGAAAACATGTTTAAGAAAGGGCAAAGTCGCTGCATAGTCAGAGGGAAAAATAGTGGGAAACATGAGAGTGAGCATCAAGGACAGAGAAGGAGAGGGAGGAGGTGCTCCAAGTGCCAGAGCAGAGATTTCATTGCAGCTCGTGGAGAAAAGTACACACTGAAGGAGGGAAAAAGAGTGAGGAAGAAGCTGTGGCACAAAGGAACTGCTGTGTCCTCACCACCATCCCCTTCCGCAGCATCCTGCCTGGAGCAACTAGAGGAGTCAGGAATGAAGAAAGGTGTTGAGACTAAGAGAGGAGAAAGAAAGGTGTTTTACTGTTTGTCTTTGTTTCTCACTACCTGGATCTACTTTAATACACAGTAAATTGAATTATTTGACCCAAATCAAGTCTTTTTTTTTTGTCTTTAACAGTAACTGGTAAGTAATCTCCCTGTCTTTAGCTTAACTCATGAGCTTTTTACATCCTATTTTCTTCTCCTGTCCTGCAGAGGATGGGGAGCAAGGGAGCAGCTGGGTGGACCTTTGGCTCTTTGCCAGGCTTAACACCACTACAGGCTTCCTGTTGAAAGCCTTAAACTCTCACTCTTACTGCTACGAATCCATTTACTTTCACAGCTCTTCATCAGCTCTGTCCTCTCCTTTGCATCTCTTTGTTAAGTTTAAAGTTGTGTGTCCAAGCTCCTTGTGCAACTTGTTTATAACACCTTATTTGAGAGATCTTTTTCCCACTGAGAAACTATGTTACATCCAGAAGAAAGCAGAATGAAACAGTTCTCATTATAAAAAACAAAAAAACACCAAAACAACAACAACAACAAAACAAGAAAAAACAACAACAAAAAAAGGAAAATAATAATAAGAGAAAAGAAAACGGCATTTTCTTGAGAAGGCTCACAAAAGAATTGAACTGCAGTAAACAATGCTGTTTTCCTTCACCTAGCTTTGGGGGTCTTTTGCGCTTAATCTCTCGAAAATTCAACTTTAAAAGCTCAGTTCTCTCTGTGCACTCATAGGCACCCTCTTGACATTCTTCATTCCAAATTCAACAAAGTCTAAAGTGAACCACTGTATCAAAGTGCATTTTTCCCTATGCTTATATGCAAGCATGTAAACAGACTGCACAAGACTTATTTTCTAGCACCATGTGTTTTGGGAA
The DNA here is from genome assembly GCF_012275295.1 of Melopsittacus undulatus. Taxonomy (NCBI): domain Eukaryota; kingdom Metazoa; phylum Chordata; class Aves; order Psittaciformes; family Psittaculidae; genus Melopsittacus; species Melopsittacus undulatus. The sequence continues at coordinate 31,667,799 of NC_047557.1, read as the reverse complement.
CAAGAGTATCTAGAAAAATGGCAGATGTGCTGTGACAAAAATAATAGAACAGAAAGGTTCACAGGATGTGATCTTTCATTTTATTCTCTTTTATCTACTTAGCATACTGATGATTAAAGAAGTCTCTTTTCTCAGGTAATATCACTTGGACAAGAAGACTTATGATGTGGAAAGCCATTCCAGCCTAGATTTCATGCCATTGTTTTTCCTTAGGCTGCATAAAATATCAGTAAAGCATAGGGTCATGAACATCTCTTCTTGTTATCACACCATCAGAGAGTCCTTTAGTTTTGTTTAAAACAAGGCTAAAGAAATTTTTCTCAGTATGGTATAGAGAGGTATGTGAACAGAAAAAAACATGATGATTTTACACTATTTCTTTTCTTTTCAGAAGAAGGAATACTTGAAGACTCTTTGGTGTCTTTTCTTCATGCCTCCACAACAAAGAAGACAGAAACAAACCCATAACGAATAATTTAGAAATCTATAAACAAAGTTAATTTGTGCTCATCTACCAAGTTGCAGTATTTCAACATGGAGAGAGCTAGCCCTTATTACTATTGTGCAAAGCCAATAAACTCTTCACATTATACAAGCTCTTCAGTCCTGAGTCTTGCCAGCCACCAATAGCATCATTTAAACATTTATGTTTTTACACTTGTCTTCATAGTATTGCAAATTTAAAACATTCCCAGCCTATTTATTCATCAGTAGTTAATTTACTGTGTTCTTTCTGTTCACTCTCCTCCTAAATTCTACTTTCCAAAAAACGCTTTTTCTTTTTTTTTTTTTTTTTTAAGAATCTCCTGCAATCATTTACTTTCAAATATATGTGACGGAATTGACAGCTTCCATTGCCAACTCTGATTCTTCATGACACCACAAGTCATGGAACAGCTTTTGAAATGTCTGCAAGGGAGGCCTCCACATTCCCAAGAATTATTATGCTATTTCCAGCATTATAACAGTGCTCTGTTACTGTTTTTTTGCAGTGAAGCTCTTCTACTCCACTTTCAATCCCAGGGTGGATTCAAGAAAACAGTCTAACAGCATGCACATTTTCATCTATGTCAACCTTTAAGGAGCCTTCTGAATTGCCGATTAGTCACGGGTATTTGCCAGGCTGTAGTTTCATTGCTGCAGGAAGGGGCACACAGATATACTCCCCTGAGGGAGGAATTTAGTCAGGATTACTGGTGGAGTGACTATGAGTTCCTTATTAGAGTTCCAGAGAGTGAAAACCAAAGATCAAGAGTGGCACAAATTTCTCGCAACAATGTCAGCAGGGAAAAAACATTACTTAGCTGCAAGGAAAAAAGAAAAAGAGATGCCTTGGAATAATTAATAGCAGATCCAGAGACTGTTATGCAGTAAAAAAAAATCCTTAGTAAATTTGAATCATGTTAGTCCAATATATGTGAATTATCTCTCACTGTCCAAAATTCAAAGATCCTATGAATCTAAATAGCAAGGCACTCATCTAGCTCTACAAACTAGTAATGTGTCAGTGAGATCTCTCCGTCTCAATAAATGAATTGCAAGAGATGCTTCAGCAGTTCAGAAGATTTCTAGTATTTTGGTATTTTTACATTTTCTTTAATGTTCACAGAAAGCCTGTAAGATGTAAAAAACATTGAAAAACATCTTATCTTGAATTTAATACAAATGTTGACAAGTAGTTTACTTTTATTATCAGGACACCATATTATGCTTGAGTGGACTAAATGCCATGAGCACGTTATCATCTGAGGTAATCACACTGAATTTTAATTTTGTTGTGCGATGTTAATTTGAAATGTTATGGCCACCAAGCACATGTTTTGCCTGAGAAGACTTAATTGGATGAAACTATTATTTAGCATATTATTTCCCATGGGAAAATTAAGCTCAAGTGTTTAGCTTTGTGGATCCTCAAGAGTCTAATGAACTACCTTGGGATCACACACAAAGCAAGAGTGCATACACAGTGATATACAGCAAATCACATTTTAATTTCTTCAAATAGATAAATAAATTCTGATGTTTTAGGTAAAAAAAAATGTAAGATTTTTTTATATTTTAATTTTGACACTGAACCAGTTGTTTATGCAAGTATACAGGGCATAGAATTACATTAATATAAAAGATAAAACAAATAAAATACATTACTGTATCTCCTTTTGAGATACAAAAATTATATTTGTGCAGCCTTTAGCTCTATTCCTCTGATAATGTAATTTGGGATAACAGCTGATACTATATTTAAAAAAAAATAAGATGCTATCTTTACCTGCTTCATCAAAAGTTATCTGTTTCAAGCAAGATTATGAAAGACATACTTCTGTGATTTTTTAGTGGAAACATTATTTATTAAACATAGGGAACTGTGTTCTGAAACTACTAGCTATGAGCCATTTCCATGAAGATGTGAAAATCTCCTGAAAGATAAAAGAAATAGCAATAAAATAATTTACCTGTAATTTTTAGCTGTTAGTGCATAAGTGACTTTTGTATTTCTGTTTACTCACCAAACCACGAAAGACGCTTTTCCAAGACTGATTGCTAATACTATGAATTACCAAGACACTCTCCTACATGAATGAGCACAGTGATCACACCTCACCTCTCACTAGATTTTTGTTGTCAAGGACATTTTCTGCAACTCCTTTATTTTTCCTCCAAAGACAGAGATAAAAATAAAGATGTAGTAATCAAATCATATCCTACCAAACCATCAGGACTGTACAACAGCATATAAAATAAATTAATGAATTTGGGGAGAAAAAAACAAGATATGTCACAATTACAGATTTTTTATTTAGAAATACTCTATGTTTATTACTTTAAATGATTGCTTGCATTTTACATTAGGAAGAATTTATTTTACTCTCTGAAATTAGGTTTTAATAATACAGTAGAAGAACTATTACTTTATTTACCATAAGTTTTAACAAGGTCCTTCTCTTATCTCCCAAGTGCTAAAACAAAGATATTAGAAGAAGGAAAAGAAAAATATGTTATTGTCTTCCACTTGTATCTTCTGTATCTCTGCAGTGATCTTTGGTAGGAAGCAGGAAAACAATCTATTTAAATATTCTGGTTAAGAATGTTTTGTTATGTTAGAAACCCTACTTTGTATAATTTTCTCACAGTAAAACAGCTCTAATGAAGAAAAAATGGACCACTGTAACAACCTGACAACCACATTTATCCATCGGAGGGTTAGTTTCGTATCAGAGCCCACTTTCAGATCTATGAAACTGTGCTATGATGGAGACTTCAAAGAGTAAGAGAGAAAACTCTAGAACTCTGTTTTGATTGGTTTGATTTGCTTTGGTTGCTTGTTTGTTTGTTAGATATCCAGCTAACAAGTAAAGCTCTCTATTATTTTCCAGTTGCATAGTCACAAATCTGCTGAAGCAGAATGGTCATTGGAACCAAGGAAAAATTTATTTTCTTCAGTTTTTATAAACATGTAGGCAGGGCTGAGGGGAACAGTGTATCATTTTAGTCACCAGTCCAAAATAATCTGTAAATTAGTACATATCTCAGTAAAGATAGGGCTTACAATGATGTCAAAGGCATGCTGACCTGAACCAAAACAGCTGGTCCATGTGGTGTATGTTGCCTTTGGCAAGTGTTAAATGGAAGACATTAAGAAAAGTACCAAAAAAAACCCTAAGTTGCCTTGAGTTTGCCAGAAACCAGTCGCAGCAACATCTGCTCTGGGGGCTACTTGTTTCTGAATCCCCGATGAACTAGGCTTCCTAGAGCTCCCATTGACCTGTGAAGAGTTCTATATTTGTTTTCTGTCAATAAACATCTGCCTACATGAGGTATCTAATCTACTGTGAAGCCTCAGTCCTAGATATATGTTCATGGCCTCTTGCTGGAATTTGGTAATTCTGCCTCATAAGCAGGAAAAGAAAAATAATCAATAAGCAGATAGAGGAGTTTTGTCAATATCGTTAGTATTGTGGTGTTCTGATATTTCCAAAAAAAAAAAATCTTTTTTTTAGATATTATTTTTAATCAGAATAAGCAACAGAAAAGAATCTGGAAAAAAACCCCCCCCAAAAAAACCCCAATCAATTAAAAACCACATCCCTCTCAAAAAAAAAAAAGCCAAATACAAAACAACAAAACATCAAAAGAAAACCCAGAAACAGAATAAAACAAAAATAAACAAAAGATAAAAGAAGCTGAAGAGAAGCATTTCAGGGTCTTTCTTTTTTTTTTTTTTTATTTTTGTTTTGCAAAGGAACATTTTTGTAATCCTTCTCACTGCAGTTTCAGAGTGTATCATTATGTAATAGGAGCTGATGGTGAGGCTTTTCTCCTTCTGCTAAAGAAGAATATAAAATATGTATATTAGAGATTATTAAAATGTTTGGAGTGACTTAGAAAAAAGTGGAACTTCTAAATATTATTATAACACAGTATATTAATTATTAATTATCTATGGCTATTAGTTAAAATGCAACAGTTTTGATTTTCCAGGAAAAGAGGAGAATGTGCAGATATGAATGAGTTAATTTTAAAACACTGCTCAGTTATGTAAATGCACAAAATATAGTGTCACTTTCTATTCTTGCTACAATCGTAAGACTGTCACCATAATTGATTAATTTTGTGCCATTCTTTCCTGGTGATCTCTTTGTCTCAAGAATGAGCTATCACAGAATTTTAATGCTTAGTACGTTTTAGTTTTCATAATGTATTCTGATTCTCATTGTAGTGACAAAGGTTGGCACAAAATCAGACCATATTCATAACAAAGGCTGGAAAAATAAAGCAGGAAACTGTATAGAATCCATCTTCATGACAATCACAGAACAATGAGAACAGAAATATCACAAAACAAAACTCTTTTTCTTGTGGCAGTCTTGGTATTGTAATAGCACAATACTCCAAAATGCATTTCTGAACCCTTTAGCCTAGATGTATTAAATTAATTTTGCAGTATGCATACTTTTCACAATGTTTTAAAAAGGGGACAGTGGAGAAAAAATAGTGTAAAAAATGTAATTTGTTAGAAATAGTTACAGTTTAATAGAAAATACCATTTGGCTGATACCTACACTGTGTTTCTATGGGGGGGAGAGAGTGGGGACAACAGGGAGGAAGTTAAAACCAGAGGTTGCTTTTCATAGAACTTTTTAACCACACACTGGTTGTTTCCTTCTGAGCCTAGTGCCAGCACAATAATTTGATAAATTTTTGTTTATCAAGAACAGCATGGCAACACTCTATCAACTATAAGAAACCTTCAGAAATAATCACCTTTTATTGAAATTATAGGTTTTAATATTATACATTATGTGCATTCTCCATGTTCTGCTCCTAAAAGGACTGAGGCAAGAAGCAAAGGTGAATTTATTTTTTTTTCTCTCAGATAAACTAAGCTATGTTCTCTAACACCAGACTCACTGATTGCATACAATCTCTACATTTGTCTTTCCTCCTATCTAATGTTAGATTTTCTTAGAGCACCCCAATTTTTCAAACTCCCTGTTGGAATAAAAACTCATTAATATGCAAGCAGATAAGTAAACAAGCCTAGATATGTTGCATATAAACAAAAAGAAAACAACCTTTCAACAGCTTGGTGGACAGATAATTGGATTGTCAAAATATTTTCTCCTTTAACAATGAAATGATAATCATAAATGTTTTAATTCAGAAGTCAGTTCATATTTCTTATTTGAACAGTTTAAATATTTGGCTATGAGCTCACACTTGACATGCAACTCCAAGTTTTATTTTATTTAATTTTTGGTATACTTCAGAAATACAAGTAGGATAATCAAGTACTTACAGCAACATTTATTAACTAAAATATATATGCATGTATGGGACAGGATCTCCTGTTACTTGTACTGCACCACTGCACATAGAGGCCTGACATATTGCAGACTGGAAGATAAAAAGATATATTAGGGAAATAATCCATGCTTAGCTTTTATATTCTAACCTTTGACTCTGCTGTTGCCCACTGTTGAAACTGGAGATTTTGCTAGATGTGCTTTTTGATCTGACATAATAGTCTCTCTAATAACAGCTAGATACTAAGAATCACACAGTCTTTTGGAAGAATAGTATATTAAATAATGGTATGGGTTTCTTTTTGTTTGGTTGGTTGGTTAGTTTTCTTTTCTGTTTCCACTACACTATAATTCCTGTAGTTAGTGCAATAATAAACATTTCGCTAGCTCTGCCCAGGTTTGTGTATCTGTGACGCCATTGGTTTTGTACATTGAGAGAAGGTTATTGACAGAAACTCCCTAATCATACTCTGGAGAAAGATTTGCTTTTCATAGGATCAAGATTAAATGAACCTCTCATCAACCTCTCTGAATTCGTAAATGTATGATCATGTACTGTTCTTGGCACCCATGACCACTCCAGCAGGGAAGTAAAGAGGTCTTGCTTACCAGAATCATATTTTTAGTCCACAACTACAGTATACAGAAAGAAATGCTAGCATCTATTAGTGAAGCCAATAAATTTTAAAGCTCAAGTCCCAAACACTGATGGCCAAAACTATGCTTAAATGTTTAGATGCTCAAATGGTATTAAGGTATTTTCAACATTCATCGTCAATCTGGAGTAAAGGCTGAACACATCCTCAAAAAGAAAACAGCAGAATCTCATTGAAAACCAGACAAATATGCAATGATTTTGGACTTAGTGGAAATCAAGTCTGTTAGTATTCTGATGGAAATTACCCCAGAAAAAAACCCAAACATTTTGGAGTTGGAACTCTTTACATTTGTCTGCATGTTTTTATCTCTTAGAGACATTCCTATGAATGTTCAGAGAAAGCTATGCAATTGTCTACAAGTCTGTTTAGTCCACATACTAGATTTTCCAAAATACGAAATAATTTATCAATATGTTCTAACTTCATCTCCATAAGTCAAGAAAAAATCCATTTCTCTGGAGGAGGACGCCCTCTGCTGTTAATTCAACAGGATCTGTTGGTGTATGTTGCCTGCTCCTTTTTTTGCATGTCTGGTCTTCTCCAATTAAAAGAAACAAGATATGGGAGGAGGGAGGAAACAAATATTTGTGGCCCTACAGTGTTCAGTAAGCAAGATGTGCCTATAGATATAGCCAGGAACTGAGAAGTGCTTTCTGGTCATACTGATTAGATTTATAACACTGTGTATACATTAGCACAGCAAATAGAATTGAATTCTTCAACTGATCATTTTCCCTAGGGTCTGATTTTATAAACCTGTGATCCTGACATGATACTACAATTCAGGGTTTCTCCTTTTGTGTTAGGCAAACGCTTTCCATGACCATGACTGATTTGGGTGTCTGCAAAAGGATTCCTGAAGGTGACTACTGTTCAGATATCTCAGCAGAGCCCACTTTCTTTCCTCTTTCAGCAGCTGAATCTCTGGGGTTAGCAACAACTGTTCAAAAAACTGATAGTGCCAGAAGGAAGTAAAACTCTTCTGGTGCCCAGGCTCAAACTTCCACCGGTGGATATCTAGCCAGTGTTGTTGGGGATGTACTGTTCTTCTATACTACTGCTCTCTGTGCTGCTACATGAAATGGAATGATCTTTGCAGCTCCCTAGGGTGACAGAGAAGAGTGAGACCTGGCCAAAGACTTGACACCATCCCACCTTCCCTAGCACCAGAAGAAGGATTTTCACATCCTAGGCAGGAAGCACAGCCCCATTCTTAGACAGTCAGGCAGGAAGCACACCCCCAGTCTTAGACAGTCAGGCCACACAACTACAGACTTTCTGCAGCAGAGGGGAGAACTAGCCAAACAGCCCAGGAGCTTTCAGCAGGAGCTCTTGGTCTGGTGGCCCAAGAGCTCTCCAAGGACAGAGGCCCAGAGTAGCCAACAGCATCTCTTATGCTGATACTGCCTGCTTCAGCAGTTCCAAATCTCCAGGGCCCTTCTCCTGCCCACCTGGGCATTGGTACACAAGCCTGGTTGTAAGTGTGGTTGCATCCAAGTGTGTGTGACAGTGGGTGTCTGGAGCATTTTATCCTGCATTTGGCAAATTTTGCTCCTCTGCTTCAATTAGAAGTACTACTTTTAGTCAAAATGAAGTGACAGTGTCTTGTGTCAGACTAGTTATCTCCCATGCAGGAAGATGGCCAGTTTGGCATTCTCTGTGTTTCTTTCCTCTTTGGATCTTGAGTATGTGTGATCTATCCTCCTTGTGCTCAAGTGTCTGTTCTCTCATCCTTAATAGTAATGGAATGCAAAATGTGCTAATAGGATGAGAGCTCCAAATCATTATCCTAACGAGTTCTCTATTAAAACCAACAATAAATTAACATTCAGATCTGTCCCCAGATAAGCCAAAGGGAAATACTGCTAGGGATCACACTTGTGTAGCTGCAAGCAGGCTCAAGAATGAGTGTCAGTTCCAGAGTCCACCCTGTTCTGTACATTTAGCAAGCAGAAAAGTCAATTTTGGCTCTCTGAGTGAGGACATCCCAAGTATGAGTGAAGGGAGAAGAAAAACTGCCTCAAAGAAAGCAAGTAGCTGAATTTTGTGATTTTGTTTGTTTGTCTGTTCTCTGGTTGTTGGTATTTTTTTTTCTTTAAACATAATGCCTAAATATTCTGAGTATGTGTTACAAACAGTGAGAATATAGTATTGCTTTATGAAATTACAATTTCAGACCCTCTTCTAAGGAACTTTAGAAGTTATGTGCCAAAGTACTTTATTTTCTTCCTTTTAAGAATTGTTCAGTGTAAAGCTTATTCTTTTTGTGTTGATTTTATTTTTTTGTGGGGTTTTTTTTTTCCTTCTCTGGGAATCAAGCCAACAGGATCTCCTGACAAATCTCTTTTATAGTTTTACTATCAGACAGTGGTTCCTTTGGATGCTCTAGGAATGTATATATCAAGTGTCTATATATGTGCCTCTGTGTGTGTGTAACACACACACACAGAGACACATATCATTTATTAGTACGTGGATCATCCCTATAAAGTTCATTGAGTTCATTGAGTCTATGATGTTGAGCTTCATCTATCGCAACAGTTTTTCAGGGCAGGAAAGATGGTGTTTAGTGTGGGATTGTTGCCTGTTGATATCACCATTGAACTTGTCTGGTCACTGCTGTGCTCACCTGGTTTCATCAAAGTTCATTCTTCATGGGGTGGTGACTGGGGGGAAGTTACGGTCAGTCAATGGTGACCTGAAGACAGTTCTGGGAGACTCCCACTTCTGCTGTCAGCTTTTCCCATAACTTTATTCTCTGCAGGTGATCATGAGAGCACGTATTTTCTTTTCACAGTTCAGAGTGGTGGGGATGGGCATTTAGCTGCTATACAAGTGTTATATATTCGTCATTATATATAAGCATTATACACATACCATATATAGAACCATAGAATTATAGAATAGTTAGGGTTGGAAAGGACCTTAAGATCATCAAGTTCCAAGCCCCCTGCCGTGGGCAGGGACACCTCATAATAAACCTTATCACCCAAGGCTTCATCCAACCTGGCCTTGAACATTGCCAGGGATGGAGCATTCACAACTTCCCTGGGGAATCCATTCCAGTGCCTCACCACCCTTACAGTAAAGAACTTTTTCCTTATATCCAACCCAAACTTCCCCTGTTTAAATTTTAACCCGTTGCCCCTTGTCCTATTACTACAGTCCCTAATGAGTAGTCCCTCTCCAGAATCCTTACAGGCCCTCTTCACATGCTGGAAGGCTGCAGTGAGGTCTCCGCACAGCCTTCTCTTCTCCAGGCTGAACAGCCCCAACTTTCTCAGCCTGTCTTCATATGGGAGGTGCTCCAGTCCCCTGATCATCCTCGTGGCCCTCCTCTGCACTTGTTCCAACAGTTCCATGTCCTTTTTGTTTTGAGGACACCAGAACTGCACACAGTATTCCAGGAGAGGTCTCACGAGAGCAGAGTAGAGGGGCAGGATCATCTCCTTTGACCTGCTGGTCACGCTCCTTTTGATGCAGCCCAGGTTACGGTTGGCTTTCTGGGCTGCGAGCTCACATTAAAGCCAGCTCATGTTAAGATTCTCAGTGACCAACACCTTCAAGTCCTTTTCTTCAAGGCTGCTCTGGATCTCTTCTCTGCCCAGCCTGTAGCTGTGCTTGGGATTGCTCTGACCCAGGTACATGATCTTGCACTTGGCATGGTTGAACTTCATAAGGCTGGCATCTGCCTGCCTCACAAGTGTGTCAAGGTCCCTCTGAATGTCATTCCTTCCCTCCAGCATATCAACCGAACCACACTGCTTGGTGTCATCAGCAAACTTGCTGAGGGTACACTCAATCCCACTGTCCATGTCACCAACAAAGATGTTGAGTTCATTAGCCATTTTCACTCAGAATTAAATCCCCTTGAGGTACACATTGGACTTCCCCCTTTTTCCGCACTGCACATCAAGTACACACAGATCCTTGAGTGAAAACAATCCCAGGAGTGGGTTTGCCTTGACCTGTTGTAAGAATAAGCCAGGCTGTCTTCCCCAGAAAGTCCTTCATGTGCTCCACAGAAACTTTATCCCCTTCTACACTATGTAAATGTTCTGATTGGGCTGTGCCAGCCCTGCTGGGAGATCCCCTAGTGTTGACCAACCAGGTGGCCTTTGGTGAGTATCCAAGTGTGTGAAAGTCCCACCAGCCATTGCTCTCAGTGTAGTTTTTAACAGCCCATTGTACCGTGCATTTTTCCCAGAGGCTAATGCATTGTAGGGGATGTGATATAGCCATTCAGTGCCATGGATTTTGGCCCATGGGTCTGCAATGGGAAATGAGTCACATCGCCTGACTCAGTTCTCTCTGGGGTGAGAGAAACAAAATTTCTTTCTCAAGGCCCAGGATAGTGTTCTGAGCAGTGGCATGGGGCACAGCATATGTTTCCAGCCACTCAGTGGTTGCTTCCACCATAGTAAGCACATGGCGCTTGCCTTGGCAGGCAGGTGGGAGTATGATATAATCAGTCTGCCAGACCTCCCCGTATTTGTACTTCAGCCATCGTCCTCTGTACCAAAGAGGCTTTAAACTCTTAGCTTGCTTTCTCAAAGACTTCTTCCTCTTTGTTGCCCCACACGATGATGTCATCAATGTATCACAAGTGTTCTGGAGCTTGCCCCTGTTCCAGTGCAGTCTGAAACAGTCCAGGGCAGATAGTAAGGCTGTGTTCCCACCCCTGGGGCAGTCGGTTCCAGGTGTTCCAAGGTTCAAGTGCCTTTGACTCCAGTTCATACTGAAATTCCAGCATGTCTTGTGCAGCAGCACTCAATGGCAGTGTGACTTCATTCAGGCTGTGAGACTGCTTAGTCTCCACTCTCCATTAGACTTTCACACTGGTCATATGGGGCTATTAAACTGTGAGCAGGTCCTACTGATCCCTCCTTGGATCTCCAGTCTACGGATCAGCTTACGGATGGGAATCTGCAAGTCTCGATTGGTGCTATATTGCTGCCGATGCACTGTTGTGATTGCAATTGACACTTGTTGTTCTTCAACCTTCAGCGACCCCACAACAGAAGGATCCTCTAAGAGACCAGGCAAGGTGGAGAGCTGCGCAATTTCCTCTGTCTCCAAAGCAGCAATACCAAAAGCCCATCGGTACCCTTTTGGGTCTTTGAAGTACCCTATGCTGAGGCAGTCAATTGCAAGGATGCATGGAGCCTCTGGACAAGCCACAATGGGGTGCTTTTGCCATTTCCTCCCAGTCAGGCTGATTTCAGCCTCCAGTACACTCAACTCTTGGGATCCTCCTGTCACTCCAGAAGTAGAAACGGGTTCCACCCTTCGACAGCTTGATGGCATCAGGGTACACTGTGCACCATTATCTACCAGAGTCTTATACTTCTGGGGGACAGATGTGCCAAGGCCATCTGATTCACACAGTCCAGTAAATCCAATTGTCCCTTAACCTCCACCTTGCTGTAGACAGGGCCCCTCTAATAGTGATTGTAAGATTCTTCACTTACTTCTTGTACAAAGGAATTAGAATTCCTTTTCATAAGTGTCCGAGTGAAATCAGCTCTTTCACTCCATGTGGGAAACTGCCACCAGAAACTGGAGCAGCAACTTGCTTTTGAGGATCCCAACTAACTGTTTTTTCCTTTTCAATTCATGCACCCATTCCTCCAAAACCAAAGTAGGGTTTCCATCCCACTCCAACCTGTCTTCTCTGTGATGGCACAGGTAAAACCATAGGGTGCCCAGTGGCACCTTCTATATCTTCCCTCTGAAACAACAGTGTGTATTCTGTTAATAGCCAAGATGCTGGTCTGTACATGTAGAGAGCTGAATAGATTTTCTCTGAGTTGCTGGAGCTCCTGCAGCAGATTTTCCACAGCTGAAATGATGGATGGTATAAGATTGTCTTTAAGCTTCTGGAGTTAGTGACTTACTTCATTCACTGTTGGTGCTGCTGCATCCATCCAGCTTATAGTTGTCAATGAGCTGGTGCATGATGAAGTCACATTCCATGAAAATTTCCTTTCAGCTTCTTCTGGATCTATGTAGGGTATTTAACTTTTGTTATTTTATTATATAAATTGGTGAATATTATATCAGCTGGTGAACTTGTTAATTAATTCTATAAAGATTTTCTACCAACAATTACAAGCATAATTTTGTAGCTTGGACAGATGGATTTTAGGTGACGTATTTGATGTCCTTTATAAATGATGAAATTTATAAGAAAATGTTGTGCATTCGGCTTCTATTTAATTGTATTTCATAGTGAGTAGCTTAAATTGTGAGTATGCATAGGTTAACAGAAACAAAATTATTTTGTAATATCCAGCTTTTTTCGAACAGGTAGGAATTTATAGTTGATCCTTCAATAAAGTAGAATGTTGAACATGTCAGTCTCAGCTACATGTTGTATTCATCCTTATATAGAATTACTGTCCTGAGTTCAGCAGAGCAGTCATTTTTCTCCTTCTTGATAGCTGGTGCAGTGCTGTGTTTTGACTTTTGGGCTGGGAACGGTTGCTGATAACAAGTATGTTTTGAGTTACTGCTCAAATGTTTGGTTTGTCCAAGGCCTTTTCTGAGCCTCATGCTCTGCCAGGGAGGAGGAGAAGCTAGGAGGAAGGAGAGACAGGACACCTGACCCAGGCTAGCCAAAGAGGTATTCCATACCATAGCACGTCATGCCCAGGATGTAACTGGGAGAAACTCGGAAGGGCTGGAGCTCTGGGATGATGGAGGAGGTATCGGTCGGTGCTCAGTCGGGCAGGGTGGGGTGAGTTATGGGTCGGCGGCTGGTGAGGTGTTGTATTCTCTTCACTTGTTATTTGCTTTATCATTATTTTTTGTAGTAGTAGTAGCAGGAGTGATTTGTGTTATACCTTAGCTATTAAGCTGTTCTTATCTCAACCCGTGGGGGCTACATTCTTTGGATTCCCCTTCCCAACTCTCTGGGAGTAGGGGGAGCAAGGGGAGGAGTGAATTGATGAGCTGTGCAGTTTGGTTTTAAACCACGACAATTACTTAAGATTATTTTTCTGACAGAAAGAAGACTTGCATTTTTTAACATCCAGATACTGAATTACATAAAGGCCATCTGGAAATATGATTGCTAGGTAAATAAGTGTTTGCCTTTTTCAAGTATAACTGCATGTAATAGTATGACCCTTCCTTCTTAAAATTTCTTTTGACCAGAAGAGAAAGTTAGTCAAATTTATGATAGAAATTCTTCATGTAATATATAAAAGAAATATTTTGTAGTAAGTGTACAAATAGACCATTCATGAAACTTCATGAAATTTTAAAGAGGTTCTGACGTACTAATAGCTACAGGCAAAAAAAAAAAAAAAAAAAGAATTCTGTAAATATAGAGATATATGTGAAAGATATTAAATTAAAATGAAAATTATTAAAACCAGTTTGTACAAATCTAACTTAAGACAGAATCAACAAGAGTAATACAGATAAAAAATTAATGTGTAATCTGCAACCTTTAAACTGAAGTGTTATTTTTAGTCTAGGATCATTGTCCTACATGAGATATTAAGATTCTTTAAGTTTTTTTTTTCATTTTGTAATCTTCTGCTGGTTGTCATCCTTTAGTGAAGGCAAAAGAATGTTTTATTTAAATTAATATGTTTTTTCAGACTGTGTGCAAGTAAATACATACATTACTGTAGGATTTTTGGCATTATTATTATTATTGTTGGTTTTGAAAGTTTATTTTCAGTCTTCTTATGGATAATTTTCCATCTGCTACTTGGCCTTTTGTCCTGGTTTCAGCAGTAGCAGTCATTTTGCTCAGTCTTGGTAGCTGGTGCAGTGCTGTGTTTTTGACTTTCAGCCTGGGAACAGCGCTGATAACACTGATGTTTCTAGTTGCTGCTCAGTAATGTTTAGTCTGGTCAAGGACTTTCTGATTCTCACACTCTGCTAGGGAGGAGGGAAAGCCAGGAGGAAGCAGAGACAGGACACCTGAGCCAAACTAACCAAAGAGGTATTCCATGGCACAGCACGTCATGCCCACCATATAAACTGGGGGCAGTTACCCGGAAGGGCTAAATAACTGCTCAGTTGGGCTGGCATCGGTTGACGGGTGGGGAGTGGTCGTATTCTCTTCCCTTGTTATTTCGCTTATCACTATTATTATTATTGGTGGCAGCAGTAGTGGTTTTGTGTTATACCTTAGTTACTGGTCTGTTCTTATCTCAACCCATGGGAATTACATTATTTCAGTTCTCCTCCCCATCCCTCTGGGAGCAGAGGGGAGAAAGGTGGGGAGTGAGCAAGCAACTACATGGTTCTGAGTTACTGACTGGACTTAAACCACAACACCCTTAAGAAGCCTTTCTGATTCAATATTAATGCAAATTATATTGTCATGTTTTGTAACTTTTCTACGCTTATCACTTCAGCTATAGCCTAGATTCACAGATTTTTTTAATTATTATTATTTTCTATTTATCACTAATGGGTTTGCAGCTAACCTATAGCTTCAGCCATGGTCATTTGCCTTCAATAGCTTTGATGTATGCATTGTGATGAAAAGTACTGTGGTTCATTTTCCTTTTGGGTAAGCACATTTTAAAAAATAAGGAGAGGAAGGAGGCTGAGAAAGAGAGAAACTCTCAGAATAATTATTACCTTAGCCTAAGATGGGGATGGCAAAACACACTTGGTTGCTTTCAGTACTGTGTAATGAAATATGGCTGCTGCAGAACAAAAATTGTGTGATAGCTTCCTTTCTTTATATTTTTTTCACTGAATTCTTCAAAACTGCATTTTTTTCAGCATTATCAGTGTGATAATATTTTAATTAAAGGAAAAATCTTGGTCTAACTGTTAATTCTTTCCCCACATCAAAAGGACTGTCCCTAATATTATCAGTGTCATGATTTCATATTACATTTTGTTAGTTCACTATTGTGAACTGAGTATCTTAATATATAAAGAATCGTTGGTCACGATTCAGTGATCTAGCAAAGCTTGTTAAAAGGTGAAATGATTAGTAAAAAGAAAGAAGATTTCAGCCTTATGGAACATGTTACAAAACAAACTTTTTATGCAAGAGTACTTGTATCACATAGGAATACAGGAAAGGCTGTTCTTTAATCTGCATTTTGCTTTATCACATACAATTTTGTCAGTTTCTTGGTCTGGAAAAAAAAACCAACAAACCAAAACCAAAACAAAACCAGAACATTTAATTCTTGCTAGAGAGGTTTTCATTCAGCAATAGTGTTTGATGATGTACGACTAATAAAGATTGTGTGATTTTACTACATACTATTTATGAAGATCCAGGGTAGACCTGGCTGTATAAACGGATAAACTCAGAAACTGTGGATATCTCAGACTTCTCCAAGAAATTACTACCTGTGTATCTCCATGCTTACATAGTTTCTACTATTTGTATCTGATAATTCCTTTGTCTGTAGCTAAAAAGCAAAAAAGGGAAAAGAATCAAGCAAACTGGAGAAACATAATGATATGTAGCTGGTTAAAACTAAGAAGAGATTTGAATATAAATAGTCATTCTTCTTTTAATATAACTTGGATTCAAGAAAAATCACGCTTTTTCTTTCCATATCTTTCTACAAAATTCACATAGATTTCTCTATAAATCCATTTGTTGAGATTTTTCTATGTTACAAGCATTTGCTACATTATGTCATCTGTTGATATAAATAACTTACAGTTACTTTCATGGCTTGCTTTTTATCTGCAGATGTTTTTAGAGTGTATATAGTTGAAAGCTTGAGAAGCACCAGCATTCTAGAAATATTTTTGCAGAGCTTTCCAAGCAGAGAAATTTTGGAATTAATATCTCGTCCCTTTGTCTTTCATTTTTATTTGCATCATCTGCAAACGTAAAGTTGGCTTTCTCTGTATTTACAGGTAAACTGGGTTACAATAGTATTTTACAAATGCAGTGGTAACATAAGCATTAAAGTTTGGACCACGCTTTTGGGGCAAATCTTCTGACATTCTTCATTGTCCAGCCTTTGTTTCACTTTGTGTCCTGGTTCTGTAAACTGAATACCTTCCAGATGAAGTGGAAAATCTTCTTCGTAGTGCATGCAATATGACTCAGCTGTTAGTGGGCATTCATTGTTGAGTGTTAAAAGTTAAAAGCCTTGAATCACATATAGAGTGGGGACTACCACAGTCTTTTACCACATGGCCTTTAATACACCTGTATTGTACCAGTTTTCACTGACAGAATTTGAATTCTTAACACTGAAATCTGACTTTCAAATCTCTTCTTGCTTTAGGTGCCCCATATATATGTGTGGAGAACTAAGCAGTGAAATTCCCAAATATCACACTGAGAAAATACCTGTAGCTGGACTATAAGTGATGATAATAACAGACATTTTTTTTTTTCAGTTTGTTTACAAATGATGTAGAGGAGTATCTTCTTCAGTTCTTTGCTCTGAGCGTTCTTCCAAAACTTACTGACACCTTCTCCTAGTTAGGGTCATTCTTTTGCATCATTATGTGCACCAAAAGAACAATATAGAATATAGAATGTAGAATTAATAATAGAGAATAGGGGATAGAATAGAATGGAATGGAATAGAACAGAATGTTCTATTTCTCAAAGAAGGCAGGTGGAATCATTGAAAATCCCTAGCCTACTGCTTATTTCAGTGGATAAAAATTATGATTTTCAGGATCACTCTGTATCTTTGCATTATACAGGACATATGACTCTTTCTTAAACTGTATGTAATTTTTTTTCTGATAAATTTTACCTTTTCACAGCATCTAATTTTTCTGATGCAGATTGCAGTTTAAAAGTCACAATGCAGCTAATTGAAAGGCCTGTTGTAAGGCTCATCTCATTAAATACTAAAATGCAAGCACCTCCCTAGTGAAATGTGGCAGCTGTTAAACAGTGAACAGCAATACTGCACAAGAGCTCAGGACAGTGAAAAAGAACATTGTATCTAATTGAAACTGCAGGAGGATTGTTAGTAGGCAGAATGCAATTATCCAGACTGGAAAGTGTCCAAACTAGCGGGGTCAACATACATGTCTTTTCCTCGCTTTTTAATGTTGCGGGAGAGGGAAAAGGAGACTATTACTGTCCTACATTAATGTGTAAATCATTAGAATTTGCGGCATTAAAATGTAAAACATTAGAATGCTACTTATTTGTTTCAAACCAAAAGAAGATCTTTGGAAGAAAACCCACTACATTACAGTATCAGAATAAAGCTTACTTACCAGGAAGTGCATTGGCTTATTTCCTTCAGCACAGTTGTCATTCTGTGTCTTGTAAGTTGTGTTTTTCACAAACCCTGAACTTAATGTGTTGTCTCAGAAACACATCTGTTAAAGCATGGTTTTACAGAATGATGTAAAATGAAAAGCAACCACTGATAAGAAGATACTCTTTCTTTGCAGCATGATGGTATTATGTGGTGGTGTTTGGGTATTTTGGCAGTCATTTTTCTTCCCTTGCCATTTACTCACATGTCCATTAATCTGCTTGCTGAAGCAAGCTTTTTGGTCAGTTCTTTACTTTATGCTCTTTCAAGTAAAAAAGTTTCTTAACTAATTTTCTTTTTTAATTCATTACTGTAAAGAATTACCTTTATTTCAGCTACAAGAGGTTCCTCCCTGTCCTTCGTATATGCTGTGTCAAAGAATACTAGCTTCCTATGCCACTAATATGTCAGGATCTATTCAGGCTGAGAAAAAGCAGTCCTTGAAAATTATCGTCTTCGATCTACAATTCTGCAGGCTGGAAAGCATTTGCAACTAAGAGATGGGGTAGACAATTCCAATTCCTTTAGAGGACTGAGACTGCTGCCTCTGGAATACTTTTTCAGGAGGAAATAATGTGAAAACTATAACCAGAAAAGTTAACTGTGAAGCTGGAAAAGCTTTTTATTGCATTGTATGTTGCCAGGAGAGTTACAAAGTAATAGTCCATATTAGTTGATAATTCCTGTCATGTTATTCAAGTTTAATGGTAAAACAGAAGGTTTAAATATGCCATATTATAAAAAACACAATTTAAAAAAAGTCCATGTTTTTAGTGATTAAGATACTACATATTCACATACCTTTCTTACTAAACTTGAAAGGCTGGAGAGAGACAGAAAACTAAATGGTTAAGGCTGCCTGGAGACAACAGACAGAGGAGGGTAAAGTAAGAGTTGCAGTGAGCCTTTCTTTTAAGAGAACAGCATGATGTCTCAACCTGGTTGGAAGACATATGTGACTCAGACCTGATCAGAGTCAATATATTTGTTGCCTGATTGGAATTAAGGCACAAACAAGGCCAGATGCTGAAACTCTTCAACAAACTGAAGTGTTTATTCCTGGAGAGGCCAATCCAGGGGAAGAGAGAGAGAAAAGAGAGGAAGAAAGAGAGGTAAGAAGAGTTGAAAGCAGATAGTCACCACCCGTGGATCCAGTTTCATTGGTACTCTTCAGCCAGGGTGCTGGTGGTGGGAGCTCATCCTCTGACCTGAACCCTGCCCTTTTATGTTCAGGTTCTTTGCGATACTATCCATAATTTATACGTGAAGCGTAGTGAGGTATTACTATGATAATGATGGATGTGTTTTAGTGAACACATGCAGTTCCAAAGTTTGGGTTCTGTGAGTGTTTTCTAGGTGTTCATTGTCCCTCATATTGTGCCACATCCTTTGAGTCAGCATTTTTCACAGTCCTGTGGAGGCTTATCAGCTTCAAACTAGGGGGTCATAATGATCCTGACTACACAGTATCTAAAGCTAACATCTTTGTCATTTGCTTTGTTTGCAGTAATTCTTGCAGGGCCTTCCATGGTTGAATGCAAATGGTATCTGAGGCAAGTTCAGTTTAACTCAGTTCTCTGACTCTTACACTAGGAAATGTAATCAGTGTTTGAGACAAGCTCAATTTCCAGGCTCTCACAGATGTAAACACAAGAACATACCTAACAGAAATGTTTGAAGTAGCTGAAATATCTTTAAACGTATGGAAAATGTAAGACTTAAGGGAAGATGAGACTGTTTACACACTGGTCATTATAATAATCTTTTATTTTTTTAAAGTTTTAGTTGGAGAGGAAACATTCTCTGTTGCTTAAATTTTCTGCCTCTTTATAGTTAAGAAACTCTTCATGAACTACAAGATAAATAAATAACCTCAGTGATTTGGGCCCAATCTGCATGCTCCAGCAGGCTTACTCACCTCTGGACTATCATATTTGCAGCTTATGAGTTGAAATTTATGCTGAAACAGCAAAACAAGATTAAATTTCTGAAAATTCTACTAATAAAGCTAGTGAAATAAATTATTAATTACTTTCCTATGGAGCTAACAATAATGGAAAATGTTGGAATTAGACAATGAGCAATTAATTGTTCAATGTTTCTGAGGTAGAAGACAAGGAATTAAAACACTCCTTGGGGTTAAATTCAAGACTGTCAGAAAACAAAGTTACTGAATGAAACTATGTTGCTTATTTTATAGTACAAAACAGCCACATAACTCTTAGGTTTCATGGCTATTTTCTGAGCCTAGAAACTCAAGTCAGTGTATTGCCAGTACTTCACAGAGGTTTCCTCTTTCCACATGACTAAAAATGGTTAACATCAGCATTTTATCTAGCTTTCTTAGTGTAATAAAAAACTAAAGTTGTAATACTTCTGATTAAATGTAAAATTTTTTTGATAGGTACTAGGAAGTTAAGTGGGAGGAAAAAGATCGTGCATCTTCTGCACTTTCAAAGATCTACTAATGTGTAAATTTATCAGTTAGTGGTAACATATGAAGAGGATTTTAGACATTCATGTTGTGACTAGAAGTGATTCATTTCGGTCCTAATTCTACATCCTGATAGCCAGTATTTAAGAAATCAAATTCTGCTCTTCTATGTATTGTGTTATATAAAGAAAGTCGTTTGCTGAGATATGAAATTAACCATGATACAATGAGGATTTCTGGATGTTATCCCAAGACAACATTTTGAATATATCTTTTCCTCTTTTTTTTTTTCTTATGATGTGAATTAATAACGTGATTACAGACTCATGCCTTAGAGAATGATTTTTGTTTTCACTACATAGATGTTTACAAGCTGTGTGTTTTATTGGTTGATACCACTTCATTCTCCCTTTATAAACAGATTTTGGTCCACAAAATAGATCTTTCATTTACTGCCCCTATTCTGAATCCTCTTGCTTTTCCTCTGTGTGTGTTCACATGTGACTGAGAAGCCATTGCAAGGAACTGCTGATTCTGTAGCTAGTCTTTGCAAAGCAAATTCTTGAAAGTAATCACCAAAATGAAATGCCACACATTTTCTTAGCTTTAAATTTCTAATAAAACAATATGAGCCAAATACCCATACATTAAGGGGTAAATACTTAAGTCTTTTGACAATAACTGGGAAAGGATTAAGTTTGATAGGGATTTGTTATTTTTTCTCTCCATTTTGGTGCTGTTTTCTCAGATAGTAAATATTTCTTATTACTTACTTACTCTTCACAGTTGGCACAAATAAGCATACAACAGTCATATCTAGCTTAAAGGTCTCTAGCTGCAACTTTATTATGAAATAAAGCTAATGTTTACTCAGTGGCTTTATATCCATGGAAGTAATATGCACACACACATCATCAGAACTGCAGTAGCTGATACCATAGGTGTCCCATCAGTTTTAGTCCCAAAAGAAGGATCAGATACTCTTTATTAAGATGCCTTCATAATAAATCTCAGAATAGCTGTTGATGTCATTAACATCTGTCTAGTCATGGCAACACCTCTTTAATTTTGAACTCTGAGATGAGGCTTGCAGACTGTGTTTTCAAAGGAATTAGCATGTTTGGAAAAGCACCTGAACATGTAAGAACAAAGTTGCTTTTAGAAATCACATTGGTAAGAGTTAGGTGATTAAGTGTTCTGGCAAATCTAACATAACTTTAACATCCTGAAATACCTTTAAAAATCTTAGAGATTAAAAATCTTTAATAATATGTTCAAGAAGAGTCATAAGATAAACTCAGACTAAACTATGTCGGTACACCAACATACTGTCCATAATAACTTTTTCCTTTTCTACATGATATACATATCATACATACACATACACGGACACATATACATACTATAACTAAGGAACAGACCTTGGAGTTCAGAGCATGACAAGTATTCTATTCAATGAAATTTTTTCTTAACACGGATACACTGATCAGCCAAAATACCAAGAGTTCTTTGAAGAAGAAAGGTGCTATGTCATTTTTTTCTGGTTCCACACATCATGAAAGCAGCAGGAGTATGAAGTGTCTTAATCACAGTTTAAGGCTTGATCAAATGAAGTGGGTGAGAGGATTATTTTTGTTCAGATATGAACAGCCCCTCTGAAACAAGGGGAACACGAAATCACAAAATGGAGTATATAAACCTTTAGAATTAGTTTTAAGCAATGTTAAGTTCAATGGCTTTGTAATAGTAGCAGTGGAAAATTACTGAGGTGCATATAATACATAGAAAAAAATAGAGTACAGCTAGAGAACATACTGGCACAAGATAAATCGTTATAGTTGATGTAGTCTTAAGAAAAACAGTCTAGAAAAACAGGACGCAGGGATAAGGAGTATCTGGGAATAGCAGGTGTCCAGGATAGGCTACGGGTAAACTAACTGATAAGTAGGAGGATAGGAGGGTTATTATGTTCCTGTGCTAACGAACCAATTAAACTGGTACAAGCATCTACTGCGCGTGCTTCAAAGGCTGCCAGAAGTGATGAAGATTATTGGAAGAAGTAAACGACCCTCAGAGACCACCACCACAATTTTGTACGCATGCCGGGAGCTTTCTGGAAAGTGATGTAATCCATATGTAACCTCATGAATATGTATGTATGCCCAGGGACTATATTAGGATGGCCTGTGTAGCAATAGAGAGACACACGTTAGGAGGAGTTATCCCCCGTGTCTCCTGGCACCGCAATATAGAATACCTGCTTGTCAGCTTGAAAACTTTGTTGGCAAGTTTGTTCCTGGAGTTTTCTCTAAATCACCTCTCAGCCTTCATTCACAAAGCTCCCCAGAAATCAAAGAAGTGAGGAT
The DNA here is from genome assembly GCF_012275295.1 of Melopsittacus undulatus. Taxonomy (NCBI): domain Eukaryota; kingdom Metazoa; phylum Chordata; class Aves; order Psittaciformes; family Psittaculidae; genus Melopsittacus; species Melopsittacus undulatus. The sequence goes on along the minus strand of NC_047557.1, from coordinate 31,645,296 downwards.
GAAATTCATCAGAGGTTACTATAAACCATTTTAAAGCACTAAAAGGCTGGGCTATTTTTGCTCCTTGCAAGAGACTACATTGATTTAAAAATCTATTATTTGCTCAAATATGTTTGTCTTAACATATCCTTTGGACTTTCATGAGCGAATCAAGTCGCTTTATCATTTCAGGTAAAATCTTGTGATTTCTGTGCTTACTTTCATCATTTTAACATACCAACTTCAGTGACCTTGTTTTCAACTGATACTTATGGAATAAGGTAAGAAGTGATTAATTCACACTGGCCAAAACTGACCACACAAGTCACTCAGTTACTGCCAAGAAACCTGTTCATTTTCTTAAATGATCAATAAAATCACAAAACACATATTTGATCTCTGTTTGATTCAGTGCATAGTTCTTTTTTTTATTTTTTTTTTAGCTCCTGTCCCTCTTTTTGACACTAACTCTTTATTTCTGGAATTTTTGTAAACATTAGTCCTTCAAGTAAAACACAATTCATCTTCAGATCTGGGAAAACTGATATGGAAGAGAGAAGGTTGGTCTATTATTCAAATCCAATTACTAAGTTATCTGAAAAGGTTATTGTCCAAACTCTCTGAGTTTAAATGATAAAGGAACACAAAAGGAAAGATGGTATTTTGAAGAATGTGTTAGGAAGGGAGGAACTGTTTCACAAGAAAACATGTCACTTAACTGCCAGACATCCCCTTGATGAGGTGCCACCCCAGGACATGACTGGTTTGCTTGCATTTAAAAATATGTGCTCAGTGCCCTATTGCATATCTAGTATCCTTAGAATGACATCCTGAAGTTAGGTATCTGCCATGTGAAATAAGCTTCTGCCTTTTTTTTTTTTTAAGATTCCATGAATTAGACACTTGAAATAGTCCTATGCATTTTCCTTACAGATTCTTAACTTTAAAGACATGCATGTGTTATTGAATCTAAGGAATTCAGTAGCTTTTCCTTTCACTTCTAAGATATGGCCCCTCTTCTAAACTCAGTTAAGGAATTCTTGCAGAATATGATGTACTCTTTTCTCCATATAGTTATTGATCAGTAAACCCCCCTTGAATAATTTCAACAAATCTGACAAGAGGCATGATCATTCACTGCTCTTAAAGGTGAGCTATAGAAGGCATTCAGAGTGTCTGGTTTATTCTATTAGGTTCAAAAGGAGGAAGTAATAATTTACATTGAGGTCGCTGCTAATTACAACTTTAACCTCGCGAAGTTTGAAAGTGTGAATAGCTCACAGGAGTGTAATTCAGCTTCTGACATAATAAATTCAAAGCACAGACTGAAATAAGTTTATGAATTCTGATCATTTGGAGGATCTGGAGGAGGTTTTGTTTACTTGCTTGCTTGTGGTGTTTTGAGGATTTTTTTTGTGGGGTAGGGGTTATGCATGTGCGTGATTTTTTTCTTTTTTGGGGTGGCAGAGGAAATGTTTAGGCCAACATTTGCACATATAGAGCAGTAATAAGCCATGTGGTCATTCGTGTCATGAACTGACAGTATGTTATTTCTGATGCCAATTTTTAATTTTACCTGCTTTCTGCCCACTTGTCCATATTCACAATAATATGCTTGAAAATCTTGATCCTAGATCAGTTTCATGTGTTCATTATTTATGGAGTCAAATTGCTTAAGACATGTTTTTTTATCTATCCCCACAAAATGAAATATCTTCTGTGAAAACAATTAACCTTCTCCTGTTTGAACACTTGTGATTCAGCATTTCTAGTTGCTGTAGGGCTAAACCCAAATCTTTATGTGCCGATATGGTAGATTTCAACCTCTTAATATTATTTGTTGTTATTCTTAGATCTTGCAGCCCTTAAAACATCAAACTTATAACAACCTTGAGTTTCTCTGAATAGAATAATTTTGAATATTTTTGAGAATATAGGTTTCATGCTAGGGTTCCATGAAACTGACAGAAAAAGAGATGAGAGAAACTGAGGAATAGAGCTTTTTAACATTTCCTTCTTCAATGTATGAAGATCAGAAGTTGTGCACATTACAAATATTATTACATGTGGTCAAATCACTTGTGAATAAAGTGCCAATTCCCAAATCAACCTGATTAAGGTTTTATCATTTATCATGAAATATTTCAGAGTTATGAAATGGCATATTGATATTTTGTCTATGATTAGTTTTTTTGCAATACTATCAAGGACTCAGATGTAGAAACACTGAGATTAATGTTGATAGACTATTAGTTATTATTCTCTAATTATTATTACTTGAGTCTAACTTTTGCAAAAATAAGAACAAGCCTAAGACAATTTATAATATTTAATACAATGCTGTATGCAGACTTGCAAACAGTACATTCAAGTGCTTTTCATTATAAAGTTTTTATTTGAGTTGGTCTTTGGATGACATTAAAATCTGTGAACTGATGCAAAGCTGAAAAATATGTTTCAAGGATTACAAAGTATGTATTTGGAAATGGTGAACCATAGTGCAAATTCTGACTTATTCAGCATTTTAAACTTTCACTTATGACATCATTTACACATTCAATTATGAAAATTGCAATTAAAAATGTTCTCTGATATGATTTGAAATTCATAAGATTTGTAAGACAGTTTAGAAACATCAGATATGTTCTAAAAGATGAAAGAACTTCAGAGATGCATTGCCGCTTCTATTACTAATTGTTCTTTTAAGTTATGTGTCAGGTATTGCGGTGCTTATGTGTCCTAATGCTTTCTGACTGTTCCTATCAGCAAACATAAATCTGCGTATACATAGATGTGTGTTATTTAACAATGGCTGTTAATCCCAGTAATATCACAAGCTTTTCTGGCTTTTTTTCAGATCTCTATCCTGAGACACAACAACAGGATGTGCCTTGGAGAAGAGTAAGTTAAAAAATTCTTTGCCCCTGTTTTTTTTTGTTTTTTTTTTTTTTTGTTCATTATACTAATAGCTACTGGGTAATTTATTTTGAGTTTCAGTGAAATGAATCAGTAATCCATGAATTCAAAAAATAGTAAGCGACTTCCACTGAGTCCTGTTTGTCAAGTCCTACACTGTTATTCATACTTGGCCTTGATTTTAACAGGAGCTTTTCCTAAGTAACATTCTTTTGAATACATAACATTTAAAGATTAACAGTTTTAGTAAATTACTATAAAATATTTAAGCTCTTATGTCCCCTAAATTTCTATGAATAAACATCTTAATCTTGGCTGATATTGTTTCTTCAAGTAACTTTCCTCTAGAAAAGAAACCCAAATGAAGATGAGCTACTTCTACAAAACAAACAAAGAAAAAAAGAAAGTGATAAAAAACAATTATCAGTGTCTTTTCATTTCTGTACCCCTTTCATATGGAAAGAACATATGGAAAATGTTTTTGGTGTGTTTAGCTTCCTGTTTGTCACTGGGCTTTTCTCTGAAATGTCTGCCCTCTCTGTAGCACTTGGAAATTTTTTTTTTTAATTATAAAAAATATGTATATAAGACTAATTTACAATTCCTGTCTCTCATATAGCATATTTAATGAACTTTAAAACGGAAGCATTTTCATGTCCATATTTTGTATTGTTTTACATTATCCCAGTAGCATGAGTTTTAAATTGTACTGATACACTGACATAATTTGAACATAAATGAACAGTATCTGATAACTAATTGGTGTTGGGGGAATGACTAACAGCAAAGTCTTTGCTATGTAAAGTCTCTGCTGAGTCAGAAAGTTGTCCTGCTTTCTTCAACAACAAAATTAGTGCAATGTAATATTGCTTTCCACATGGTATGATGTTACATTACAATGCTCATTGCTAATCCATATTCCTATTTGATAAAGATACTGCAAAGTGTGTTTGAGTGGAAAAAGTAGAGTTACTTTAATCCTGCAGTTATAAAAGAGAACATGAGCACACTTGGATTTTTTAATTTTGCCTTTGATTTAATGAGTTTAGGACTTGAATTTTAGACCAAAGGCTAACCCCCATCCCTAAAGAAACAGAAGTTCTCTGTAAAGAAACAGAAAAAGATGCAATGGGTCGAAGGTAGGAGCAATACTGAAAACAGATCATCTGTTCCTGGATGCTGGAGAATCTTTCATTTTTTTTTTCCCCAAATATAAAAGCAATCTCCTACAGCCACTGAAATCACTTGAGGTATACCTTCAATTCATTTTAATTGTCACAGTTTCTTTCCATTCAACAGAATAGTATTAATTTTCACCACCTCACTGCTTGAACATAAACCTTTATTACTTCAATTAATGAGTTTCATTTTTCCCTTCCTTTCATATACTTTGTGAGAATACACTATGCTTCCACTTACAATTGCAGGGCACTCTAAGAGGCATGAGGCATAAACCCTTCAGTTTTGGAGCTACACTTCTTTTCCCACAGCCTACTGAGAAATTGGCATCATACTCAGATCAGGAACATCTTTTAGTTTTAAAGCTATTCTTTACTATTCACAGTTGTATCCTGATAATGCTTCAATATATTTTCAGTAGATGGGAAAAGATGAAGTTTTAATGGGAGGAAGCAAACCAAGAACGGAACATGTAGTTTTCTTTCCTTATAACTTTTACGTTGCAAACATGAGATCATTCATAAGCAAAGTCTGAACCATGTATTTAAATGACAGAGGCATAGCTGATCTTTTCCTAATTGCAGTTATTTTCATACAGAAGGCTGTATAGATGCAGTTTACTTCATGCAGTTGCAAGTAACACAGTCATTTCTGACAAACTAGGAGGAAAAAAAGGGGATAGTGGACAGAAAAAGCGACTGTTATGTCTTAAAATTGGTATTTTGATTCAAAATACAGTAGAATACTTACACATTAGTAGCTTCTATCCATTCCATAAATGTGCTACAGTTGTGTTTGCAGAATCATAGACTAGAATCGTAGTTTCATTTAGGCTGAAAAGATGCTTGCAGTCATTGAGTCCAACCATTAACCTAACATTGCCCAGGTCATCAATAAACCATGTCCCTAAGCATCATGTCTACTACTATTGGCAGATAAAAAGAGGTTCACTAATTTGTAGGTTACTATTTCATGCCAGCAGAGGTGTCACTATAATAAAGATGTTTTCACACAAATTCAGATTACAGTATTAAGCTAACAATATGTCAACAGAAGTCATATGTTAATCTTTGCAAAACTAGTTCATCAGGTTGATCCTGGACTGCGCTCAGATGCAAACCACCTTAACAAAAACAAATGGTTTTAATTAAAGTCTTCTTTAAACTTTGTAAGGGTACATCTGGAATATTGCGTCCAGTTCTGGGCCCCCCAGTTCAAGAAGGACAGGGAATTGCTTGAAAGAGTCCAGTGCAGAGCCACAAAGATGATTAAGGGAGTGGAACACCTCCCTTATGAGGAGAGGCTGAGGGAGCTGGGTCTCTTTAGCTTGGAGAAGAGGAGACTGAGGGGTGACCTCACCAGCGTTTACAAGTACGTAAAGGGTGGGTGTCAGGATGATGCAGCTAGGTTTTTTTTCAGTGATATCCAGTGATAGGACAAGAGGCAATGGGTGTAAACTGGAGCATAGGAGATTCCACATTAACATCAGGAAGAACTTCTTTACTGTAAGAGTGACAGAGCACTGGAACAGGCTGCCCAGGGAGGTTGTGGAGTCTCCTACATTGGGGATATTCAAGGCCCGCCTGAACAAGTTCCTGTATTCTAGGTTACCCTGCTCTTGCAGGTGGGTTGGACTAGATGATCTTTCGAGGTCCCTTCCAGCCCTCGGGATTCTGTGATTCTGTACTTAAAAACAACCAACTTTAGAATAAGGGAGAACAAAACCATGTATTTTTATGGAGAAATAAAAACAGGGGGAGCTAAAATTTAATTCTTGACTGATCTTGCTCTGTCCCGTCAAATGACAAATGTTTAAAACCAACTTTGGATGTTTTCTTTATCAGTCAGGCTAACAAGAAATTCCATTAAAATTCAGTTAACACATAATCATGGAATCATACAAAGTTTTGGGTTGGAAGGGACCTTAAAGGTCATCTATTTGCACATCCCCCCCTGCCATAAGCATAATGTATATCTTTGAAAATTTCTAGACAATAATTTCTGGAACCAGGCATATTTTTAATTTTAAAATTATTCTGTTTATTGTTTTAAATGGCCTCAGGTTTTGAAGTTTGTAGACATTGAACACGTTCAAATTGTTGGTCTATTCAAAAGCTTATGCCTCTTATGATAATGATAAAAGATGCACTTTTTTATAATAAACCAATCTAGATCTCTAAAAATATTAGGACTAAAAGATTCCTAGAAATGCATTGTGTGCAGAAGAACAGAAAGTTCTCCCTTTCAGCTTTATTATTCTTATGATATAATTATATAATCCTCAAAGTCAGAAATATTGGATTAAAAAGCATCTTCACCTGTTTTTCATCTGAACATCCAGCAGGAAAGTGTAGCTATAAGGGAGAACAATTATGTTCTTTATTTTTAAATAAAGTTTAAAGTTGTTATTACAACAATTATTATGCAAAAATGTACTTAACATAAACCAAATTTAAACAACTATATGTATAAAATTGTATAAGTAATATTTGCAGATGAACTGCCCGTTGCAGAGAAAAAGAATAAAAATGGTATTATGTGGTTGAATTTCAGAGAGATATTTAGAAAAATCTTGTACTTTAAAATAAACATGAAGGAAATTAATGAAATAAAGACATGAAGAAAATAAACTTGAAATACGTTTATTAGCCACCCCAGAATGGTTCTTATAAAAATGAACTTAGAAATGCTTAATTTCTCATGGTACTGAAGCAATCATATGAAAACATGATCTTTCAAAATGAACCATTGTAACGAAATTGGTATCGCTCATCAGAAATCTTTGATCAGATTCTGCTATAATTGTTATTAACTAAATCTTATGAAAGCAGTAATTATGTCATCATGCTTCATCTGTACTTCAGCAAGCTGAAAAATTGCTTTCTTTAAGCTTTGAAGTGCTCTAGTATACGCATACATAAAAACCGATTTTTTTCATTGTCAATGTGAATTCAGATCATCATGTTCATATGATTTCCAGCAACATTCTTTCAAAACTCTAATTCAGCTGTTCAGTTCTGATTAGAGGTCCAGTGTATGTAGTTTTTCAGCAATGAAATAGAAAATTTCAGATATCTTTGGGGCTGTAAAGGTAAATATCTTTCAGTCTGGTGTCTGAAATATCTTTCAGTTCTGTGTTCTCTCTGCATACAGCAGAACATTTTCCAGTATTCTGTTAATAAACTTCTGGACTATTTTATTGCTTTAATATTATGTGTTCCTTAATTAAACAGAGTTTGTTAACATTTCTATTCCATTTCATTTATTACAGCCAAATTAATAAAAAGAAGTTAAAATTATTTGTAAATGAAAATTAAAGAGATCAGAGAACAGTTTAGCCTTAAATGTGCAAAAAACTGTGAGCTATTCAGTAAACTGCATCTACATCCTACCTAAATATCACAGAAAGAAAAATATTGTATAGCTATAAACTGAGGACAACTTTATAGTTTCATAAAACAATTATGCAAAATATAGCTCAAATTACAGTAGCTAAAAAAACCTCAGCCCTGAAAAGGTCTACAGCTACCTTTTTGCCTATGAATAACTTCTTTTTTTTTTTTTCCTTGATTATTCAGAAGCGACTATGAACCCCAAAACCATATCCCACTATTTCTATTACAACAGGGAAGTCCTGAAAAATCAGCAATGTTTCCTTTTAGTTACTCTAATGCAAAAAAAAAAAAAAACAAACACAAACTTCTGCTTAATATAAAAGCAAAAATAATTTTTTTTAGTCCTTCGAAGACAATGTCCAAACGTAATTTGCCCTACATGACCATATCAGTCTGCCTCACTTGGGTTTTCCTTACATTAAATAGCAGAAAACAACTAAACCAAAAATAAAATAGGGGACTGTGCGGTCTGCTACAGGCCACCCAATAAAGAGGACTGTGTGGATGAAGCCCTCTATAGGCAGATAGGAGCAGACTCAGGCTTGCAATCCCTGGTCCTCATGGGAGAATTCAACCCCTCGATATCAGTTGGAGGGATTGTACAGCCCAGCAGAAGCAATCCAAGAGGTTCCTCGATTGTGTGGAGAACAAATTCCTCTTGCAAGTGATAGAGGAGCTGACAAGGAGAGGTGCCATGCTTGACCTCATTCCCACCAACAGGGAAAGGCATGGATTTGATGGATGGGCCAATCCTGTGGATAAAGAATTGGCTGGGTGAACACACAAAAAGAGTTGCAGTCAGTGGCTCAATGTCCAACTAGGAATGGGTAACGAGTGGTGTGCCTCAGGGGTCAGTACTGGGACTGATCCTATTCAACATCTTTGTCGAACACGTGGACAGTGGGATTGAGTGAGCCCTCAGCATGTTTGCCAATGACACCAAGCTGGTTTGGTCAACAGGCAGAACAGAAGGGATGCCGTCCAGTGGGATCCTCACACACTTGAGAGGTAGGCTGATGCCACCTTCATGAAGTTCAACAAAGTGAAATGCAACATCCTACAGCTGGGATAGGGTAATTCCAGGCACAGTGAAGTGTTGGGCAGAGAAGAGATCCAAAGCAGCCATGCAGAGAAGGACTTGGGGTGTTGGTCAAAAGGAAACTTAACATGAGCTAGCAACATTCACAGAAAGCCCAGAAATTCAACTGTGTCCTGGGCTGCATCAAAAGGAGCGTGATCAGCTCAGCGGAGCTGATTCTACCCCTCTACTCTGTTCTCGTGAGACCTCGCTTGGAGCACTGTGTGCAGTTCTGGTGTCCTCAACATAAGAAGGACATGGAGCTGTTCAAGCAAGTCCAGAGGAAGGCTATGAGGACAATAAGGGGGCTGGAGCAACTCTCATATGAAGACAAGTTGAGAAAGTTGGGGCTGCTCAGCCCGGAGAAGGCTGCATGGAGACCTCCTAGCAGCCTTCCAGTATCTGAAGGGAGCCTACAAGGATGCTGGAGAGGGATTCTTCATCAGGAACTCTACTGATAGTACAAGAGCTAATGGAATTAAACTTAAAGAGGCAAAGTTCAGGTTAGATATAAGGAAGAAGTTAGATATAAGGAAGAAGTTCTTCACTGAGGGTGGTGAGGCACTGGAACAGGTTGCCAAAATTGCTGGTAAATGCTTCATTGCTGGCAGTGTTCAAGGCCAAGCTGGACAGGGCTTTGTGAGACATGATCTCACGTGAGGTGTCCCTGCCCATGGCAGGAGTTTGAACTAGGTGATCTTAAGGTCCTTTTCAATCCCAACTATTCTATAATTCTATGAAAATAATCATGCCTGCTACATTTTGTGGAAAGATAAAGAAAACCTTCCACTGGGGAGATTGCAACCAACAGGTGCAATCCAGATATCTAGAATAGAAATTACTAATATCTTCAGCTTCAGGGTGGTAAACCTTTTTCTCTGTAAAGTACAAACAGAAGATCTCCAGTGTATTAACCAACAGGTACAAATTCCTACATACTCCATAATGTGTGGCAGCAACTCAGCACAGGTTTTTGGTATTGTGGTACTTAAGTGAACTCCACTTGTTTAGAAGCCTATAGACAGTTACAGTTATGCTACATATGAGTTTTTATCACTGCAACAAGGACAGTGTATCTCCTACATAGATTTCTTTTTATATGATTTGCTGATGTTCATGTGATAATCTCAGGCTGCTTTCCCTTTTAGAAATTATTGATTCAACAAGTTCTTTATTTCACCAGGAAAGCTGTGTGTGAAAGGTAGGAATGAAACTATCTCAAGAATATCTTCAAAAACATGCATGTCAGGTGCTTCTAAATTCATTATACACATCAGTATATTTCTGCTGAATAACATCTATTGAGTAAACTTCATATGACTCTATCTCAGAGGGCTCTTTTCATTTTACAGTCTTTACAACACATTGACTTCATAAAATTAACAAAAAAGCAATACATTTGGGTTTGGTTTTTTTAAGTTTTGTTACTTAAGATGTTATAAGTGACAGAATATTTTTCTTCTCTTGTATGTGATTCTTATCTGAGATAAGTAAATTTGAGGTAAAGGAGCTACCCTCAGATGACTGTTATGCCATGTCTGGGAAAGTTACAAGTCTAAGCCTAATTCACAAGTCCAGCAGTCAACTGCAAGTCTTGTCTGCAACAAGGATTCTTAGTTTCCCCCCTCCTGATGTTTCTAATCATATGTTTTCTGACAATCACAAGGTTAGGTAGGGCCCAAAATCCCTAAGTATAAATTCTCAAAGAAAATGTACCATAGCATATATCTAACATAATTCACTGAAAATCTATTGGCTGTGCTTATTTTGATGTCTGTGCCATTTTGCTGAATTTTATTTACGAGTGTTGTAAGGGAGTTTTTCGGTGAGGAAACATTATGAACATTATACTTGAAATGATCACGAGAAAAAATAAATTTGATACAGTTATCAGTAGGTAATTGCAGACAAACAAAATGTATTTTGCCTCTGTCAAAGAGATCAACATTTGCATTATGCATTATAAACAATAACATTGTTTTCCTGAAGCACAGAATTTTGCCTGCTCATTCTGATTGTTGCTCAATCTGTGGATTGGGCAAACAATTTTATTTTTTTTTTCCAGATTCAGCATTTCTGTATGTTTAGTCATAAATAACTTCTAAATAGATTGTTTTACCAGGCTTGTATTGCTAAGAAAGACCTTTCTCAAACACTTCACTCTCCGTGATTTGAAACTTGCTCACAAGGAAAATGAGAGAGGCCACTAATCAAATACTAAAAAAACCCCAAACTGAAATAATCTTCTCTACTTTATAATCATAATGTCAGGAAGTTCAATATTTCTGCTCAAACAAAAAGGCTGGTAGACATATTTACCAAAGACCTTATGATGTTTGCAGTCGACTTTGCAGAAGGCAACGTTTATAAAACCATTACAGTTTCTGGCAGGTGTCATGCATTCTCCTGGGGATTAGTTTTATTCAGATACTGTCTTTCATTTGAACTTTAAATCCCTTTCCTTTATTTTAGAGAGTTTTTTAATAGGTTTTTGAAATTAAAACCTTTTTATTTGTGTCATTATAATACCCACCACAAACTTACTTTTGGGAGATAATTGTCAGTAATTCTTTAGCAGTAAAGCTAAAGAATATTGTAATTTTTAAGAGAGAGAAGGAAAGAGGAGGAGGTATAAACATAGTATGAATCACACAAAGAACTAAAATGCATGATCTATGCCTTTTTCTTTTTTTTTTCTGAATAAAGCAAAGGCAGATATTTTCCTGCCTTACAATTTCTAGTCCCACAGAGACCAAATTGTGCTATAAGTAGACAAAATATTGTGTTTAGTAAAATTTAGCCACAGCAACAAAAATGTGTTAAGACTTACATTTTTAAAGGGAAAAAAAATACCTGAAGAAGACTTAACTGATCTTGTTTTTTTAAAGCCTCACAAGTAGGCAAAAAATGTAGATTCCAGCCTTCTGGATTCTAGATTTGTAGTGTGAGTAAATTTGGGAAAAACACAGGGAAATTCTGGTGCTCAGAAAGAGGTTCATTAGAGAGTTGATAGTAAATTTTCTTTTCATGCTTTTTAATTTTGCGACTATGTTTAATTCCATAGATACCTTAAAATAAGCTCAATGTAAAATTAAAACAGAAAAAAAATCTTTAAAAAAATAACAACTGAATTCAGGCTGCCCAAAGAAACCTAGTGTTTTGATAATGAGGACAATATATTCTTTATTTTTAGAATTGATAAGCACTGTTTTCCCTAGTTTCCTAAGAGGAAGGTTTCAGAGGATCTTCTTTCCATCCTCTCTGGTTTACCGCAGCTCTCTTGGGGACTGAATGAAAAAGATGTCAGCAAATACTTGTACCTTTGATTTCCCCCCTTAGAAAAGATAAGAATGTCCTCAGGCACTCTAACACCTGAATGGAAATATGTCCACCTTTTTGCTTACTTGCCTTTTACTCTAGAAATGCTCGATAGACCAAATGCCTGTCCTTTCAGCAAGACTTTTGGCTTTTTCTTGCTGAACCATATGCCTTCAGTTCAGACCCATAAATTTCCACATTGCTAATATTTCCAGCTATCTCCTTCTCACCCACCAGCCCACTATGACGTTATGCCTTGTGGATTCCTCTGTGCTGATGCAGGTTCTATCTGTTTCTGCTTTAGGGTCCTAAGAACACGGTTTTCATTGGTTACAATTATTTCTGCCAAAGAAACTCTGAGACACAGATGATCTTAAAGTCCTTTCCAGCCCTAACTGTTCTATGATTCTGTGATTCTTTGAGTCTATGAAATTCCAATGACCAGTACCACAGATACTCAAACTCTTGCAACAGGCACCACAGTTATTTTAATCCCTATAACAATCACTGCAGCTACTCAAACTCCAGTAACAAGTATGGCGGCTATTCAAACTTCATTGACAAGTACTGCAGCTGTTTTAATTGCTATGCCCGTAGTGTGACTTGTCAAACCCTGGCAACAAACATGAAAACCACTCAAACCCCAACAATGGGTGATACAACTGAACCCCTATGAAAAGGAATTCTAACCCTTTTGTACAAAAAGTAAGTGAAGAATCTTACGTTCACTATTAGAAAGGCCATGCCTCCATCCAGGTGGAGGAAAGGGACAATCATGTTTACTGGACATGACAGACAGATACCAGAGTTTCTAAGCTGATGGATACTATTTCATATATTTGTACACAAACAGTAAATTTTTTTAGTTGTTTTATGTCAGTGTGCATTTTTAGATGTTTGTTTGATTGATTGATTGATTGATGGTTTGGCTTCATGAGCGAAGATTTGAAAAGGGGTTTACCCACGCTTACTTACAAGCATGATGACTTAGGACAATGTGGGATAGGCAAATCTGGCTGGAAAAAAGGCTGCTTAGGCATTCAGGATGTTTCGAACAGGACTGTTATCTCCTGGGACAATCTCAAGCAGCCAATATCCTGAACCACCTGCATGCAAGGTTGGATCTACAGCTTCCAATGCACCTTGTCACCTGCCATTTTGTCCTTTGCCTGTCGCTACAGGGCTTTGCAAGTGTGAATAAAGCCTTCCAGCCTGTGCAATGGATTTTTTAGGTGGGGTAACTGTTGACTATTAATTTGTGCTCTTCAGCTGGAATTATTTTGTCTGACAGTGAAGACCCCTTCAGAAGAGCTCTCCTCCCAGGGACCTGTGGCTTGAGAGGTGTCGTGGTTTAAACCAAATCCTCACAGTACTCTCACTCACTCCCCCCCTTGCTCTCCCAACTCCCGGAGAGTTAGGAAGGAGAATCCAAAGAATGTAGCCCCCACGGATTGAGATAAGAACAGTTTAATTGCTAAGGCACAACACAAATCACTACTGCCATTACTACTACAAATAATAATGATAAAGCCAATAACAAGCGAAAAGAATACAACAACCCACCAGACACTGACCCATAGCTCACTCCACCCTGCCCGACTGAGCACCGCGTGCTCCCTCCTCCATTTCCCTCCAGAGCTCCACCCTTCCCGCTCTCTCTACCAGTTGCATCCTGGGCATGACGTGCTATGGTATGGAATACCTCATTGGCTAGCCTGGGTCAGGTGTCCTGTCTCTCCTTCCTCCCAGCCTCCCCTCCTCCCCGGCAGAGCACGAAAACACCCTTAAAACATGCTCGCTATCAAGCAACTGTTCCCAGCCCAGAAGTCAAAACACAGCACTGCACCAGCTACAAGAAGGAGAAAAAATGACTGCTACTGCTCAACCCATGACAGAGGAATGAAGGGAAAGTAAAAAAACCTAGCTGAAAACCAAAATATTTGTGACTGACTTACTAGCAGAACCTGATTTTGTTTAAAAATTAGTACATTTTCAACATTAATGCATTTTTTGCCTCTCATGAAACACTTCATTTTTCTTCTCAGTTTCTATTCAACTTTGAAACATGGCTTGTCATTCAGAATACAGTGACTTTTCTGCATTTCAGAGGGTGGTACTAATACGTCACTCAGAAGATCTTGAAATTTTTTATTGTGATGAGGGACAAGATGGGGGTCTTTAAAAGTAAGAGGGAGAGGAAGACTAAGGCTAAGTGAAAAGGTGCATGTTTTGAGTTTTTCCCTGTCGAAACCAATTTAGGCCTACATTTAAGGAATAAACAGCCATTGCAATGGATCATATGCAAATTAAAAAAAAAAAGTAACTCCTAATTTAGATTGGTTATGATTTGAAGCAGAATTTTAAGGACTAATCCAGGACAGCATTATGGGGCAATCCCAGTTCCCTCCATACTACAAAAGCCCACATGAAATTTAGGTTATTTTAGTATTGATTTTAGAACTTTTATGGTCTCTTGACGGCTAGAAAACTTTGATGAAACAAATACAAGAGAGTTTTTTTTTGCCTAGGAGCTTAGAAACATAGAAATAAAAATTATATGGTTAAATGGGAACATTCAAATCTCTTCCTTACAGAAACTGCTAATTCAGTTGAAGATTTGCTTTAACTTGGCTGAATTTGGTTTTCTTTAAACTCAGAGAATTTTCCCATTTCTGATGATAAAAAATACAAGTTCCTCCTGGATTATTCTCTTTTGGTCTATTGAACAATGGACAGTAGTAAAAATGATCGACTAGAAAAGAATCCATAGTTTATTTCTTTGTCTTTCCTATACTACATAATATTAAGTTGGTGAAGGAATTCAAAGAGAAGGAGGATATGTAATATCTACTAGAATATGTACTCTTTCTGGTAATTTTTCTGCATGCAGTATTATTTATGTTAACTACTCATTTCCTCCACGAAGACTTTTCAGATACATTTTTGAAACAGTAATTTTACAGAATCAGGAGAATTTCTGTTATCTGTCTCTGTCGTAACATAAATATTTTCAAAGGATGCTGTGTAATTAAGCATGAATTTCCCTGCCTGATTAGTAATCCTAGATCTAACTGTGTTTTTTCCAGGTGCTTCTTCAAGTATTTTAGGATATTTCCAAGCATACCCCTTGTAACTAATGTTTCAATGGTTGGTTGGGAGTTCCTTTGTTTTATTTTGGTTGTTTTTCGTTGTTTTGGTTGTTGGGTTTTTTTCTCTTTAGTCATAGCTCTGTTCTTAGAAAATCTCTTATTTTCAGGTGTTTGTGCTAAAAATAATAGTGGAATTCAGGTGTACAAACCTGAGATAGGGTTTGTAAAATTATTTAGTTAGACAATTTGTCCACTTACATTTAAGCATGCAATTAGAAGGTTTTCCACACTTCTTTTCTACAGAATTATCTATAATGACAGCCACACATTAAAATGAAATTTATACTATCTCACGTTTTTGATTTAGCCCTTTGAATTTGAGTAAAAGATTGTGCATAAATTTATATTAAAAAAAGCAATTTTCAGAGGTCCAAGCTAAAAAAAAAAAAGATGAAAGTGTATTTGGTTCTTTATATTATTCATCCAATTAATAGGTGTATTCAGTGAACATTTCTGAACCACAATGTTTTTCTTCTCTTTAAATTGATGCATTTTCAAGTAAAATTTTAAGAAATCTAATGTAGAACAATTTATTCAAAGTGAAGGCAAAAGAAAAGTATAATTTATAGCAGATTAGGTTCCTTTCTGAATTTCCTTTATAGCTATATGTAGTTACATATAAGGAAGGCCTGGTGAATGATTCGCTGTTATTCAATGCAAGACTGGTCCCTGCAGTAGGAAATATCATCAATGAACAGTAATAGAATCTTGGGGTTTGGACACATTTCTATTATAAATAATCCCTTTTCTTTTTGGCTGGTTTTTTTTTTCTTTATTAAGGATGTGCATTGTAAAAAAAACAAAATAGAAATGTTAATTCTCAGGTCAGGTGACCTATGCTTAGTGTTATGTCTTTTGTCAGAGTAATTTCATTACTGACTTTGACCAGGCTTCAAGATATCCCATATCCTCCTTCCCTTTCAGCTGTCCCTTTATTAGTATTATTTATTATATTATATTATTATATTATTAGTATTATTAGTATTTTTTTTTGTACTAATAAGGCTAAAGATTTCATTTCAACTCTCCCAGTAAATCCTAATTAAAAATTCTTCAGAACTTTCTTCACTCTAAATAATCAAGGACAGTACAGCCCAGCACAAGTAATCCAGGAAGTTCCTCGACTGTGTGGAAGAAAACTTCCTTCTGCAAGTAATAGAGGAGCCAACAAGGAGAAGTGCCATGCTTGACCACCAACAGGGAAGGGCTGACTGGAAGTGTGACGCTCCAGGGCCGCCTTGGTTGTAGTGATCATGAGGTGGTCACATTCGAGATCCCCAGGACAGTGAGAAGAGTGTGCAGCAAGATCACTGCCCTGGACTTCAGGAGAGCAGATTTTGTTCCTCTTCAGGAACCTGATCAGTAAGGTGCCATGAGATATAGCCCTAGAGGGTATGGGGGCCCAAGACTGCTGGTGATATTCAGGGATAACCTGATACAAGCTCAGGAGTGTTGCAACCCAACTAGAAGGAAGTGCAGCAGGAGGGCCAGAAGACCTCCTTAGATGGATAAGGAGCTGCTGAGGAAACTTCAAAGGAAAAAAGAGGCTTATAAAAGGTGGAAGCAAGGATAGGCAGCCTGGGAAGAATCCAGGGATGTTGTCTGGGAAGCCAGGGACCAGGATAGGAAAGCTAAGGCCCAGTTAGTATTAAATTTGACTAGGGATATGAAAGATAACAGGAAAGGATTCTATAGGTGCATTGCAAATAAAAGACAGACTAGGGACAATGTGGGCCCCCTCCAGAAGCTATCAGGAGAAATGTCTACCTTGGATTTGGAGAAGGCTGAGGTTCTCAATGACTTCTTTGCCTCTGTCTTCACTGGCAAATGCTCTGACCACACCACCCAAGTCTTGGAAGGCAGATATAGAGACTATGAGAATGAAGACCCTAGGCCCACTGCAGGAGAGGATCTGGTTCAAGATCATCTGAAGATCCTGAATGTGCACAAGTCAGTGGGACCTGATGAAATCCATTTGCATGTCCTGAAGTAACTGGCAAATGAAGTTGCAAAGACACTGGCCATCATATTTGAAGAGTCGTTGCAGTCAGGTGAAGTTCCCAACAACTTGAAAAAGGGAAATTCAACCCCCATTTTCAAGAATGGGATAATGGATGACCGAGGGAACTACAGAGCAGTCAGTCTCACCTCCATGCCTGGCAAATCTTAAAGCAGATTCTCCTAGAAGGCATGCTTAAGCACATGAAAAACAAAGAGGTGCTTGGCGACAGTCAGCATGGCTTCACTAAGGGCAAATCCTGTCTGATCAGTCTGGTGGCCTTTTATGATGGGTCTATGGAGCTGGTGGACGGGGTAGAGCAGCTGATGTCATCTACATGGACTTGGGCAAAGTGTTCAACACTGTCCTGCATGACAGCCTTGTCTCTAAACTGGAGAAAAATCAATTTGATAGATGGACCACTTGGTGGATAAAGAACTGGCTGAATGGCCACATGCCAGTTGTGGTAAATAGCTCAATGCCCAGCTGGAGACCAGTAATGAGTGGTGTCTCTCAGGGATCAGTTTTGGGACCAGTCTTGTTCACATCTGTGTTGGTGACATGGACAGCGAGATTGAGCGCGCCCTCAGCAAGTTTCCTGATAACATCAAGCTGTGTGATTCAGTTGATACTCTGGAGGGAAGGAATGCCATCCTTCCCTCCTTGACACGCTTGTGAGTTGGGCTGATGCCAACCTCATGAAGTTTAACCATGACAAGTCCAAGGTCCTACACCTGGGTCGGAGCAATCCCAGGCACAGCTACAGGTTGGGCAAAAAAGAAATTCAGTGCTGCCCTGCGGAGAAGGAATTGGGGTGTTGATTGATAGAAAATAAACATGAGCTGGCTTCAGTGTGAGCTTGCAGCCCAGAAACCCAAACGTATCCTCATCTGCATCACAAGGAGCACAACCAGCAGGTTGAAGGAGGTGATCGGGCCCCTGTACTCTGCTCTTGTGAGACCGCACCTGGAGTATTGTGTACAGTTCTGGTGTCATCAATATAAAAAGGACATGGAACTGTTGGAACAAGTCCAGAGGAAGGCCAAGAGGATGGTCAGGGGGACTGGAGAACCTCCTGTATGAAGATAGGCTGAGAAAGTTGAGGATGTTCAGCCTGGAGAAGAGAAGGCTGCATGGAGACCACCTATCATCCTTCCAGTATCTAAAGGGGTCCTATAACGATGCTGGGGAGGAGCTCTTCTTTAGGGACTGTAGTGACAGGACAAGGGGTAATGGGTTATAACTAAACAGGGGAAGTTTAGATTGGATATAAGGAAGAAATTCTTTACTGTGAGGGTGGTGAGGCAGTCGAACGGGTTGCCGAGGGAAGCTGTGAATTCTCCATCCCTAGCGGTGCTCAAGGCCAGGTTGGACACAGCCTTGGGTGGCATGGGTTAGTGTGAGGTGTCCCTCCCCATAGTAGTGAGGCTGGAACTAGATGATCTTAAGGTCCTTTCCAACCCTAACTATACTATGATTCTATGATTCTAAGGACAAGATCTACTTCCTAACCTTCAGGCTATCCAAACTGGTTGTGGTGGGACTGTACTTGGCTGAGAGGTGCTCCCAATTTGGATGCTTATGGAGAATGAAGTTATTAGCATGGAAAACAGTTAGATGCAGAAGACTGGGAGATATATTAAACTTTTTGGAAACTTCCAGTTTTTAACAATCTGTCATTGTTTTTTGATGATCAGTTGATGCCACTTTACCTTTTGCCATTAATTGAGGAAAGAGGGTTTAAAATGGTTAAAAAAAAAGATCATTTGTGGGGAAAGGAAAGGAATGGGTATGAAAAACAGACATTCCTGCATGGACAATTTACTGTGAGTGGTGTGAAGTTGTTTTGAATTATGCAAGACTGAATCTGTTGCAGGGTCCTGAACATGAAAATTTCCTTAATGACTCAAATGGCCAAGAGCTAAAATATTAGATTTCTTAGAGCACTGAAGAATATTTTTTGTTGATGTAATATCTATTATTTCCCCAAACAGCTATAGCAGAAAGAATATTTATAGGACAGCAATGAGCAAAATATGTGAATAACTCAGGATAAAAAGAAAAGTGTTAGAGGTAAAATTATAGTACCCGGAATTTTGCCCCTCATTTGGTGATAGGTCTACTGATAAAAATACAGAAGAATTAAATGTCGCAGACAATATGGGACACTGGGGATATTTTATTGGAAAGGCAAGTTTAAATAAATATTATTGAGGAAAATACATAGCTTTATTTTCTATTGTGTTATATTAACAATAGAATTTTTTGATTTACAAACTTCCTTCAAGGGAAATAAATGACAGATTTTATTTTTTCATGTTTGCATAGTTTACATTACAAAGGGCAAGGTCTGAAAAGAACTGTTTCACTGAAAGGAGTGATTAAAAGTTTTGGTGTTTGCATATGACTATCAGAAGTTGTTAAAGCCTATTTTTTCCATAAAAGATAAAAACATGAACCCAGAATTTTTTTTTTTTTTTTTTTTGAGGATCTAGAGCAGGATGTATAGTCAGGATGTAAATTTTGTCTTAAAAGATACATAACTGATTCTTAAATATTATGCTGATATACGATATTACTTCTAATATTGTTCTAATTTCTGTAAGATTTCTGATGTTGTAATTTCATCATATGTAATTTTCTGTCACTATACTGCTGTACTGCTTTGTCCTGCTTCTTAAGTTATTTGCAGTGAATGTTGAGAAACATCAGAATAAGTTTTTCTCCCAGGAAATACAGAATAAATTCAGTGTGCTGCTAGTGTTTCAAACAATTGTAAGGAGTCTGGGTTTTGCTCAATAGTGAACCATTTAAAACCTGTTTCTTTTAGACTGCATAATTTTGTATAATACACTTTCTGCTTGCTAGGTGATTTTTTTTTGTTGTTAGTATTTTAGCTTGGGTTTGAAAGTATAAATCACACTTCTTTATTCTCTGGTGTTTGCTATTAATTTATATTCATAAAGGACAAACCTTTTAGTGGAGAGATATACAGTCTAAACCTAAATCAGTTAGGGTAACAGAACAAGATGAAATATAAAGGAGGCATAAGTTTCCTATGGGGTTGCTTTTCAAATGTAATTTCAGACTTCCATCTTCACTGATTTCTCTGACATGAGAAAATTCTTGCTGTTTCACTTAAAAAAAAATGAAAAAAATCATAATTTTCTTGTAAATGCTTAGTAAATGTAATTACAAATTGTAATTTTTTTTAGTGGTTACAAGTTATTAGCACAGCTTAAGTATATGCATTTTGTTGGTCAGGTTCTTCAGTTTTGAAGACAGAAGTAAAAATCTTTTAGCCCAGTTTTCTTGTAGGAAGCCTGCTCAAAATGAATAGATAGGCACTTCAGTGACTAAGAAATAATACTGCTCACAGATAAGCAGGCAGCAACCCTGTTTCTCCATCAGTCATGGTTTGAAGATCGACTTCAAAGGCATTATAATAGAAAAACAGTTTGTGCAATACACTGATGTAGCCACTCACAAGTTAAATCGAGACAGCTCTGATCAATCTTTGCTTCCTCCTTTGGAGTATGCCACAGTTTTACTTGTGGCACTCCTGGAAGAAAGTTGAGGAGGGTCAATTGCCCAGTGATCATTTTCTTGTCAAAGCAACAGCTTACCTGCCTGGTTTGATTCAAGAACAGTAAGCTACAAAGATCTATTCCCCCTAGATTCTTTTCTGTCATGTGCACATATAAACATACGTACTAACATGGAGGCAAATGATGCACACTTTTTTATGAAGGGAAGAAGGAAGTTTTTACTGAACAAAAAAAAAATCTTAGTTAAGAAATAAAGAATAATAGATTTTAAATGGTCAGAGGAGTTAATATCTGTATCAGTTATTCAGTCTGGAAGAGTACTAGTATTACCTTCTGCATTAGTTAGAGTTTATATTTTGGGAACTGTCTGAAACCTCAGTTCTGCAGACCATCCTAAAGGTAAAAGTGTACATGCACACACACAAAGTGATAACAATCTTTTTCCACTGGTGTTAATGTGAAGAGTACATTGACAAACCACAAAGTAGTGAAGAGAGCATTTTTTGAAACTGAAGGCTCCCAAAAGGGTTTTGGTCTTGCCCAAATTGGTCCACTTTTAATTCTGCTTATTTCTGCCTTTTGTTACATCTGTTAGTGCTAGTAACAGCAGTCATCATTAGTTCTGTCTGGTTAGTTCTGTTCAGTTAATTTTGTCAGTTTACGCATATGATTAGTGCTTGTGTATTAAGCATTGGTGATGGAAAAAGAATATGCATAGTCTCAGAAACTATCCCATTAATCAGTGTTATTGAAGAGTTGTGCTGTGCAGCATCTGATCAGTTCTGAAATATCTTCAGATACTATTTCAAGGGGCTGACGTCTCTTTTATTTTTTCCCCAGTCCAACTGTTCTTACCACATAAATTTGCCCTTCCCTATTGAGACACTGCTGTGGTGTAGTGTCTTTCAATTGTGGGGCAAGAATATTCACCCCTGAGAAGAAATCTTGAGACCAAAACCACACCAAACCCATGTTTATTCTAATTGTTTACAATGCATTAAAATATATATTTCCTAAATCACATAGTGAGATTAACATAAATAGGGTTTTTGCTGTGCCAGGTAGCTATTGTAAGAGTGTTTTGTAACTTTTTTCCTAAGCATATTACGCACCGGTAGTATTTTGGTGACCACAGTTATTTAAGTTACTACAGTGTCTACACAGCCTGTGTTGACCAGACATATGAAGAATTAATCTAAAGGGAAAAGCAAAGAGGATAAAAAATAACTATCTGCTGAAGCTGTACTGTCAAAACAGCTGTAAAATTAACCAGATGTTTGGCTGTTTGGCATATTTTTCCTTTTGGATTAGGATGTTACATAGTGATATTCTGTATTAGGAATAATAATAATAAGAAAAAGGTCGGTGGTAACCCTTTTTTAAGTATTTGATTAAGTGACTTTTTTTACAATATAATCTTCCCAGTGTTCCACTTTCATCACACTAGCAGTTCCTGTGACTCAGCTGCGAAGACTCTGTTTCTTGTGTATTGGTCTGCAATGATCAATCTGAGATGGAAGTAGCCACCTAGAAGGGAGTGGGGAAAAAAGCTGCTGAAGATAAAAATTAGCCATTCATTTCTTAGATTGGATCTACATCCAGTAGGAAAGGACACATAAACATAGTCTTACACCACTTTGATTACAGACATTCTTACAGAAAGCATCCCTGTTATGTCTAAGGAAGCTTTCTCAAGGAGACAAAACAAAACAAACCATAGGGCAATCATACATTTACAGTAACTGGCCACAGTTTTGATAAAAGAGATGGCAGTACTGTTCACTGCATTATCTACCTCTGTCTCATCTTTTGCTAAGTTCTTATACCCTAGTCAATACAGTGATAATTGAAGGCTAGTTCTCTTTCTGCTTCTTAGAAAAAAAAAATCAGAAATATGTAGCATTGTATTTGTGTGATTATAAGTGAATAATAAACACAGAGGCAAGGAGGAGAACTTTAAAATTAAGGGAATACTAAAATGAAATACAAAATCCCTGAAGGTGTGCAACAAGTATTTGCATCATTCTGATCTCCCCATTTTACAGACCATGCAGTTGCTGCAGGGGATTTCTGCTTGTGCTACTTGGGACCTCAAGAAATTCCTGCTACCAAGTTTTGGGGCTTTGAAGCCTGGTAGGGTTTTTTAAATTTTATTATTATTATTATTATTATTAAAGGGTTTGTTCAGTCACAAATGCCATAAGTGAAATATTAAAAATGAAACATTACAATAAAGTGAAAAAACAATATCTCCCCCCCCAAAACAAAAGTAAATAACCCACCAAACAACAATCAACAAAAAATCCCAAACCAACCAACTTCCATCTCTCTGATGTCTGTGATGGATGATGTGGAAATGAAAAGCAGAGAAAATGCTGAACTCTGAATACCAAATATGTTTATGATATCAGACAACATTTCTCTTCCTCTTTGGTCTTCTCCCTATTTTTGTGCTGAAATAAATACCCTATGAACTGCTAAAAGCTGCAGTGCAGCCATCTTCCTGAAGAGCAACTGAACTGCCATGTCTTTAACAAAGACCTTACTTCATTTATGAATGTAAAATTCCTAGGTGTGTGACTGTAGTTAACCTTTTATATATGCTGTGGAAGCCTTCTGCAAAATGGTAAAAAAAATAAAAAATGCCTACAGTCAGAGCCGACAGCAAATCTGCAAAGCCTCATGATGGCCTGAGCCCAATATGACTTGCATAATACCTGAGCTAGTCCAGATTAATTAATGTATTTACAAATGATGAACAATTTACGTCAGGCCAACAGCTACTAATAATTCCAGACATATCTCAGGTGTAACCCAGGTATCTATCTTCAGTCACTGGACAGCAACTTCCTTAAAACTTTTAACAGACCAACAACTCAACAAAGCTGCAGTGAAAGAAACTGAAGTGATGTGAGCTTTCAGCATGCTGTAACTATGTGTCCTTTGGTTTAGTCACAAACCTCTGTGGCTGCCTCTTCCTTTAACACTTATATCATCTCCCCACCCCTTTCCTGAAGAAGCCACTTAGTTTCAATCCTCAAAATACTTGTTGCTCAAATCTCAAAAGGTCTCCTGATTCTGCCATGTCTGCTGAGAATAACTACATCAGTGCATGTGTAAAATAAACATTCAGAGCAGGTGAAATTCTGGCAGTGGGAACATCCTGTTCTGAACAAGTTAATTTCTGTGATCCTATTTACCCAATGGTTCAGCAGCAGCTGGGTCAACACAGAGGATGGGGTCATTTTCTGTGTCTTAGAAGCAGGAATAACCTCTGGATAAGGGGATAAATTTCTTAAATAAATTTTGCTACCAGAGGAACCACTATGGTAGCTATTCCTTAAAAGGGCATATCTTAATGCAGTAACTCAGTATATTACAGTCAGTCATAAGTATCCCAAACACCAGATCATAGAATCATAGAATAGTTAGGGTTGGAAAGGACCTTAAGATCATCTAGTTCCAACCCCCCTGCCATGGGCAGGGACACCTCACACTAAACCATATCACCCAAGGCTTCATCCAGTCTGGCCTTGAACACTGACAGGGATGGAGCATTCACAACTTTCCTGGGCAACCCATTCCAGTGCCTCACCACCTTAACAGTAAAGAATTTCTTCCTTATATCCAATCTAGAGCTTCCCCTGTTTAAGTTTGAACCCATTACCCCTTGTATTGTCACTACAGTCCCTAATGAATAGTCCCTCCCCAGCATCCCTGTTGGCCCCCTTCAGATACTGGAAGGCTGCTATGAGGTCTCCACGCAGCCTTCTCTTCTCCAGGCTGAACAGCCCCAACTTTCTCAGCCTGTCTTCATATGGGAAGTGCTCCAGCCCCCTGATCATCCTCGTGGCCCTCCTCTGGACTTGTTCCAACAGTTCCATGTACTTTTTATGTTGAGGACACCAGAACTGCACACAGTACTCCAAGTGAGGTCTCAGGAGAGCAGAGTAGAGGAACAGGATCACTTCCTTCGACCTGCTGGTCACACTTCTTTTGATGCAGCCCAGGATACGGTTGGCTTTCTGGGCTGCGAGCACACACTGAAGCCAGCTCATGTTTATTTTCTCATTGACCAACAACCCAAGCCCTTTTCCACAGGGCTGCTCCGGATCTCTTCTTTGCTCAACTTGTAGCTGTGCCTGGGATTGCTCCGACCCAGGTGTAGGACTTTGCACTTGGATGATGGCTAACTCTGTTCAACCTAGTGACTGCAGATAGTATGATTCTTTGGCGGAATAATATAGTAGAGGCTAGAGAAAATGTCAAGTAATGTATCAATTAGACGTAGGTGAAACTTATCATTGTGACTTGGGGTCATTCAAAGGTTGTGCTAATTTAATTTTTCCATCATTCTGAAGATCTTAATCAGAGTCAGAGTAGAATCCTGTGGCCTGATATACTCCCTCACTTCACAGCTTCAGTGTCTGCCACCTGCTGTTTTTGTGCTTCAAATCCTCTGAAATTTCACATCACAGAAATGTGGAATATCCTCCCTTTGTTCTATTTTGGAAAGAAGTGTAGGTCTATCATACACTACTTAATTTCATACAGAAGATCCCAATCCTTTCCTTTGAATAAAAAGTTCTTTTAGATCTTCAGAGAAGGGATATAGATTTTTTGTTGTATTTTGACCTGATTTATATATCTGTATTTGCAGCTCTAGCATGAGAGAGGATTTGAGGCTCAGCTCCTCTGTCACAACAGGATTATAGTGATGTTGCTGTATTGCCAATTCCTAACCGCTAGTGCATAACATTCAGAAAATCAGGATCATGTTTGTGTTGTGATTAAAAAGTGAGTGTTTACTTCTTGGGTTTTTTTCATTTGTGGGCGCTAAGCTGACAAATGGAGATACTGAAGTTCAGGAATGTCTAGTTATGAAAGTTAGATTCATGGAGTGTGAAAATAAGACTCCAAGAGAGACACAAACAGAACTTAAGACTCCAAAGTGTTGCCTAGTCTGGCATTTATACATATATCAGCAAGTTACATTTCACTAGCTGAATAGCATACGTAAGTGCATTTCAGATATTTTACCCCATTTGTATATTAATCATAATGCTATACAGTTTTCTATGTCTCTTGTGTGTACTGTATTTTCTAGGTCAAACGTAGAAAAATGCCATAGATTACAACAATCAGGAAATTATCAAATAAGAGGTTTGAGTTTTATAATAACTTTTCACTGAATTCACTCTACGTGGAATCTGGATTATAACATCTGTTCTTAGTAGAGTGAAGCTATCCTTTTGTCTCAGAATGGCTTTTCAAAGCATTAATTAATTTTCATGGCTGTCTGTTCCTTATCACTATCTAACTTTTAAACAAGTCTTAAAATTAATATGTTTTTTGAAGATATTAATTTCATAGAAGTGCACAGACTGACAGGGCTACAGTCATTTTGAATGCATGAGAGTTTTTTCCTCATTGTGTCCTCATAAAGATACAGTTTGTGACCTCTATGACAACTGAAGATTTATCTGCAGGGAAAAAAACAACCAAAAGCCAACCAACCAACCAAAAACCAACCAACCAACCAACCAACCAAACCCCAAAATATTACCCTAAAAAACAAACAACCCCCCATAAAAAAACCCCTACAAAAATAAAAAAACACCCCCCCCAACAGAAAAAAAAAAGCCACCAAAACAAAACAAACAAAATTAAACTTTTTATATCAACAAATACCTGCTCTTGTCATTAGCTTTCTCCTTTTTTTAGCAGGGAGTAGAGTGGTTCCTGGAATATATGTTCTCTTCTGTGGCATGTTACAGATGACAGTATCATGCAGTTCATATGTTCTCATCTCTTTCACATAAATGAAATGTCTGATAATCCAAAATAAATGTTTTATCATTGTAAGAGTAATTGCTTCCATCCACTGCAAGGCGAAGAGTCTTGCTTATCTAATAATTCACTAGTTTTTTTTCAAAGTCAAAAGATTATTGAATAATTATGCCTATCTTCTGTACAACTAAAGGGAAAATTTGCCCCTCCACCTGATTTTTCTCTGGGGCTATAAACTACTACAGTGTCTCCCATTCCTCATTTAACTAACAGAGTTGTCCAAATGTATGAGCAAATATATGCATATATATGCACGTATAAATTTATATGTACACACATTCAAAATGCATTGTTATTCTGATGATTGTCATATAGAATATTGCTATTTTGGTTTTAGCATAAGTATATATACACATAGAAATGTAAATAGAATTTTATCTATACATAATACATATAATTAGCAAACTAGCGATACACTTTTATGCTACAATAGGAAAAATAACTATACATACATGCAGACTTATATATGAATACATATAAAATCAGGAAAATAACCATGTGTTATGTTATAACTGATAAAGTTTTGACTAGGTAATTTAAAATCATGTCATGCTTTGTAAAAATCCTATAAATAATATAACATTTCTCTTTTTTATATATATTTTATACAGTATGCTGTTGTCACAGAATATCCACACTGATACTTTTAGTTACCAGGTGGCAGTGGAGTGCAGCCTTTGGAAGATAAAAAATCATGTATTTTATATCTTACCTCCCATCTAGTACGAATCTCAGACAGGATGCCTTATGGGTGAAAGTATTTCCATAAATATTATTTGAGATATTCTTTCTTTACTAAGGATTCATGTTGCACTCTTACCTTTTTCAAATGCTGCAGAGTATTGAATTGCTTTTCACTAAGCATGTAAATTTGCTGTAGCTAAGTGATACATTTTTTCTTTGTTTTTCTTAAGTGAAAGTAGCTTGAGTCAGATTGTTGCAAAGGATACTGAAATCTCAAGTCAGCAGAAATTCCAATGTAAGGCAGAACTCAAATTATCCAAATTATTTTAACTGGCCACAGACAGCTCATTCTTGGACAATACTATATAGATAACATGGTAAATGGCATGGTAATAGCCTGCTGCTTCAAAAGGGCAGACTTTGGCCTGTTTTGGAGGTCTGTTTTGCAGACTCCTTTGGGAGGTAGTCCTGAAGGCCGGAGTGGTCCAGAAAGGTGGGACATTATTCAAGAAAGTAACCTTAAAAGCTCTGAAGTAGGCCATCCCTATGTGCTGAAAGATGATGCAGTGGGAAGAAGATTAGCCTGACTGAACTTCAGCCTGACTGAGCTTCAGCCAGAACTCAGAAAAAGAAAGAGAATTTATGTTCTTTGGAATAAGGGTCAGGCAGCTCCGAAGGACTAAAAGATGTGATGAGGTTATTCAGGGAGAAAATTAGAAGGATTACAGCCCAATTAGAACTTAATTGGCTACTGCCATGAAAGATAATAAAAAATATTTCTATAAATGCACTAACAACAAAAGGAGAGCCAAGGAGAGTCACCATCTTTATTGGATGTAGAGGAAAACATAGTGACAAAGGTTGAAAAAAAAAATGAGGTACTTAATGCCTTCTTTGACTCAGAGTTTAATGGTAAGACCAATTGTTCTCTGTGTGCCCAGCCCCCTGAGCTGGAAGACTGGTACAGGGAGCAGAATGAAGATCCAAGGGGAAATTGTTCTTCAAATAGTACACCACTTAGACACACACACGTCTATAGTGCGAGATGTGATCCTTGCAAAATGTACTGAGGGAGATGGCAGAACTGCTTACCAACCTACTTTCCATCAGTTATCAGCAGTCCTGGCTATCCAGAATGGTAGCAATTCATTACAGGTTGGCAAATGTGACCTCCGTCTACAAGAAGGGCTGGAAGGAGGATCCAGAAAACTACAGACCTGACAATCTGACCTGGAAATGTTATGGAGCAGATCATCTTGAGTGCCATCACAGCATGTACAGGACAATCAGGTGATCAGTCCCATTCAGCATGCTTTTAAGAAAGTCAGGTCCTGTTTGACTAGCCTGATCTACATCTATGACAAGGGGATGTGCTTAGTGGGTGAGGAAAAGGCTGTGGGTGTTGTTTACCTAGACTTCAGCAAAGCCTTTGACATTATTTCCCACAGCATTCTTCTGGAGGGACTGGCCGCTCAAGGTTTAGGAGTATTCTTTGCTGGGTAAGAAATTGGCTGGGTGGCTGGGCCCAAAGAGTGGTGCTGAACAGAATTATATCGGTTGGCAGCTGGCCTCAAGGGGTGTTTCCCAGGGCTCTGGCCAGTTCTGTGTAATATTTTTTCAATATTCTTGATGGGGAGATCAAGTGTGTCCTCAGTTATTGTGCAGACAGCACCAAATTGGATAGAAGTGTTGATCTGATTGAGGGTAGGAAGGCTCTGCAGAGGGGTCTGGACAGGCTGGATTGATGGGCAAGGCCAACTGTATAATATTCAACAAAGCAAAGTGCCAGCTCCTGCACTTGGGTCATAGTAATCCAACTCAATGCTAGAGGCTTGGGGAAGCTGACAAATGCTAAAGGACCTGGGTGTGGTCCACAGCTGGCTGAACATGATCTAGGTTGTGCCCAGGTAGCCAAGAAAGACAACAGCACCCTGGCCTGTATCAGAAATAGTGTGGTCAGCAGAGCCAGGGCAGCGATTATTCCCCTCTACTGGTGAGTATTGTGTTTGGTTCTGGGCCCCTCACTACAAGAATGATGTTGAGGTGCTGGAATATATGCAAAGAATGGCAGCAAAGCTGCTGAAGGTTCTACAGAATATGTCCTGTGAGGAGCAGCTGAGGCAACAGGCATTGTTTAGTCTGGAGAAAAGGAGGCTCAGGTGAGAAATTAGCTCTCTCGACAATTACCTGAAAGGAGGTTGTTCTGATGTAGGTGTCAGTCTCTGCTCACTCTGCTGAAGATGTCACTCTGCTAAGTGACAGGATGATAGGGAAAGCTATCAAGTTGTGCCAGGGGACTGGATAGATTGGTATTAGGAAAAGTGTCTTCACCAAAAGGGTTGTCAAGCATTGAACCTGGCTGAGCAGGGGAGTGGTTGAGTCACCATAGAATCAGAGAATAGTTAGGGCTGGAAAGGACCTTAAGATCATCAAGTTCCAACCCCCCTGCCATGGGCAGGGACACCTCACACTAAACCATATCGCCCAAGGCTTCATCCAGCCTGGCCTTGAACACTGACGGGGATGGAGCATTCACGGCCTCCCTGGGCAACCCATTCCAGTGCTTCACCACCCTAACAGTAAAGAATTTCTTCCTTATATCCAATCTAAACCTCTGCTGTTTAAGTTTCAACCCGTTACCCTTGTCCTATCACTACAGTCTCTAATGAATAGTCCCTCCCCAGCATCCCTGTAGGCTCCCTTCAGATACTGGAAGGCTGCTAGGAGGTCTCCACACAGCCTTCTCTTCTCCAGGCTGAACAGCCCCAACTTTCTCAGCCTGTCTTCATACGGGAAGTGCTCCAGTCCCCTGATCATCCTCGTGGCCCTTCTCTGAACTTGTTCCAACAGTTCCATGTCCTTTTTATGTTGAGGACACCAGAACTGCACACAATACTCCAAGTGAGGTCTCAAAAGAGCAGAGTAGAGGGGCAGGATCACCCCCTTTGAGCTGCTGGTCACGCTCCTCTTGATGCAGCCCAGGATACGGTTGGCTTTGTGGGCTGTGAGTGCACACTGCTGGCTCATGTTCATTTCCTCATTGACTAACATCCCCAAGTCCTTCTCCACAGGACTACCATGAATTTCCTTTTTGCCCAACCTGTAGCTGTGCCTGGGATTGCTCCAACCCAGGTGTAGGACCTTGCACTTGTCATGGTTAAACTTCATGAGGTTGGCATCAGCCCAACTCACAAGCGTGTGAAGGAGAGAAGGATGGCATTCCTTCCCTCCAGCGTATCAACCAAAGCACACAGCTTGCTGTCATCGGCAAACTTGCTGAGGGCACACTCAATCCCACTGTCCATGTCAGCGACAAAGATGTTAAACAAGACCCGTCCCAACGCCTCTCCCTGAGGGACACCACTCATTACTGGTCTCCAGCTGGACATTGAACCGTTGACCACAACTCTTTGTGTGTGGCCATCCAGCCACTGAGTGGTCCACCTATCAAATTGATGTCTCTCCAATTTAGAAACAAGGATGTCACGTGGGACAGTATCAATCGCTTTGCCCAAGTCCATGTAGATGACATCAACTGCTCCACCCCGTCCACCATTTCTGTAGCCCCATCATAGAAGACCACCAGATTGGTCAGGCAGGATTTCCCCCTAGTGAAGCCATGCTGACTGTCATCAACCACCTCCTTGTTTTTCATGTGCCCTAGCATACCTTCCAAGAGAATCCGCTCCCAGATTTTGCCAGGCACAGAGGTGAGACTGACTGGTCTGTAATTCCCTGGGTCATCCATTTTCCCCTTCTTGAAAATGGGGCTTATATTTCCCTTTTTCCAGTTGTCAGGAACTTCACCTGACTGTCATGATTTTTCAGATATGATGGCCAGTGGCTTAGCAACTTCATTTGCCAGCTCCTTCAGGACCCGCGGATGCATTTCATTAGGGCCCATGGACTTGTGTACATTCAGGTTCTTAAGATGGTCTCGAACCAGATCCTCTCATACAGTGGGCCCAAGGGATGTATTTAAAAGGCATGTATATGTGGTGTTTAGGGACATGGTTTAATGGTGGAATTGACAGTGTTAGATTAACCATTGGACTTGATAATCATAAGGGTCTTTTCCAACCTAAATGATTCCATGATTTTATGATTCTATGATTCTATATCTATAAGCCACAGAGTAACTATTTGGGGTACATCCTCATGTTCTAATTCCTGATTCCCACATCACACTGTGCAATGCAAATCTTAATCACTAATTTCCAAGTTTTCCATTTTGATTCTACATTTTCTGGGTATCTTTTGGACTAGTAAGAACTATACATAGTCACTTTTTGCCTGATGCTCTTTGGCCTGAAACAATATTTGTACTTAATATATTGGTCTAACTTCCCCTAAGCCTGAGGACCATTGCTTCTCCAAATGAAGGGGTAATGTGATGTCCTACTTCCAAAGGCTAGTTCCACCTAGTACTGTTTTATACTTAAAGAGATACAGTTTTAGTACAAACTTCTTAGATTAAACAAAAAAAAAAAAGAAAATGCCACTGTTTCTTCTCATCCCTCTTCTAAATCTTCTGCATTTTTCTGTCACACTGAACAACTGGCAGCTGTCCCCACTACTTCTGAAATGAATGTCAAATGACAAATGAGGTATTCTCATGCTTTTCTGATAAATTTCCAGAAGAAAACTAAACTTATGGATCTTATAATAAAATCTGTTTTGTCTAGGTTCAAGACTTGGATAGATAGTAGGTCACTTCAGCAGTCAGTTAAACGTCAATTACTCAGTTCTCTGTAACTACAGAGGAGTTGCCCAGTGAAATGAACTTTCACAAATAATGGAAATTAACTTGCAGAAAGTTTTACCCAGTGGAAAACATTGAAATAGTAAATAACTGTAACATCTCAATGAAATGTAGGAATTTGACTGCTTATCACTATCAACAGAAATGTCAGTTTTTCCAAAAAAAAACCCATGTAGCAGTTAATAAATAACATCTAATTTGGGTTCATTTGATCCTTTCTATAAGCCTTTTTTTGTTTGTTTTAAAAAGTGGTTTAATTTTTATTTTTAAGGACAATTTTATTTCACCCATTTACCAACTTGAAAGGGTTTTTTGGTCCTTTTTGCTGATTATTAAAAAAAAAAAAAAAAGAAGAAAAGCTTCAATCTACAAAAGACATTTTTTCAACAACTGGAAAATGCGAATAATCAGATAATTCCAAAACTATTCTCTCAACCAGTGTCTGTTAGTTTTTGTTAAATATGTCCCCTTTCCAGTGCAAGATTTGTTATTTTTTTGTAGTTTCAAAAACTTTAACTTGGTCAGAGTCATATGCTTTTCACTTTTATCAGCTGGGAAGTGCATTCAATAGTAATTGAGTTTAATTCCTTCATAAAACATTGTATCTGAGCATGAATACAATCACCACCAATTTCATAAAGACATACATGACATTTATGAATGTACTGTACTAGAAGTGATTCCACACTCTGCTCACATCTCCAAAATTTGATAGTCTTTAAATAAGTCATGGTTTTACAACACTTGTCACAAGTAACAGTCTGAATTCAGGTATTGATTATGTTTTGAAGGGGATCAGTGGCAGTGAAATTAATATCTTACATGGCTCCTCACAAAAAAATGTCTTTATTATATGGCTTTATTTTTCTATTCCTTTCACCCCTAAAAATAAAAAGAGCCACAAGTTATCAGCATTGGGCTACCCTGAAATGCTTGTATGTATATTTGTGAGAGAGTAACTAAATTCTTCTGTTATCTTCTCCAGGCTAATGTCAGACAGTATCTCTTATATCTGCAGCCAGAGACCTCCACTGCCTTACTGCCAGTGTGTAGCATGACAACAGCACTAACTTGACCGTTAAATTAAAATTATCCAGTCAACTGGTTTATTAAGAGATCAGCAATTAGAGATCAGCACTTTCTGGAATAAAAGTATCTTAGTGTACTTCAGTGAACAAATAAATATCAGCCATTCTTTCTTACTGGAAAGAATACTTTATGCATGTAGCATATTGTTTGCATGATCAAATAAAACTGAAGTCCTGAAATAAAAATTGAACTGCTGCATATGCTCAGCACAAAGGCAAAATCTTAGTCAATGCAAAGTCACATGAATTTATTCTGATAGAATTATTTTAAATTATCACTGCCTATTTAAAGGTCAGAAAAGTAATAGCTGTATTATGATATATTTGTAATGCTACCAGTTATAGCTGCCTGCTAAAATTTTCAATATGAGACCCCTCAAGCCAAGTCAAACAGCGTGGAGAAGGAATAATAGTGTCTCTGCCTCTTTGAAAGTTGCTTAAATTTCACCTTGTGCTAATCTTAAGCAAATGATCTGCTATATTATCGAAATATTGTTACTTTTTTCCCATTTTCAAGGTATGAAATGTGAAATGTATTACTTAATAAAGCAGAGGCAAAGCTTTCTGTTTGTATTATTACAGATTACTTATGTGAAATGAAAATGAAGAACATAAATCAAAATAACTCATTATAAGTTCCTGGCTTTAGAGCAGTTTATCAGTTTTATTTCTATTTTTACTGTTCTATATTTGCTTATATCACTTATCCTTTTATTTAATTGCTGAATTTTTGGTATGTGTTGCTCAATTTTGTGTAAGTTAAAGAAATACTTCAAAGTTAATGTATTTTCTTCTTTCCTCTATGAAAGAGCATAAAGAGGCAAAGAAATTCCTTAGGACCTCTAGTGAGAATGCTGTTACAAGGAAATTATTTAAATAGCTACTTAATTTTCCATTTTTTTTTTTAATAACAAAACCCAAAACAAACTGGAAATAAGACCTCTAAGATCTTGTAGGAAAAGATGGGTAGAGAAAATATTAATGTTAGTGCCTGTTACAGAGAAAGTTTCTGCATTATAAGAAGTACCATCTGCCAAAGGGAACATTAGTATTCAAAGGTTTACGATTTTTTTTTATTGGTTGTTTTTTAATGTACATATGTATGTCCTAAAACATATATATTTATAATCATAGAAGTATAGAATGATTAGGGTTGTAAAGGACCTTAAGATTATCTAGTTTTAATCCCCCTGTCATGGGCTGGGACACCTTAAACAAGACAAGGTCACTCAGTGCTTTGTCTGACCTCGCCTTGAACACTATCAGGGATGCTACTTCTTTGGGAAACCTGTTCCAGTGCCTCACCACCCTCACAGTAAAGAAATTTTTACTTATACGTAACCTAATCTCCCCAGGTTTAAGTTTAAATCCATTACCCCTTGTCCTATAACTATGGTCCCTAAAGAATAGCTCCTCCCCAGCATCCTTATAGGCTTCCCTTCAGATACTGGAAGGCTGCAATGAGGTTTCCGTGAAGCCTTCTCTTCTACAGGCTGAATAGCCCCAACTTTCTCAGCCTATCTTCATACAGGACGTGCTCCTGTCCCTGATTATCCTCGTGGCCCTCCTCTGGATTTGCTCCAACAGCTCCATGTCCTTGTTATGTTGAGATCACCATATGTGCACACAGTACTCCAAGTGAGGTCTCATGAGAGCAGAGTAGAGGGACAAGATCACTTCCTTCAAGCTGCTGGTCATGCTCCTTTTGATGCAGACGAGGATATGGTTGGTTTCTGGGTTGTGACTGCACGCTGAAATCAGCTTGTGTTCACTTTCTCATCAAACAACATCCCCAAGTCCTTCTCCTCAGGGCTGATCCGAATCTTATCTCTGCCCAGCCTGTAGCTGTGCCTGGGATTGCCTCGACTGAGGTATAGGACCTTGCACTTTGTTGACCTTCATGAGGTTGGCATACATGTATGTACGGGTGTATAGGCACACCCCTTTGTGTGTTTTAATTGTCATTTGCTCTCTCCTTTAGTGATTTTAATAGTTTATGTAATAGACAGTTGGTCTTCTGTCTGATTTCCACATAGTAATGAGATTCGTTCATACAGTAACGAGCAATGTACAGGAATATTTATTGTTTTCTTGAGGGAAACTAAGTTTTCTAGCAAAGACTTGGACTACAGTTTAATTGTGTTTTAGTCAGTCACTCAGGCTTGTTATACATGCCACTATGTGTTTAATTTATGCTGGTTCCCACATTTATGTTTGTGAAGACCAATTGCAAAAAGCATAATACTGAGATACTTATTTTCCAAGTAAGTATTCTCTGATGGCCTAAGACTGTTGAATTATTTGAAACGCTTCTTACAAGTTAAACAAAGATACTCATAAATTTACTTACTAATTGTATCCTATTAAAGTGTTTCTCACTATAGAAATTCCATTTACATCAACATTTTCTATTAAGAAAAAAAAAATCTGTGTTGTCTCACATTCTTATCACTCAGGCAATGTGGCTTAAACATTAAAACACAAAGTATTAGCTCCTATTTAAAAAAAAATAAACTAACTGTGAGAAAGCCGAGGAATTCTAAATCTTAGGGTGCTTTGTAATATTATTGCAGAAGGGAAAAAAGTGAGTAAGACATGATTTTTGCGTAACAGTCTTAACAAAAATTAAATTAGAAATAAGATTCCTATGTTTGGATTGTCAGTATCTTTGAAGAGAAAGTGATTGCCCATGGAACATAGTGTAGACAGAGACCAATAACATTCCTATCCTTACAGTAGTGTTCTGCAACTATAGATATATTCTTCAAAT
This sequence comes from Melopsittacus undulatus, assembly GCF_012275295.1. NCBI lineage: Eukaryota > Metazoa > Chordata > Aves > Psittaciformes > Psittaculidae > Melopsittacus > Melopsittacus undulatus. Next base: position 31,609,581 of record NC_047557.1, on the reverse strand, counting down.
GCATCACTGTGTGATACTTAAATAAAGCAAGTAGAGCTTAGTCTGGAAATATTTCCAGATTATTACTCTTAGGTAGGCACCATAGTCCTGGGTTTCAATTTTTCCACTTGTACAAAGAGGTTTTTTATTTTTTTATATGAAATTAATATTGTGTATGTTTACAAATGGATCTAAAAATTAGCTATATGTTTACCAATGGGAGTAAAAGCTAATCATCAGATAAATTCGTATGAAATTTCTTTGGAAATCTTTCTCAAGGTCACCTTTTTCTGCCTAACGATTTCCATACTTACAGCTGTGGTAGATGTATATTTTATTCTAAATAGTATGGAAAATGAGCTCTGCTTTGAAACTATGATCAAGTATTCATCAAATCTGTTAATCAGACAGTTCAAGATCATCTAGAGTAGTTTTTCTGCTGGATTGTGAAAGGAAACCTGTTCACATAGAAATTCAGGTATCAAAATCAGGGACAGGAATAGAATAGTCCAAGAGTAGAAACTCCATTTTAAATTGTATTAATCTGCAGAATTTTGAAGTAAGAAAATGTTTGGGGTTTTTGTTTCATGTGTTTGACAGATTATCTGAGTCAGGACCTTTGTAAGTGAACAAACTTCATGAAAACCGTCCTGTTCTGCAAGGTCAGAGCATTTATATTAATGCAGTCAAGAGCTGTGATAGACAAATAGCTGGTGAAATGACTGATAAAAATGTATGTGCAAAAAGGAGGAAAAAAGAGTTTTGGCAAGGCTTCTGTAGTTTTTAAAGTTATCTTCTGATTTGATGCTCCCTAGAGTAGAACTGGTTTTTTTCCCTTCTATTTTTTTTCCTTAATAATGTGTGCCTCAGCTAGAAACCTTCAGATCAGAATATAAGAAATTATTTGATTAAAACTTTACCTGTATTCTCTTCATTGGATTATATATTAAAACAAAGCTGTTAATTTAATTAATTTTTACTCATGGAATTTGTCCTCTATATTTTGTATTTGTAACTCAGAGTATATTAAAAGCCTCTAAGTATGAAAAAAAATCATGGTTCCTTTTTGTTTGAGGCATTAGAAAATCAGTAACATTTACAAACATCGAAAATTATTTGTCATTAGTTCTTTCATTTGTAAAAGGTTTCATAATGATGACCCTGATATTTCATGATGAGCATAATGGACTATTACTATCCCGTTTTAGGGTCTCTGATACATCTCCTTTGTTTGGCAAAATGTTTACATTACTCACAGATTCTTAACTTTTATAGCATCATTGTGCTTAGGAGAGTGTCTTAAAAGACTAAAATGATTCTGTAAGGAAAAATATGAGATCCTAATTCACAAGGGCACTTACCCAAGTTTTCTGCTGACTCTAGCAGGGCCATTTCAGTGATGTTATAGCCAAATAAAAAATAAATTTTAGTTAAAGGGTCAGTATGTTTCTCCTTATGCTCCTGTTTATCAGTTTCTGTCTTCACACCTGTTTGCATTTCCCTCAATTGCTCTAGCAGAGCTTTGTGTGGGACTGTGCTGTAAACCAGACAGCTGAAATGGCTGTAGAAAAAAACAGTAAAACGGTTCCCTTTTCTAACCTTCCTGCTTTTATGTAAAGCCTTCCCTGCAAACACTAGGTTTGGGTCAATTCAGGGGATTAGCGCTATTTCACAGGAGCAATATGAAGCTTTTTAAACCGTTTTTTCCAGTGAATTAAACCTATCCTGGAATTACACTGTAAATGTTCACCTGTGACAATACTGTCCTGCAGAGGAAAGTAATCATTAACTTGATTTTCTGCAATTATGACTGACGTAGACATTTATCTTACAAAGCAGGTTTGCAAACCTACACATCTAGCAGGTCTGACAACATTATATACCTGCGTTTTCTCTGGGGTAAATGGCTGTACAAGGTGTAGTTGTAATAAAGAATCAAATATATTGTGTTAATATATGCTATACAAACTGCAGCACTTAGGGTGCAATGTATTTCCTCCTTATGAAAAGTAAAACATATTGTGAGGTTTATTGTACCAAATTATATCCCTCTGTGCCTGATTGTTGTGTATAGAGAACTCTTACTTGTATGGCACAACAAGCAATCAGCTACTGTACAGCATCAAGTAATTCACACTATTTATCTCTATGATTACTAATACTAATACTGACGTACATTCTAGTGTTGTTGGGAAAAAACAAACAAACAGAAAAGAAAAACAAAAACCAAAAGCAAACAGGATTGTATTGCTTTTTCTGAAGTAAACTCTAATGTTATTTTTGCCATCAGTTTAAAGTATGAATTTCCTCACCTTGACTCCTCTCTTCAGTTCCTCAGAAAATTACATTAATGTTGATATAAAATGGATAATTATACATTTCCAATTTAATCTGAATATTAATTCAGTTACAGTAGTTCAGCATTAAAGAATAGGCTGCTTAGGACTGAAGAAGCCATTATGAAATATTACATGTCTCATGCAATTCTGTGAATATTCACTGAGTAGTACTTGACCTAAGATACAGCTGAGTATGTAAGATGGTTATACAGCACTTTACAAAGGGCTCCCTGTAGCACAAATAATAAATGTTCAGGGTGATTCCCAGGAGAAGAAGAAAATGAAGCAATAGAAAACTGTTACTAGGAATTTTCTCTCTCTCTTTCAGAATTACAGATCCCATTTCATTACCTTGATTTTGAGCTGCTTCCATTGAAAAGCTTTTGGTTCTGACCAACATATTTCTAAAGCACATGACATGAATGATGTTCTAATAATTGACATATGGAAAACCTGAAACAATTGTTGGTACAATTTTGCTCTTGGTTTGGCTACATTGGCTCTGTTTATATTTGTGGTTTCTACTTGAAGCCTACTTGAGTATTTGTCGTCTTCTGATAAATGATTGTCAGGTTTTGTCCATTTAGGGTCAGAAACTAATTCCTTACTAGCAATTATGTGACATTCTGCAATGTTTGTTCAGAAGTAACTGAAAGAAATAGTTTTCTACATGAAACTAAAAAAGTGATTTTTGCTATGTATTTGAAGAAAGGAATATAATTGTAGAAGGGTGCATTGTTAGCTGTAATTATATCCCATCATTTAGGGAGGGCAAAGAAGGTAAAGGTTATTACATCACAGGTTTTCTTAATTATTTTCTTACTGTTTATTGCCAAGCAGTACTGAAGCTTTAACATATTTACATCTTAGATGAGTCTGAGTAATTTAAGTAGACTACAGTTGGTAATTTCACCATCTAGAATTTTTAAATTTTCTTTTACTCCTTTCAGGAATACGCTCTAGTCACCCTGGCTAATAATCTCTTAGCAGTGTGCTGGCCAGTGACTATTCTGCAGTAATGTTGCCATGGAGTCTTGGTGACAGAAAAACCAAAACAAAACAAAGGAAAAACAAACAAGCAAAAAAACAAACAAAAAACAACCCCCACACCCAAAGAAATTATGACATTGTTTTATTTTAGAGCACTTCTAATGAATAATAACTTGCATTATCCTTCCAGTTTCATACATGTAGCAGAAGTTTTCTATCATTCTCCCTTTGCAAGGGATAAGACAGAAGAGAAAGCATTAATGAGAGTGAGTTGTAACAGCAATAGTCTGGGGCCCTGGCACATCATCTCTCCCTCCTTCTGAACTGCTGTGAAATCCATAGATATCAGTGAGACTGAAGCAAGAAAATTAGGCATGATAATAATTAACAAAACCATTATCCATATATGCTTGGTTTCTATTTTGTCTTGAAAAAGTAAAAGTGCTCCCCAAAGGCCACCATAACCAAGTAGCTTTTTAATGTCGAGATATTCCTGGTTTTCCCTTCATATTTTCCAGGAAATTAGAGAGATATTTAGACATTCCTTTGAAGATATAGTATTGTTTATGAGACCTTGAAAAAAAAATAAATTACTTTAAAATAAAGATGAGCTGATATTTAGTAAAACTTATGGGCTAATAGAGGCTGACTCACACCAATGATTGTCCTATGATAGGCACAGCACTTAGGGTAAAGACATAAATGACACATCTCTGTCCTTTCTTATTTACATTTTTTTCCATGTCACTGAATAAGTCTTGGAGCTCTATGTAAGGTCTCTCTCACCCGCTCCCTCTTTCTTTTTTTGCATTAATGTAGTAGTACTTGTAGCTTTTACTTGTGATTGTCTTTAATGGTTATATTACATTTCACTACAGCACTGAATACTGATATCTATTTAAATGATTTTGGGAAGTAGACTGTATCAACTTACTTCACTCAAACTTACAAAAACTTACCTTAATTTTATTCATGTTTCTTCTTAATTTTATTCTTTGAACCTACTGGCAATTTTAAAGGTGATTATGTGCAAAATATCTTAGCAGGAATGGGAGCTCAGTCTTTAGTTTCTTGCAAGGCATAACCTTGAGGGATACATAGCTGTAAAATTTCAACATCATCCATACAGATTTGTCTCCTCAGAACAGAAAAACACTGCAACTGAAGATTAAATGAGCAGCTGTTAGAGAGTTTCTGATTTGATCATGTTGCTTTTTTAGACAGGCTAATTGTTTTGATTTATGGCTATCACCTGTATTTCATGGGTGCTTACTTCCAGCTTTAATTAATGGATAATTTTTAACCACTGCAACTTTAATTGTTCCTTCAGTTTCAAAGACTGGAGGAAACATGGGTGTTATTAAACAGAGGCCTTGCTTGTATGGCCTTTAGTGTGTTAGAAATAGAAATTATAATTGTTTGGGGTGTTTGGGTTTTTTTCTATACAGAATTTTACACCATCTATGAAATAACATACATAGTAATGACTATAATTAAAAATATACAAAATTCATTTTCAACATAAAAAATATTTTAAAACTGTGTAGTATAAGGTTGTTTGATATTATTTAGGGCACAGTAGATCTTTTACATAATTTATTCATTTACAACTGGTCACTATGTAACACAACAGCACAGCTTTATTAATCCCTTGGTAAACTATTTTTAAACTAATTCCTTTCAAAGATATATACAATCTTGGTCTGAATATTTAAAGAGGTAGAGAGCCCATCATTTCCCTTTGCTATGTTATTTCAGTGATTTTTGTGAACAATAAGATACAGTTTGCCATTTTTTATAGAAGCTCTTCTAGTCATGGAATGAATAACGAAGAAATAGGAGAGAATAACAAAATACGGATTATAAAAGTCAGTACTGTTACAAGAGGACCAGCAGTACACAGAAAAATATGACTAAAAAAAGGATTTTAAAATGTTCCAAATGACAGCAGTTTTTTACAGTACGTAAAATAGAATGCATAAGATATAAGAGGTCAGAGATAGTGCTGAAGTGACAGCTAGAAGTAGCTGATGAATATTGAAGTGTTTTTTAATACATTCATCCAAACTTCATTTATACTCACAAGAGAAAGCACAGAAAATATAATTCAGCCAAAGTAGCATTCTTGTAGATGAGGCTTTCTTGAAACTGTTTCTAGCCACAACTACAAAATTTTCAGAGACTTCATAATATCTTTTGTATTATTTTGAATGTAGAGGACAACATTGATAAATCGATTGTAAAAAAAAAAATGCACAAAAAACAACCAACTCAAAAAAAAAAAAAACCAAAACAAGATCACAAAAACCTCCAACTGATTCTGGAAAGTGTTTTTTGTTTTGTACTAGCATAGGATGTGAAAAAAACAAACCCTAGCTTTAAGACTTTCCTGGTTTTGGTTTATCAGAATACTTTTACAATTAAAAATAATAAAAAAAAAAGATGATACCTTGATTTACATTTCACCAAAAAATGTTAAAGCATGATATAGCCATGGAGTCCGCTTTAAAATAAAATATTCTATTGAATAATTAAATTACCATATATTTTCTAAAAGAAAGAGTGAAAAATGAGATTGAAAGATGTAGCTAATACAAACAAATATGAAGTCAAAATTAATACTAATGTAAGAAGAGCTGTTTTGGTAGCCCACAAGTATTTCTCAGTTTCATTTATAAACTGCTGAAATGTTTGGCTGTTTTCTTAGGAATTTTGCAAAAGAAATAATAGTTCCATAGTGTGCATTAGTCAAGTATATTAGAGGATTTAGAAGTTTCTCTATTATAATAACTGTATAAGCACCATCCAGAGATGCAACAAATTATCTTCAAGCAGTCTTACACCTGTGTATACATGTCTCCAATATCAGTGGAAGAATACTAATTAAAGAAAGTTGGGATGCTAAGAAAGGGCTAGTTTTCTGAAAACAGTAGTTTTAAACTTTTACAACCAGTGTCTTAGATGAAGTCTGCTCTAAGATTGTGCTTGTCATTGGGTAATCATACTTTTTTTGCACATACTGCCATCTGTTTCTGTAGCTAGGCAGTCGCTGCCATTCATTGTCAGGCAGTTGTTAGCACTTTACATTGGCACTAAATCCCCACATGTCTATTCTGTGCTCTAGTTTTCAGACAGCTGAGGCCTAGGTGTGAGACTTCAGTGCAAAACAGAGATGTTATTTCAATTTTGCTACGCTTACTGCATCCCCTTGGAACAAATAAAACCAGCAGGAAGATTTCAGTGACAAAATCATTATTATATTGCTGCTATCAAAAGGGGAAAAAAGCCCAATCAGGTAAAAAAGGGTTGTGCTTCTACATTGTGCTAGAGCTCATCTTACCATTTCACTAATCTGCCTTGACTGGGTAGATGTAGCTTGCACAACAACATCAGAAGCAGGCTGCAACTGCACCTTTCTGTTGATAAATAGACATAATCTAGGGACTAGGGCTGTATGTCTTCACAAAAGAAAATGTAGTAATTAATGTAGAAAAATTACCTAGTGAAATACAGTTTTATATACTGTACATTTTAGAGGTGCTAAAATAGATTGCATTTCAACGGCTTAGTTACCTGTAGATTGCCTACAGAGCAAGTTAAGCATTTCAGAAAAAAAAAATAAAAATCTTTAAACATTCAAAAATTGTAAGTATTATTTCTTCTCCTTGGCACAACAAAGACAGCTTTGGACTGTCTGACCTTGGTTAAGTCAAGCTCCAGCTAACTTGGTATGTACTCTGATCATGTACTGCATTATGAAGCTTGACCTTTGTTGATAGGAAGGAGGGGAAAACAGATTTATTGAGGTCTATTATGTTCCCATTAACCTAAAAAGCCGAGACACTTTTTGTCATTTTAAGTGTTCATATTCTGGATTTAGCAGCATTAAAGTTGACCATCTCTGCCCTTACTAGCATATGTCATTATAAACAAAGGGAATGACTAAAAAGCTTGCGTACTCCGTTTGTATCTTGCAGATCAGGTTTGGCTTGTTTTCATTGGAAATATGTCCTTATGGATATGAATATTAATGCTTTAAAATGGTAATCTTTGTGAATAGTTATGGCCTTTTATCCCCTTGTTTCCTTTTTGAACTTCAACATTTGTTTGATATTTCATAATTGTATCCTTTCTGTCATTAAACAGACATGGACATGGCTCTCTGGTAAAAGCTGAATTCAAGTTCTCTGACCTATAACTCCAGCAAGAAAAAAGTTGTGGCCTCAAATTAATTAGAGGGTGCCTTATAAAAACAGATCAAAAGCATACATAAAGAGGGTCACTGGAAGAACTTAGTGATTCTGAAGGATATTTTTATTTATCTATATATGTTTGGGTTTTTTTCTATAATTATTTTTATTACTTTTTAACTTTTGTCTTCAAGTATATATATGAATGTGTAAAGTTGTCTAGCTAATAAATATTGAAGGTAACAGGTTTGGCGTTTGTGAATAGAGCTGTGCCTGAAACTTGGTGCAGGTAATTGCCTTACCTCTACTTTTAATAATTCTCTTTACCAGTTACTTTGTCTGCTTTGTCATGCCCAGGTTTCTTGTACTTTCTGGTGAACAAGTTCCAGACACAACACCTTCATGTCAATCACATACTTCCTGTTTCCTTAGAATATTGATTACTCTCCTTTTTTTGGTGGAAAAGATGCAATTGCATATCAAATTACATTAATCATGTTAACATGTTAATACCAGACCTCATGTTTAACCATGCTTTCCTTTTGAGAATGAAAAAATCTAGGATCATCATAATATTAAAAGGTATACTCTGCAGTATTTAAATAAGATATTAGAGAAAATAGTGCAAGAAACTTATTCATCAATATGGTTTCTTTTCTATTTGGACTATGAGTGCTCTTTCCTTCAAATTCTGAACCTTTACAGCACTGCTACATCAGGCAAGGTATCTTTCTGAAAATTCACAATGTGGATTTTGTATAGTTGTTGGAATTATTTCTGGCATTTTCAAAACAGAGTGCTTTTTTTTTTAGGATAAGGCTAAAGATTTTACTTAAGCTTCTTTTGAATAGCAGAAATTAAGAATAAACCTATTAGGTAAATGGAGCTAAAATTTTGAAAGAGATGGGAATCACAGCCCATGTACTCCTTGTGTCTTGTTACATTCCTTTTCTCCATGACTGCTAAAAAACCCCCGGTTGCTGTGCCAGAAGTTGGCTTAAGATAAGAGTTGCATTAAAATGCATGCTAGATTCACATTATAGCACTTCTTTGGTGTTATCCAGGTGCTACTGAAGAAGGTCTTATACAAATTATGAATTCGGCAGTTTAATGAATCTGTCAAGCTTGTCAGTTGTCAGGGGGGAGAAAATGGGTAATCATTAGGAAGAAAGTTCAAGGTAACGTCTTTGCTAAGATGCAGAATGCTAATAGCAGCAAACAAGCCTGAATACGAGTAAACTCTGCCCGAAAATCTTAGTATCTCTGTGCCTTATAGTACAACTAAAACACTTTAAGTGGTGTCACTCTGCTGGCTATTTTGTGCCAATTATTTTCAGCATTTCAGCCAGTTCATCTAAAAGGTGCCAACCCTTTTGTGATCACCTTTTTAATTAACTGTTAACTGTTAAACTTGACATGCAGCTTCCTGTTATTAAGGTTAGTTTCTTTTGCAAAAGAATAACACTGAAAAGATCAGTTTCCTCAAGGAGGTTAAAGACATAAAAGGAGGAAGAAGCAAACTCTCACTACGTCCTAAGGTGATGTCCTCTCACACAAAGTGATTAAAAAAACATCAAAGGAGAGACTCTTTCTTAGATAGCCTTTGTTACAGAATATGTGATTTTTTATTATTTTTTAATCTAGAAATACATACAGTGTTTAAACACTGTGAAATTGGATGAACAGAGAAAATCAAAGAGAAACCAAACCTCCTTGTTTAAGTCTAACCATAATAGTATGAATAATTTCAGTAGCTCACTTTTTTATAAATTTGTAACTATAAAAAGATATGATGAAATCAGATGTGTTATACATAAAATTAGATACTCCACAAGGAAATCTATAGAGCAGATTATTACTGACTATTGAATTCAATCAGTAGTCTGCTGATTACTTTTTTTTTTACCACATTTTTTATATGTATAATGGCTTTAAAACATTTTAATCAGATAATTGTACATTTAATAACTAATAACTGGTTTTCATGATAAAGTCTAACAGATCTGTTTTCTTTTCATGGAAATTTGTCCCTTTTTATTTCAGTTCTGCCTTCTATCTGATTAAGAATACAGAATCTATTCAAGTGTCCAAAAAACAATACTGCTTATACCTATCTAATGAAGTTAATTAACTTGGGTGATTCTACATGCTAACTTGGTCATTGTTCATATTATATTAACTTTTTACTGACATTTTGAGTTTCTTGAGCACAAATACATTTAATGAAGGGGAGTACTATTATGAAGGGGAGTGTCTATTAAAATGAACACTACAATCCATGTATTTTATTACATGTGTGATAGTGAAAATAATGACAATTCAGACTGACTTGTTTATGCACGATGTAACCGTTTACAAGATGTATGAAAAGAAGCATATCAGGCTACTCAATCAACTTTTACTGCCCTTTGCATAATCATGTAATAGTTAGCCATAAAAATAGTTTTTTCTTTTTTTCAAGCACACTAATTGCAATCAGCAAAAATTAAAATCTTAAGATTCCTTCATATTTTAAGGCAAAAGAGAATGTAAGTATAATTTTGTAGTTTGTAAAGCACTGGGATAGCCTGTGAGAGCCAAGACAATGTAATTATCATATCTGATTCTCCTTTGGTACAAGAAGATATGCTTCACTTGAAGTAATATGACTTCTCACACTTTTAAAACACTTACTCTTTTTTTTTACTCTCCTTATCCACCATGGCATCCCGGAGGGATGGGGAGGAGAATCAAAAGAATGTAATTCCCACAGGCTGAGATAAGAACAGTCCAGTAACTAAGGTGTAACACAAACCACTACTGCTACCACCAATAATAATGATAAGGAAAATAACAAGGGAAGAGAATACAACCACTCATCACCCACCAATCAATACCCAATAAGTGATCTAGCCCTTCTGGGTAACTGCCCCCAGTTTATATAATGGGCATGACGTGCTGTGCCGTGGAATACCTCTTTGGTTAGTTTGGCTCAGGTGTCCTCTACTTGCTCCTGGCTTTCCCTCCTCCCTGGCAGAGCGTGAGACTCAGAAAGTCCTTGACCAGACTAAACATTACTGAGCAGCAACTAGAAGCATCAGTGTTATCAGCGCTGTTCCGAGGCTGAAAGTCAAAATCACAGCACTGCACTAGCTACCAAGACTGAGAAAAATGACTGCTACTGCTGAACACAGGACTCTACTATGTATGCTGTTTGAAAAAAAGAACCGGTGTAACAGAAGAAAATGAAGATGTTGCAAATCTAAGACACCTGATTATACTAATTTGAACATAAAAGTTATCAATATTATTACAACTATAGAGAAAACAGTGTCTAATATTTCTTAAATTTCAGGTATGAGTACCAGTGGTGTGATCAAGCTAATTTCCAGTATCATGGCAATCTTTCTCTCTCAGTGTGCAGGGTGAGAGTGGTAAGGCATAGGAACAGGTTGCCCAATGAAGTGAATGCTCCATCCCTGGCAGTGTTCAAAGCCAGGTTGGACAGAGCCTTGATCAACATCCTCTAGTATGAAGTGTCCCTGCCCATGGGAGGTGGGTTGGAACTAGATGATCTTAAGGTCCTTTCCAACACAAATAATTCCATGATTCTATATGTACAGCTGTATGCATACATACGTGCAGCATGCATAAGGTAGATTGATATACCTGACAAGGTTACTGATCTTATGATTGACTGGAAACCAAGTTTAGTTTTCAGATACACTGGTTTGAAATTGCAGACAGAGTTTAACTGAGGTTAGCAAAGGGAGCTGATATTTGAAGCTTTCCAAATTTGCAAAGAAGAAATTACAGATGCAGATATCCCTTACTTCCTCATGGTCAGCTCCTCTCATGTGTATTTTTAAAATATTGTTCATGAATAATTATATAGTGTGACAATTTGTAACTAACACAGGAGTGAATAAGATTTGCTCACAGACTGATTTCCTAAGTAATTTATAAATGGTTTGGAATATTAAAAAATTCTCTTTCTCCAAATATAAAGAGGTCTGAGTCTTGATCTCAATGGTTGGTAACTCGCTTTGCGGAAAAAAACCCTGTACTTCTGATGTGTAGATGTCTGCATCTGAGGATATGCTCTTTTCACTTGAAGATTAGTAGTTTTATTGTAACTCAACTCAAGTAAACTCTTAGTTACCAAATATTTGTGGTAGTACTAGACTTTCTAACTGTAAGGAAACAAATCTTGAACCAACTGTGGAACCATTACCTAAAATTGTCTTAATGAAACCTGACTTATTTCTATACTGAATTTTGCAACTGTTTTTTTAAAGGATTATTAAAATAAAGGAATCCATATAAATGGATTGAGATATTCAACCTCCTTATAAAAAGGTACACTAAGAGAAGCTCTCATATAAAGAACACAGATTAACACAAAGCAACATTTTAATTCTTTTTTTTCCAGTACACTGTTCTATAAAAGAGGAAGAGAGTGCTTCTACTGTATATTATATATATATTATATATATATGTATATATATATACTATATGCTCCATTAGAATCAGAATGCCTTAGATTTTGAAAGGCACTGAACTGTACACCTGTAAATACAGCTCCAAGACATCCAGTAAAATGCCTGGTGTACCAAACCCCTAGATTAATCAGAATCATTCACTTTAAGAGATAGAAGTTACAGGTAGTAAAGATTTAGGGAAATTAAAAACGGATTTCATGGAATTCTAAAACTTTTCCTAAATATTGCTTAATATTGTATTATCCTTGAACTGAATAAATCACGGCAGATAGTTTATTAAATACTGTTCTTTACTCCACCTACATACATGAAGACATAAAGACAGTTTTGGGGGAAAAAATACAATTAATTTCTAGAGACTTGTTGAAATGATGTAAAAATCTTCTTATTGATCCTGAATTCAATATTATGACCATGCACTTAAGGGATTTTTATGATAATGAATAAAATGCCATACTGGATCTTTTGAAGATACATGGATTTTATCACTTAATACCACTGAAAACTCTAGACCAGATGTTTAGCATTGCTTAGGAGAGAGGTGATGAAAATACCTCTGTGCAAAATATATGTTACAACCTAATCTATTTCATTTTATGTGGCACTGAATTTGCAGTCTTTCCAGCATTTTAACTAGAAAAGTATTTTAAATGAAAAACTGACCATATTAACATAATGGAAAAATTACTTAAAGTATATAAAGAAGCCTTGTCTTTAAACAAGACAAGGATCTGTTAATCGCTGTTATTTACCAATACTCAATTGGGGGGGCGGGGGGGGGGAAGGTAGATTGAATTGTTTGGTACCAAAAAGAAATGTGTGACTTTGAAAAATGTGTGACTTTGAAGTTAACATTTGAATTTTGAAATGATCTCGTGACTTTTTGATGCATTGCATTATATTATGAAGAAGTCCACAATGCATTAGTAATGTCATCTCTTTTGTTTCATTGACTGTCTAGATGATTATGCCCTTCTGCTTTAGCAGATGTTATGCTTGATGAAATATCTTGTTGTAAAGGGGTTAATATTTTTCAGCACTTTTTAACTATATTGCTATACCATGTGAAAGTTAATTCAATTGGAAATTACTTGCTTACATGTTCAAGATGACTGATGGAATATGTGTGTGTCAATGAGTTATGGGGCTCATAGCATTTTATATTCAGATAACTATGAAAAAAAAACCTGTCAATGTTCCAGAATGTCCCTATAAATGTCCCTTGACAACCCTTTCGTGTTTTAGGATAAATTTTAAGCACTGAAAATTTAATGAACTATGGTTTCAGAAGAAAATGTAATGTTAGTTGTAAATCATATGGGGAAGTTAGTAACTGATTCTTTAGCCAAGCTTGATCAGTAGAAGCATTTCCTGAAGTTTCCAAGTTTTGAATTTGCTTATAATTTTAGTAAAATTTTCTCCAATATCAAATTTCCATTATAGGTCTTACAAAGTTTCAGAAAAAAAAAATCCTCTATTACTGAGAATCTGAAGTAAAATTTTCACGCAGAAAATCACATATTGTGCAGAAGTTCCCTTATTTTCTTTATAGACATTCAGACTTTGAATCACCAGATTACTAGTTAGAGATTTAATATTAATTTCTAAGTAATTATGTGTAGAAGAAGCTATTGCTTAAAGTACAACCTACATGTCAGCTTCATTTCATATACAGCCAAGTGTCATGGCATTCCCGTAGTGATTAAAGTGATATTCTGAAGCAGATATCAAAGACTTCTGTAGAGTAATGGGAAAACAGCAATAAAGACTTCTTGGACTATTACATCACGTGGTGGAAAATCCTTACTGAAACAGTTAATGAGAATTCCCAATGTAGATTATACAAATATCTGTACCCTCGATCCGTTGCTTTATGGGAAAACTAAGATGATTCATTTTACCTCATTCTATTGCTGCTGCTTCCTCTTCATCTTCTTTCTCTTCTTATTTCTTTTCTTTCTCTTCTTAATCCTGTTTTTTTTTTTTTATTTTCTTTTTCTTGTTCTACTCTTCCTCCTTCTCATCCTTCTTCTTCTCCTTCTCCTCTTTCTCCTTCTCCTTCTCCTTCTTCTTCTCCTTCTCATCCTTCTTCTTCTCCTTCTCCTCTTTCTCCTTCTCCTTCTCCTTCTTCTTCTCCTTCTCCTTCTCCTTCTCCTTCTCCTTCTCCTTCTCCTTCTCCTTCTCCTTCTTCTTCTTCCTCCTCTCCTCTCCCCCAGCCTCTCTTCTTAATACTGTGCATAATTGTGCATTTACATATTCAGGGTCCACTCCTGTGTATGTTTTCCAATTTGATGGTGTGGATATAAGTTACTTCTTTGCTACCTTTCTACTAGTGCTCTAAAACAAGTCAGTCACCCTCTTAATGGAAAGTGTGTGGATTTATTACTGTCATTGTTTTTGATACACACTTGCATTGAAGCTGTTAACTATAGATGCTCATAAAAAAAAAGGAATAAAATATTGTTTTATAATAATAATGAATGCTGTATATACAACTACACACATATAGAAAAATCTCCATTAAAGAATAAATTGTCATAATAATTTATAATACTTTCCAAGAGGCAAAGGCTCATGTAACACGTAGGTTTCCCCCAGTTCCAAAACAACTAGATTAAGTCAGAAGAATTGAAACTGCTTCCTTTAAGGGAGTAAGTTGCTCTTTAATTAAGTAGCTGTAAGTAACTGCTTCCTTTAAGGGAGTGAGTTTAAGGTCCTACTTGGAAATTTTCAAAAGAGTAGTAGTATTTGATATATTTATGAAGGCATCTTAAAATATTCCATCAAGAGAACTTACATTTCTGCCTAGCTATATATAAAACATTAAAGAAAAAGACCAGGAAGGTAGAAGAAATACAGAAAACCTAATTAAATAATTTAGTATACTATTAAATCTGTTCTAGTAATAATAGGTATGTAAATAATAATATTAATTAGGGAACTGACAAAAGAAAATGCAAAAATTACTTCTTTCTTATTTTTAGTCAGTTTATGACATGAATTGCAAGACTCTAAAAAGGAGATTCTGTTTTACCTATAGCACTTGATGAGTAACCCAGTGATCTGATTGTGTTTTCTGAATACATTTTTGGGTTTTAGTTGTCTCCCCAGGAAAATAAATTTCCTGAAGTTTGATGAAAGTGTTCCATAAAGTTGTTTACTGAAGTGACCTGCTAGATATTATAATACTGGGCTTAATTTAGAAGCATGTTAAAAGCCTACTTAATATGACAAAAAAATGCATGCTCCTACAAACATGTATTTTTCTCCCAAAATGTATGTTAAGTCCCACAGGCGTTCATTGCAACAGCTTGCATGTATAACTTCTTCACTGAATTAAGACATAGCAGAGTTCTATTAGTTGTATGACAACTACCATGAAGGAAAGTCCACTTTGATTTTTATTAATACTTACATAAATATGCCTTGAATTCCAGTTTTGTGCAAATGGTATCATGGCTGATTGATAACCATCTACAGAGAGGTGGTCAGCATAACCTATGAGTCATGAAATTACATCTTTGCCTCTAAAACTCTGATTTAAAGGAAGCTTCTGCAATCTACAGTATTTCCTTAAAAAAAAAAGAAAAAGTTATAAAAATTACCTACTTTAATTTCTAAAATTTATTAATTATTCTAGAATTTCCAGTGAAATATGTATGCTTCTTTAAGAACAATGAATATATTTCAGTACATATTTTTCAGAAAATATGTATTTGCTTAAATAAATTTGGGGTTGTTTGAAGAACATATAAAATGTTTTAACTGAACTCAAGGAAATTATTTCAAATTCAGGATAAAATATAAGGCCCTCCTGGAATCACAGATATGCTGGTAGTCAGGCTTCTCCATTGGCTAAAAGAAAAATAGAATGTAGAGCATAAATTTGCATCTTAATCACAAAAGCCATACAAGCAGCTTTTCTGTAGCTTTAATGATGTATTTTGAAAGGTTATGTTTCATTCTAATTTGGAAATTGATTTGTTTTGGAATTAAAATTAAAATATACACATATATACTTGTAAATGGATTTTGAGACCCGTCACTCTCCCTGAATTTCTATTTTGTCAATATAGGATTGGAACAAAATTTTTGTATTAGGGCTTTTGAGGGCTGGATAAGTTTTTTGATGCTGTGAAGTAAAGTACTGCACCAAGGATTGATTACAGTGCATAAAGCCTGTAATACTTTAATCTGCACTTTCAGTGATCATTTAAAGTCTGTACAGAGGCAAAAAGTATTTATGTCTGTGAAATATAATTCCATGCCCTATTACAATACTTACCAGAATTATTGTTCTTTCCTGATGTGCATTTTGGCTTTAATGTACACTCTCTAGAAATGAACTAACAAAGCAAAATTTTGTGTATCAAGATGAAACTTTATGGGTGCATCTCTGATTTTCAGATGCAAACCAATATAAAAAAGTCATTGAAAATGGTTTTCAGATAAAAGTACATTAAAATTCTTGCTTGAAAAAAAAAACGCATATCCTTAAGTGGAGGTGACTTAGCTAAAAAATGCTTCTAAGAAAGGATGAGAAAGGAAACAACCATTTCAAAGCAATCTAGCCAATTGCATGCTTAGCAACATGACAGCAGATTAAATTCAGCGTGGGTAAATTGAAGGTCATGGAATTTGGAAAGAGTGTATGAATTTTATTTTGCATGCTAACAGGTTTTTAACTAGTACGGTGCAGTTATGTTGACAAGTAAAGTAATACATTGATTAAGAGTAAAAATCTGTTATTGAGGAATAGTGTACTGTCCATAATTTCTAAAACATCAACAAAGAGTACTTAGGCCAATTGATAGAGATGCAAATATTAGAGAAATCCCCAGTTTAACAAGTTCTAGGATGATGACTATGAAATCTCTGCCCCGTGAACATTTCTGTCAGGTATTTTTAATCCATATATATACAATTTTGGAAAAAAAATAATCTATATCTAGTATTACACTTTCATATTCAATTTTGATAATACTGTCTTTTTTTTGAGGAAGTAGGCAAATAGCATTAGATGTAATGATGCTTCCATGAATTAAGAGATTAGAAAGATGGGTTTTTTTTAAGGAACAGATTGATTTCAACATCACTCAACATACTACACATTACAGGCTTTTTCTATCACTTCAATCACTTTTATTTATATTAAAAATGCTTTATTAGGTTTTTTATGGGAGGAGTAATGCTGTAGCTCTCAAAGGAATACTAGAAACTGACCACTGTTTAAGCCTGGATAAAGATACATTTAATCAACTCCACTTCTGGTATTTATTTTGTTTTGTTTCAGTCATTTCTCCTTTCTTCTTACATTGGTCTAAAGTAGAGTAGCTGCTCTTTCTCCCAGCACAAGTGTATTTAAAAATTTATCATTTTGCTGTAGCAAAATTTACCAAAAAAAACCCAAAACAAAAAACAACCAACAAACCACAAAACACATTATCTAATAAACATCTTTAGAATAAGGTGAACAGTAAGATAAAGACAGATATTTCTGTATAGTTCTATATTACATTATCTGCAATACTGGTGAAGCCAGAGAAAAGAAAATACCTCAAAAAGTTCAATAGCAACCTACCTGCCTACAAGAGAGTCTTGCCATATGATGTTATACTGTAGCCTGTAGCTGTATTGAATCTCTTTCTTCCTGACAATGAATTTTTGAGAGACCAGTACATGCTTTTTTGAAGTATATTATCTAAGGCAGTGTCCTTGAGAGGTTTTGATTTTGTATCCCTAGTCTGATTTTCATTGTATTATAAGTGAAGCAATAAATTCATAATATTCTGGTTGCAATAGAGACAAAATAAAACTTGCATATAATATCAATCAGCTAAACACTATACAAATAAACCTTCTATTCAAAATTTTGTTTGATTTCATGGCAATGAAAAAGACTGTAGAATTAGGTAGAGTTTTTTATCTTTACCATTAACAGTCTTTAAGTAATGTCCTACCAAAACTAGCACAGACAGTAGACTAAAGGGAAGAAACAGAAAAGACCAAAATCAGAGCCAAGAGAAGAATTAACATCAGATTTTTGAGATACAGACATCAGTGAAGAAAGTTTGTTTTAGCAAAGATAAAGTACTAATCTAGCAGAGTAAAATCAGTATCTCAATTTTCTTTAAGTGAAAATTCTAGAGATTTATTTAAGATTTTTATTTTCTATGTAGTATCTTTTGCTGGAAGTCTTATAGCATTTCTAGATCCTTTTTTACTTTGTTGGATACCGAAATTTGTTGCTGTAAGTATTACTGTATTACTTAATAGTTAAGAAAGCTTAATTCAGTGGGATAGTCACGTGTGCTTCGCTAACTGGCATTATGCAATATCTGAATATGCAGCGTTCAAGGTACTGTGAGCAGCAACAGGTGATCTTCAATCTCCTTAAAAGCTTGCAATGTGAAAACTGGGATCGCTTAGTCAGAGATTTTTGTTGGGAAATACAGATTGCCTGTGCTCAGTGCTGCACTCTTATGAAGTTAAAAAGCTCTCTTTGTCCCAGAGGGCAGGCAATTTTCTTGTAAAGGTGGCAAGGGATGTTGGTAGAAAAGGCAGCAATAAATTCAAGGAGATAGACAGTGAAAGGAGTACAATTCTTGTAGTGAGCTGTCACCGTGGGCAAGACACCCTAACTGTTCATACTGGCCTCTTGTCTATTTTAAAAAAGACAAGGAAGAAAAAGGAGGACGGACTCAGGCTTTGGTGAGATTTGCTATCACAGTCTTGTTTGCTTATCTTAAATTAATTGAGATCAATTTTTCTTTTTTTAATTCATTTTTTTTACTATGCTGCAACACATTTAATTGTTACCTACACTATTTTACTTCGTAGTCCCTCTTATACTTTATATTTAACAATGTCTTTGAAAGTGGTTTATAGCTTATTTCTAAGTATAATCTGACATGTTTACTTCTTAGTAATAAAAAAAAACCCAAAGAGTTAGCCAATTAATTTCTCAGCTAGGTTTTGTATTCCAGAAACCAGAAAAAAAGAGCCTATATTATGCATATATACTTATAACTGAAGAATATGTGAGAAAAAAAAAGTCACTATTCAAACTTTACATTTTGAAGAAAAGTTTGCTGCATTTGAACAGAAAAAAAAAATCCTGGACAATAATACTGAAAATTAAAGAAAAAAATCTCTTCTAAGAAATAGCAACTGCTAAAGTCCATACAGAGTTGGAAAACCAGTAATGTAGGGTCTTTTGATCAGAAGAAAAAGACTGTCGCAGCACACGGAAACGCAAAGCTGGAAAATTTCCAAAATCAAAATTAACACATTAATTGCTTATGAAGAAATAACTAAACCATGATAGCTTTGGACATCAGTTTCTGTTGATTCTTACGATGTCCTTTCCTTTTAAACAGTATCCGCACATTGTTTTCTTAAAATATTTGGTGGAGCTAACAAGCAGATACAACTCAAAACAACAATAGATATTATGATTGAACCCCTGT
This sequence comes from Melopsittacus undulatus, assembly GCF_012275295.1. Taxonomy (NCBI): domain Eukaryota; kingdom Metazoa; phylum Chordata; class Aves; order Psittaciformes; family Psittaculidae; genus Melopsittacus; species Melopsittacus undulatus. Next base: position 31,590,133 of record NC_047557.1, on the reverse strand, counting down.
GAATAAACTAGAATGCTACAAGCAGATTACACAGCAAAAATTATCTTTTTCCATTCACTTTTCACTTCTGCATGCTAATGGGACTATTAGTTCTAAAAGCTCTGAGCATTCTGAGCATTGGTCTTCTGAAATAGCACATCTATAAGGCTTCAGAGAGGCAGTTGTGCTTGCTAGATTAAAACTCTTCCAGGCCTAAATAAATTTCATACCAGGAAAGCTTATAAACTATGGTAAGAATTTAAAATGACTTGGTTAGCAACCAGGAGGATCAAGGACCTGTTTTAAATCTGTGAAATCATAGAATCAGTAGGGTTGGAAGGGACCTCTGGAGATCATCCAGTCCAACTCCCCTGCCAAGGCAGGGCCACTTATATCAGGTTACACAAGAAGGCTTGCAGGTGGGTTTTGAATGTCTACAGAGAGGGAGACTCCATAATGTCCTTGGGCAGCCTGTTCCAGTGCTCTGCCACCCTCAACATAAAGTTCTTCATGTTGAGGTGAAACTTCTTGTGTTTTAGTTTATGGCCATTGCTCCTTGTCCTGTCACTTTACATCACTGAAAAGAGTCTGGGACCGTCCTCCTGGCACTCATCATTGAGATATTTACATGCGTTAATGAGAGCCCCCTCTCAATCTTCTCTTCCCTAGACTAAACAGGCCCAGCTCCTGCCATCTCTCCTTATAAAGAGAGATGACCATCATCCTTGTGGGCCTCTGCTGGACCCTCTCCAGAGGATCCTTGTCTTTGTACTGATGATCCCAGAACTGGACACAGGACTCCAGATGTGGCCTCACTAGGGTCAGGTAGAGGGGGAGGATCACCTCCCTTTACCTACTGGCCACACTCCTCCAAATGCATTACTCACCCAGGATACTATTCACCCTCCTGGCTGTAATGGCACACTGTGGGGTCGTAGTCAATTTATCATCTGCCAATACTCCCAGGTCATTCTCAGGTGAACTATTCTATAGTAAGTCAGCCCCAAAACTGTACTGGTCCTTGGAGTTAGTCCTCCCCAGGTTCAGTACCGTATATTTGCCATTGTTGAACCTCATTAGGTTTCTGTCCTCCCAGGGCTGCAGCACAGCCTTCAGGTGTATCAGCCACTGCCCCCAGCTTTGTATCACCTTGCCAAGAGTACACTCCAGCCCTTTATCCAAGTCATTCATAAGCGAGTTGAATAAGACTGGACTCAGTATTTATCTCACAGGAACAGCACTGACTATGGGCTTTCAATGGGATTCTACTCTGCTGATCACAACTATTTGAATTCTGACATTCAGCCAGGTTTTGATCCACCTCGCTGTTCAGTGAATGCTTACCAAATATTTATTAGTCATCATAAAGCAAGCACTGACTCAAAATTCTATGATAGCACAGAACCAAAGGGTGGACAGTGTTTTTCAGAGTGCATGCTATAACAAAATAGACAACATATGGATTAAGACATGTTGGAAATGACAGGGAAACAATAAGACAGCATTGGTCATCATGGCAGATGTCAATATAGGCCTTCAAGAGCATAAATGCTTCTATGGGTGGTTTAAGTCATCAGAAAAGAGTTCTAATGATGAATTTGGAGAAGTCAAAGGAATAGCTTTGAAGTTGTTTACTGGAAATTTTTCCCAAGTGTGGATGACAACATGGAAGAAGTTTATTTGAAAACATATGAAAGTGATGGTAAGGATTGGCATCATGAGCTATTGAGAGTTGAAAATATCCTCTTGATAGTGCACAGAGATGATCAAAAGTTAAAAATTTTGAAAATGAAGGCAACTGGTTAATATTTGATATGATAAAATCAGAGGAAGAATAGCTATTGGAAGCATTCAAGAGAAAGGGTAGAGTGCATGAGATGATGAAAGCCAGAATCAAAATCCTTGTGTAGGAATAGAAAAGAGATTATATATCTTAAAGCCTGAACATGGTCTGGATATACAAAGAAAGGAATGAATAATAGGCATAATTCTGGAGTTCACAATGCCTGAGAAAAGGAGGTAGCTGCAGAGCTGAAATACAGGCAGGAAGTCAAGCACTTTCGAGCTGCTGTGAGTAGAGAAAGGACAATTGTCTGAGGGAGGAAAGTTCCCAAGAAATAAGAATTTACCAAGAGAACAGTCATAGAAGAAAGGAAAACCAGCTTGTCTGGGTATTCTGATGGTATTAGTCAAAGTTGAGAGTGGCATCCTGTGTCTCAGATTTGCTTACAAAGGTCTTGAATGAGATTATGAGAAATTGAGTATGTTTTCAGAAGTTGTCAACGACTGGAGGAAAAAAAAAAAAAAAAGAGAAAAATAAGATGATAAGTGAAAAGAAAAATTATGTTCAAGGATAGACACTTTTACTCTGAAGACACTAATAATATGCAAGGAAAGGGCAAGAAGAAATGGAAAAACTAGTTTAAAAAAATATATGGAAAAAAAGACACCACACTGAGAAAAGAATAAGATAGTTTTATGTTTTGTCCTTTGTTCTCTTGAAAAAAGTTAAGCAGACAATTTATGAAAAAGAAATAGAAGTAAAAAGAGAAAGCACAGAATCAAGATGGAAAAGGGATGGCTGGCATTCATTTAGAAAACTGGAATTGCTTAACAAGAAACATGGCAGACGTCAAACAGGAAAACAAATCTGTAACATAGGCAAAGGTCCTAGTTAACTTGATCCAGTCTGCAATACCAGAGAAGGAAGTAGGAAGTGGATGGAAACAGCCTTTTGGGCAGAGGCCAGAAAGAGCCATGCTTGGAAGAGAGTGAAACAAAGAAAAATAAAGCATAAATAATCAACAACAACAACAAAGGAAAAATAAAAGGGGAAATAAAATTAGAAAATGAAGTAGAAGAGCTAAAATAAGAGAGGACAAGAACAGAGAAGATAATACTTCTGGACTGGAAACTACAAACCAGACAACTGAATTCTGGTTTGTACCTGCTGTGATAGGAAGAAAATGGAAAAGGTAAGTCAAGAGGTAACAGAGCTGCGAGGAAATGTGCTTTGAATGTCTCAGGTGCCAGCCTTTGTGTGTTATTTTGATGAACATCATGGGCCTTCGGTCTGCCTGCTTCTGTAGTTTATTCTTTGCCTCTGAATGGGAGCCCTGTCCTCCAGTGTATTTACCACTCTTTTCAGTTAGGTGTCATCTGCACACTTGCTGAGAGTGATTTCCATCCCATCGTTAGGTCAATAATAAAAAAATTTAGCTCCAGTATTGACACCAGAGGAATGCCACTCATAACCAGGTTTTCTACTACTCAGTCAGGCTGTTCAGACATGATTTGCCACAAGTTATTATCAGTAGCAATCCATGCTGATCATGCAGAATTGATTTTACTGTGTTTTGGTGCTGATGGAAGGAAGTATATGAACTTCATTGCAAGGGAATCAGGAAGAATCCAAGAAAATAAACTTATCAGAAAGGCTTGAGTAGTAACCCCTCGTGTAGCTCAGGAGATTTTTTTGGGAAGCTGAAAAGTGTAAATACAGGGAAAAAAAAGATTAAAAACTCAGACTAGATTGTATTCTTACAAAAGTACTTAAATCTTTTTCCTGAAAGAGCGTTGATTTGTTCGGTTTGTTTGTTTTTTGGTTTGGTTGTTTTTGTGGTGTTTGGCTTTTTTGGGAGGTTAGTTTTTGGTTGGTTTTTTTTTTGGGTGGGGGGAAGGTGTAGGTTTGGTGGTTTGTTGTTTTGAGGGGGTTTGTTTGGTTTGGTTTTTCTGGAGCATGATGTTTTCTTTAATCAGGGCATCATTAAAAAATAGGGTTATGCTGGTCTTTTTTCCTGTTTAGATAATTTATGCAAATAGCTAATACAGTAACAAAAATTAGAATGAGCATAGGTAGCATCTTTCATGTGGGTGCTCAAGGTACTTTTCTCAGCTCAATGACTGTTACTGTTCTTTAATGATATGAATGTATTCTTCATACATTTAGCAGCAGCATTGGATCTAGATGTAGATATTCATCTTTCTTGCAGTAGATAAAATAAAATCTTTAAATACAGTCATTTCCTTAATCTATGCAATCCTTTTGTAACTTTACATGGGATAAAATAATTAATCATCAGCAATAATCAGCATCCAAATTCACTGTGAGCTTGGAAAGGCATAAATACTCCATTGCATTCTGAAATATCAGCTGTGATTATGAAGTACAACAAAGACAGATGTGCAGGATTAGTTCATCATAAAATTTAATTAATAATAGTCAAGATAGTAATTCAGTAAGTATTCTGATTTTATATTTGTCTTTTGCATGAAGAAAATAAAGACTTACACACAATTCACTGTGTATTTCTGATACAAATAAGTAGTTTGAAAATCTGACCTCAGTAACATAATAGTGTAAGACCAAAAGTAGTAACTTGATTTTGTTATGGTTTTAACTTTACATGCATCGAGAGAAAATACAAACTTTTTCTGCCAATAACAGACAAGTTATTTATGTTTTTTTATCACCAGAGGATAGATCAGAATAAATTATTATATATATATATTATATAATAATATAATTTTATATATACATATGTAATTTATATATATATATAAATATAATTATATATAAATTATATAATAAAAATGTTAGTTTTAGTCTTCAGAAATCTTCCAAAAACCAGAATTTGCAGGTGAGTTACCTAACTTTCCTTTCTGCATGATGTACAAGGTCAACATGTCACACAAACAGCTGACATTTGATATGTTGATCAGGAAGACAGCGATATTCAGCATTTTCATCAGAAGATGCAAAGTATCGTAGAATCGTAAAATGGTTTGGGTTGGAAAACATCTTGGAGATCACCTAGTTCCAACCCCTCCTGCCATGGGCAGGGACACATTCCACTAGATCAGGTTACTTAAAGCCCTGTCTAACCTGGCCTTGACCACTTCAAGGAATGGGGCATCAACGTCTCCTCTGGGAAACCTGTGCCAGTGTCTTACCACCCTTATGATAAAGAGCTTTTTCCTCATATCTAATCTTAATTTCTTGTCCTGTTGTCCATGTCTCTTTTGATGAAGCCCAGGATATGGTTGGGTTTCTGGGCCATTTTGAGCTTCTGGTCAACCAGAACCCTGAGGTCTTTCTCCTCAGGGCTGCTCTCAATAAAGAGCTAGCGAAATACCTAGAGCTAGAGAAAAGAATATACAGGTGGCAAATCGAAATACTAAATAGATCCACTCAAACCTTGAATTCTAGGCTGTAGGAAGGTATTTTTGCCCATGTACTTATATTACTTTCTTGTATAGGTAGATACTCAAACAGCCCCTGAGTGTTACCTTAGCCCCTATTACCTTAGCTGAACAGTCATGTGCCCATTAGTCAGCCAATGAACATACATGTGCTTTTTGCTTTGTACATTTGAAAAAAGTGTTATTTCTTATGTTGAACAATTTTTTTTTTTGTTACATACAAATACTATTCAAAGTTGAAACACTTCCCAGATATTTAAAACCAAGGCTTGAAATTAAAATAGCTATTTACCTTTTTAAACAACAACAAAAAAAAGGACGTGCAGCTTGTGTTCTCATCTTATATCCTCCAAGTCTACTAAAATGAGAATAGCTTGTATGGGCCTGCCAGGGAGGTATAATGCTACAGAAATCCGTATATCTGCCACTTTGAACTTTCAAATATCATTACTGTCCATACCTTTGTAGATCTGACTTAGAGCTATTCTTGAATCATAAATTAATTAAAATACAAGACATTAATTTGTTTGCTCAATCATAAATATTTAGTACCACTTTAGACTTCTTCAGACATCCAAGATGCTTTCATGGGCCTGGCAAATGTGACATAAGATACAAAGTGACATGTGGAGGTGAGCTGCCTGGTCCATATGTAGACATGTGAAGTAAAGAAGTTAGAACATCTGTATCATTAATGTCTTCAGTCCTTTCAATAATATGGAAGAGAAAAATGTAATCCAGTGCACACCTGTAGCTGTGGTTCTTTTGCCTAAATTATTCCTGCCCAGAACACTTGATGACTCAGATATTCCAAGCCCAATTATGTGAGAAATAGACATTTACTTTGGCTTTGGTGCAAGGACAGGCAAATAATTAATGGCCAAATTGAAGAGCAAACAAAAGCAAAAACAAAGAAAAAAAAACCAACCCAAAACAACAACTTGAATCACACACAAATAAAATATTCTATAGGAATCTGTTGTTTTTTTTTTTTTTTACCTTTAGAGGATTCTCCACCCTCCCTCTTTGGAGTGACTGAACCTTTGACAATTAAACAGGATTCCAGTGAGAATGTGGAGTTTCTATCCTTGGAATCATTAAAAGCCATCTGGGTACAGCTGTTGGTAACTTGCTGTAGCTGACTCTGATTAAGCAGGATTGAGGGTAACCTCTAGACGTGACCACTAGTCTCAGCTATTCTACTGAAGATGTTTCTATTATAGGAAATATTTTATTCAGGATATATAGTTTTGGATACAAACTGTCAACATTGCATTAATCTGACATGTTCTAAATATTTTTAGCGTGATTTTTTTTTCTTTTTTTTTTCCTTTTTCTTTTTTTTTTTTTTTTTTTTTTCCCACACAAACCAATGTGAAAATGACCTATCATGGAGTGTTCATCAGGGATTTATGGGCAAGAATCAGAGACCAAGGCAACACATGAAACCCTGTGGCTCGTATTTAGTACAGGGCACCTGATCAAAGGGAGTTTATTGCCAAAGATTTCTTAATCCAGCAACTAGGAGGCAGTGTACTTCCAAGCTCTTAGTCTGCTGGGGGACTTCAACCACCCCAACATCTGATGGAAAAGTAGCACAGTGAGCTGTAGTCAGTCCTGGAGACTCCTGGAATGCATTGAAACTATCTTCTTAAGTCAGCCAGTAGGTAACCCCACCAGACGGGATGCGTTACTGGACCTGTTGGTCACAAGTCAAGTGAGCTAATTGGTGACATCAAAATTGGAGGCAGCCTGGGCTGCAGTGACCATGCACTGGTGGAGTTCACAGTCTTGAAGGCTGTGGGACAGGCAAAGGGTAAAGTCAGGACTCTGAGTTTGAAGGCAGCAAATTTACAGCTATTCAAGGAGTTGGTTAATAAAACTGCCTGGGAAACTGCCCTCAGGGACAAGGGAGCAGAACAGAGCTGGCAGATCTATAAGGGTGCTTTCCACAGAGCACAAGAGCTCACAATCTTCAAGGGTAAGAAATCAGGAAAGGAAAGCAGGAGACCAGCGTGGCTGAATCAAGACGTGCTGGTCAAATCAAAGGGAAGAAGGAAATAAACAGTCATATGCATTTCCTGTGTGTGAACACACAGACACAAATCCTGAGAAGAGTATAGGGACATTGCCCAGTTGTGGAGATATAGGCTCAGGAAGGATAAGTCATGGCTGGAACTGAACACGTCAAAAAATACAAAAAATAATAAGAAGGACTTCTACAGGTATGTCAGCCAGAAAAAGAAGGTCAAAAAAAGTGTACACTCAAATGAACATGACATACATCCAATGAAACTGGAAACAATGAACAAGGAGAAGGTGAAGTATTCCACAACTTTTTTCTTTACCCCAGTCTTTATTGGCAGCCTCTCTTCCTGCACCTCTGGAGTGGATGAACTGCAAAATGGGGACTGGGGGAGCAAAGTCATTCCCACCATAAGAGAAGATCAGGTTTGTGACTACATAAGAAACTTAAAATATGGGACCAGTTGAGATGCATCCCAAAATCCTGAGGGAGCTGGCTGATCTATTTGCCATACCAGTTTCGAGGATATTTGAAAAGTCCTGGCAGTCAGGTGATATCATTGGTGCTGAAAAAAGGAGGTCATTGGGAATTAACAACCTGTCAGTTTCACCTCTATGCCTGGGAAGATGATGGAACAGATCCTTTTAGAAGCTGTGCTAGGGTGCATGGAGGCAAGGAAGTGATTTGAGACATCCAGTGTAGCTTCATTAAGGGCAAGTCGTCTCTGTTCAACTTAGTGACCTTTTGTGAGGGAGTGACTACATCAGTGGACGTCATCTGTCTGGACTTCTGTAAGGCCTTTGACACAGTTCCCCACAGCATCCTTCTCTCTAAATGGGAGAGAGATGGATTTGATGGATTGACTGGTGCATAAGGGACTTCTTGAATCGTCACATCCATAGGCTAGTGTTCAATATTTAAATTTCCAGATGAAGACCAGTAACCAGTGGTATGTAGTCTATACTGGACCATTACAGTTTAATATCTTCATCAGTAATATAGACAATGATATTCAATCAAACACTTAGCAAATTTGAAGATGACACCAAGCTGAATGGTACAGTTGACACACCTGAGGGATGGAATGCCATCCACAGGAACCCGATAAAGCTTGAGAAGTAGGCCTGTGTGAGTCGTCTGGCATTCAACAAGGGCAAGTGCAAGGTTCTGCACCTGGGTCAAGGAAACACCCAGAGAAATCTTGTTGGAAGACAAATATCTGACTGTTGCAAAAATTATAATAAACTGTCTCTAAAATTTTTTAATCAGATTCATACATTTATATATCCAGGTTGCTGCTGAATGAGTTCTAAGATTTTAGCTTGTTTTAAAAGAAGCCATTGAGAGATTACCAAAATAAGGTGCACTTTTATTTTTTTTTTAAGTGATACAAGTAAGTGTTGCTACAATTACTATCTCAGCCTTTCTGTGTACCCTCCCATTTATTGTTCCCAATGTTATCTTTGTTGAGTACAATTATGAAGTCTTCAACAGACCACTTTTTTTCCTAAGTAGACCACTATTAAGTAAAAGTATTACAGAAAATGTGGAATTACACTGTATATAAGAAGTACTAGAAAATTTTTGGGATGAGGTTTTGCTGGAGAAGTTTTAGAAACTAAATTGTTTAGTTCCAAATTTGTATGAAACTAGCTGTAGTGATTTCCTAAACCTCTATAGAATTTCTTGAAATGCGATGTGTGCTACATATATTCAAGAGACTTTCAGGTTATAGGAGTGATAAACTGGTATCAGTTTATTTTTGTCCAAAGAAAAATTCTTTAATGACAGAAAAAAAAAAAATGAGGAAATTATCAGGCAAAGAAATTATCAAAACATGGAAAATTTGTATTTTTGTATTTGCTTTTTAATTCTAAGGTATACAGTGACAGTCATTTGGTTTTGACAAAACAGATGAATCAGCTGGCAAAGCTATTATGTTTTATGCAACCTAGATGCCTGGATTTTTGAAAGATTGAGAGGAATACCCCCATAACAAGTTCTGGAAAGACGATGCATAAATGCCAGCTTCTGAAATTTTCAGACAAAAGACTTTTTTCCTATGTATTGGAGATTGGGACTCATCTTTAACCTGCATGTTTAAAACAGAATAGTAGACATCCAAAGGTACCTGCTTATTTTGTATAAAAAGCTTTAACAAAAAAAATTGCCTGTCTTCCCTAAAATCTTTTAATTTTTTGTCACTTTGACATTTGCAGGAATGAGCAGTGAAACAGAATATTTAGCAAAGATTTGAACTTAAATTATTTCCCATGCACCATTATAAAGCAATGAAACAATTTAGCTTTTAACTAGTGAAGTGAAAGGTTTCAGAATATTACAGTAAATCTTCACAGAGTGAGAGAAATACAGTGTAATTATTCATAATTATATTCAATAACCAAAACAGCAGCTTAAATATAAATATTTAAAGGTAAGTCTATCTTAGAGAGGAAAAAAATTTTGAATAGAAAACTTTGAAAATCATTTCTTTGTAATATACAAATTTATCTGTTAATGAATTTTTGCACAATTGAAAAAGAACCCTTCTAGCAGCATATACAAAAAAATATAGTTATTTTTTTTAATACTGAAATATATGATCCTCACATATAATTTATTTAGTAAAATTGAGGAAAAATATATTAGTTTAAAATGTTTATTTAAACAGAAATAATATTAAGAGTATCTATTTCTTAATTCCTAATAAGGAGATTAGAAAATTAACGAAATGTACAGTCACTTATATGTGTGAAATATGAAGTTCTGAAATAAATGAAGAGTTTGCCAAGACTTTTGAGTTCTTCATTGTTGAAGAGAGACTTTATTTAAAGTACTGTGTTTTAAATGAGTACTTGCCTAAATATGTTGAGACAGGTACTGATTTTCTGCTTCTACAAAAAGAAAAGGCTAGAGGAAGAAACTACATTCTGAATTTAGCATAACATGGAAATTGCAGACTTAGCTTATAAGAATTTTTTTTCTTTTCTTTCCTTTTTTTTTTTATTTTAACCTCTGCTATAACCTATAATACCAAGTGAAACATTATCTCTGAGATATTTGGTACTGAACTGAAAGATATATCAAAACAGCACTAGAGTTACTAGTCAAATTCTAATTCACTGATTAAAATTCCATCTTCGATTTAGCATTGCAGTAAACTAAGACTAAGAAAATGTTCTACTAAAATATTTTTCTACAGCTGTAAAATGCACAGCTTTATATGTTAAACTGCAGTCAATAAATTGATTGCAGGAGCTTGACTCATTTTCCTCAAGATTTTTAATTCTATGCACAGGTTAGTTTTGTTTTGGTTTTGGGTTTTTTTTTTTGTTAAGTGTAAACATTAATAACCTATTTTTATTAAAGCGTCATTTTAATAGCCCAGAATTTCATGAATGTGAATGGTATACACTGACATGCTTCTCAGGTTCTCTGGGAACATTTCTTAGGAGCTTCCTAAAAAAGGCCACCAGCAACAACAAATTCGACTCAGATCTTGCTTTTAAAAGAATCTGAGTCATGGTTTTCTCCCCTATCCTTCTCCTTCTCCTCCCAGAAGCCATCAGAAAGAGGGCAATGGAATTATGGAGGAATGAGAAGGTGGAAATTCTGATGAGTGTCCCACTTAGATGACTTAATAAAACAGAGAATACAGAATAAACACACCAATATCTACCATGGTAGAATCCTTGAATTAAGTTCAAGAAGCAGAAAACCAGTTGTAATAAGCTATAAACTGAGGCTACTAGTCCCACTACAAAATTATGTTTTAAAATGAACCGGTGATGTTTGCCTAATTATTTAAAGAGAAAAAAAGATATATTCCTTTGGCATGTTCTGTGCTGATTTTATTCATGAATGCTTATGAGTCAAGACTAACTACCTCTAAGTGTCAGAGAAGGATTTCCAAACCCTTCCTTTTTACTGTTTCCTGTGCATGGCCTTACACTTTTTTCCTAGTTTGCTCGCTTTTATTCAGATTCATGCTGCTCACATTTTTTTTGAAAGATTTTGGTATCCAAGTATCTCTACATAATTCACTGTGTCTCCACAGGGCTTTTCTGGAGATTCTTTAAATTTCCTCCTTTACTTTGGACACAAAGGGGTTAAAGACCCCCTTTGATCTTCACTGCCACTTACATAGTCTAAAGAAAGGTTTCTGAGAACTAAACCTTGGGGTTTTTTTAATAAAACAGTAGAACAGATTCAAGCCTATCTTGTCACTTAGAAAACTAATTACACCATTACATACTGCAATTACAATTAAGGATTTTCAGCAGATGAAAAGCATGTTCACTGCATTCTCATTACCTTGTATTTGCTTGCCAGCACTCAAGAGTATCATGATTTTGATGAAACAAAAACAACTAAAGAAGCTGTACTTTCTCAATAACATCAACAGACTAGCTTAGGGACCACACTCCAACTCCTTCTTCCCACTGTATGGTTAATATACAACGGCCCTTACAAAAACATGTCAGGTATTCATTACAATACTACCTTCATTGTTGAAGTCAGCAACTTTTTGGGACTCAGTTTAAGCTGCTTTCTTGCATTTAAGCCAGTTGACTTATCTTACAGATATTTCAAATAAATTGGCAAAAGCCATTTTGAACTGAGATCTAAATTATGCCAAAAATGGGGCACTAATTTCATATGTGATAAATACAATTTTTTTCTATGATAATAAAGAACAGAATTAATCAATATCAGTTTGGCAGAATGGAAAGAACATTGCATTGCCCACATATGCATATCAGTCAAGCTGATAATTAACCATGGACATATATCTGGAGTCCTAGAATGAGTAAAAATCAACAAAGATGGGAAATAAGAGTTTTGAAACTATTTAGAAGTTGGTTCTGTTTCTGTAGCAATGCTTAGTAAATTCTGGATTTGCAAATATGTCTGGGAAAGTAATATATGGGTCACTTTAAATTTTGAAAATTCTTGATTTTCCTGTATTTTTCATTAAATAGCACAGAAGAAAAAAAGTATGCTACATAAAATATGTTTTCTATGGTGTGACATCATTAATTACACAAATGACACATAGCAGTTTTTAGAAAGGGGGAAGCCATACATGTGGATGTGTGATGCTTGATTTTTTCTTTAGTATTGTAAGGAAAAGAACTCAGCCTTAAGAGACAACCTAATTTTTATTCATACTTTACATTTTCTAATATTACATCCAATTGCTGCTCCCAATTATAAAGATGTGTGTGCAAAAAATATTCCTCTGGCACTATCATTATTAATTTCTGATTTCACAACTATTTTCCATAACAACAGAATGATGTTTTTATCAATGCTACATTATTGCTTCTGTTTTAAGTAGAAGCAGCTGAGATGTGAATCCATACCTAATATTCCAAGAAAAAATACCATAAAGATAAAAATAAAAACCTCGATAAAAGATTAAAAACTTAATATTCAGATTAAGTTAATCATCTGGTTTGCTTTTATCCCAGTCATAGAATCATAGAATCAACTAGGTTGAAACAGACCTTTAAGATCAAGTCCAAGTGTCAAAATCTTTATGTTGGTAATTAAAAAAAAATATATATAACTCCCTCAAGGGGATTTTTTGTTAAGCTGATATCCAGAGAAATATTTGCCTTTCATATAATTTTAATACAGATATGAAACCAAGTTTCACTTGTAATATAAATGAATAATCCTAGTGTCATATATCACTGCAGCCAAATAGCACATTAGTCACTCAAGTGGATGGAAGTATGGCTACTGCAGAAATATAACTCTTGATATATTTCTACGGAAAAGTTTTCATAGAATCATAGAATAGTTATGGTTGGAAAGGACCTTAAGATCATGTAGTTCCAACCCCCCTTCCATGGGCAGGGACACCTCCCACTAAACCATGTCACCCTGGGCTTTAATTAACTTTGTCCAATTCCAGGATAAATATGTTACCAAATAAAAAGGACCATTTTCTTTTGTTGCATGTTTTATCTTCGGTTGTGTCTGACCATCCCTGATTGAGACTGTTTTCTGGTTACTTGTATTTCCACACAGACCTCTGAAGGGACTATGCTAGCTCTTCATTACCCGTGAACTATGTGTTACATGTGAGCTGTGTGTTAGCACCTTTACTGACTTAAATTGCCTCTCTTGGGATATGTTTACTAGAACAGAACTAACTTTGTATAGTACTAACTCTGTTAGTACTCATGAAAGAGTCCTTTGAACATGTGAGTCCTTTGATCTCAGTATTTTATATGCCAAATTTAGGAGCCCATTTTTAATCTATTCCTTCAGTCAGTGCTGTTTTATATGCAAACTCATGATGTAACTCAAATTTCACAAAGATAATATTTAAGCCTTACTAAGTTCAAAGTTTATTCCAAATTCTGTGGGATAAGGTTCCAACATATTTTCTAGTCTGTCTGTTAAAACATTTTCTCTAATGTTTTAACATTTGTTTATTTTAAAATATTTCAATGTTAGATTTCTTAGCAAGGGGACAGCACTTCCTGTGCATGAAAATTGAATGTCAGGTTTCTTTCAAATGTAAAGAATCATTAACTTGAATAATAGTAATAACACCTTTTATATACTTTTCAATTTGAGAAGAAAGTATTGCAAATTTCTCATACGTAACAAGCAAGTGATGAGACCATTCACCTGTGATATAGAAGACTCTTTTTCTAATTGATGTTTTGGGAGATCCTTCAAATTCCAATCGCAAATGGAATGTCAAATAGAAGTGTCCATTTGTGGAAACAGTGCTTCTGTACCGAAAAAACAAAACAAACCAGAAAAGAAACAAAAAAAAAAACCCAGTTCAAATTTCCTCTGGTTCATAATATGAAGAAAAACAAAACCATAATGTTGGATCTTCTGTTTAAGTCAGTTTCATTTTCTTCTCTAAATATCTTTCATAGATTTCACTTAATGACTGGTTACAAAGGAAGAATATATTGTGCTTGCGTATCTTCCTCAATTTTTTTAACTACTGCAATGTGTTGATGAAGTGCAACCCAACCTTTTTTTGATAGGCAAATTTTCAAAGAGCAAACTCTGGTCATTGCTGTGCAAGCTCTAATTAGAGATGTTTACTAGTAGGAGAAAGTTCCAGATAAGAGATTTCCTCTGAAACCACAAATGATATGCTAAATAAAAAAATAAAGTTTTGCTACGAATATTTTATAAATTCCTTATACTCAATAGTGATTTTTGTATCCTAATCCTCCGAATACTTTCAGTTCCCTGGGTTTTTTTTTTTTTTTTCTGTGTTCTAACCTCCTAGAAGCAACTGGCATAAAGTGACCTTTAGTGTTTGAATGGCAGGAATGCATCCAAATGTCTGGGATAAGAGAGAAAAGGAGGGAGAAAATTATTTGGAAACAAATCAGAAGATTTGTTTATCCAGAGTTGTATTGGAAGTATAAGGGGAAAGTAGGGCTTGGAAAATCAGTGTAGACGATATTCACACCAGATAGTTAATTTTGTTGTTCTGTGCAAGACTGTGATTTCCTCAGTATTAGTATCTGATCTGCAGAATCATGAAAGTAGTATGAACCAAATGACAAAACCACATTTCAACTGAATTACTCAGACCAAACAACAAAGAGTGTCCAGAAGAAAGAATATAGAGTTTACAGTGTCCGGAAAAGAACAAGATGCACTGCATTCTTAATAGGAAAGATGCAGATTAAAAAAAACTGTTACAAGAAGTAGTAATTATTCCATCGATTTCCTTAAATGATGATACTGAAAATAATGTCTGCATTCATGAATCCGCAACAAAATATTTTTTATGTCATATATGTGAAATATACAGTATGTCACTCTAGATAGCAGTAAATATTCACAAACAGAAGAATTTTGGTGTTCGGTTTCCTGAGGAAGTGGATTCTTGAAGTTTTACTGAAATCTTCTCATGTACTACGAATGCAGCTACCCACAGAAGCACTGCAAAATTCACACTGCAGAATTAACCGCAGTCTGTCAGCTCCTGTTGAGTGCTTATTGCAGCACCTGTTATTGAAATTAGCCACAGCTGAGTTGACCCAAGTTCAGATGCAAGTTGTGTTGTGGAGTTTAATTCTTTATGTAGATTGAACTAAAAGGTGTGGAAAAGAAATATATTTTTATATGTAAGATATTTTTTCTGTGAAAAGAAATAAAAAAAGTATATGTCATTAAGCTATGGAAGAGGACAAAATCTGTTGTTGCAGTGATTTGATGGTACAACAAGAAATATTAAGTGTGATTTCTACTAAGAAGAGGCTTAAGCCGAAATGCTATTTTTCATATAATCCTACAGAAGTTAGAATTGGATTGTAAAGGACACCCTTGGCATGTGGCATTTGCTATAATATTTATCATAATAGACTGTATTATGTATAGTCAAATGAAGACATCAATATAATGTCTTAGTTGATTCTTCCAGGAAAATATTTTACCTTACCCAATTTAACATTAATTCAAGTCCTTGTTTTGTAGTCTTTTTTTATAGTACTTTCATGGTTTTTTTTTCCTTATAGTGGGGTTACTTTTGCTTTAAAACTTCTATTACACAAAGTTTTTTATAGCCATTCAGAATCCTATAGTATGTCCTTAGTTGTTGGCTTTCTAGATATTTCCTGTTTTGAATTTTGTGATGTGTGAAAGTAGAAAGTCAACAAATTAGCAAAACCATAAACAATACCTCTGCATCTTGGGTCACATTTCTTTGTACCTTTCCTTAATTCCTTAAATATTTTTGTGAATGGCTTCATTATGTAGTCTTGACTTCTAACTGTGCTGTTCTCAAAGATTCTACACATTAGAAATTACACTGAATGCATAGATTTACAAGATGAGGAATAAAGACAGAAGTCAATTTAGAGAGCAGCAGCAGGGCAAAAATTAAAACTGTATACTTTAGAAAATTAAAAAAAAATACTTTCCATTAGGAAGTGAAAAATATTTAATCTTACGTTTACCAATAGCTAGTTTTACAATGAAAGCCATGGATAATTAATCTTTTTATCAGACTTTTTCAGATGTAGAGTAAAAATTACCCTGATCACAGAATCACAAGGGTTGGAAGGGACCTCGAAAGATCATCTAGTCCAACCCCCCTGCAAGAGCAGAATAACCTAGAGTACATCACACAGGAACATGTCCAGGCGGGCCTTGAATATCTCCAATGTAGGAGACTCCACAACCCCCCTGGGCAACCTGTTCCAGTGCTCTGTCACTCTCACAGTAAAGAAGTTCTTCCTGATGTTAACGTGGAACCTCCTATGCTCCAGTTTGCACCCATTGTCCCTCGTCCTATCACTGGATATCACTGAAAAAAGCCTAGCTGCATCATCCTGACACCCACCCTTTACATATTTGTAAACACTGATGAGGTCACCCCTCAGTCTCCTCTTCTCCAAGCTAAAGAGACCCAGCTCCCTCAGCCTCTCCTCATAAGGGAGATGTTCCACTCCCTTAGTCATCTTTGTGGCTCTGTGCTGGACTCTTTCAAGCAATTTCCTGTCCTTCTTGAACTGGAAGGCCCAGAACTAGACCCAGTATTCCAGATGTGGCCTCACCAAGGCAGAGTAGAGGGGGAGGAGAACCTCTCCTGCCCTACTAACCACACCCTTTCTAATGCACCCTAGGATGCCATTTGCCTTCTTGGCCACAAGGGCACATTGCTGGCTCATGGTCACCCTCCTGTCCACCAGGACCCCCAGGTCCCTTTCCCCTTCACTACTTTCCAGCAGGTCAACCGCCAACCTGTACTGATACATGGGGTTGTTCTTCCCCAGATGCAAGACTCTACACTTGCTCTTGTTGAATTTCATCAAGTTTGTCCCCACCCAACTCTCCAGCCTGTCCAGGTCTCGCTGAATGGCAACACAGCCTTCTGGTGTGTCAGTCATTCCTGCCAATTTAGTGTCAGTTCCAAGAACTTTCAACCAGTTCTTGATCCACATCACTACCTGATCATCAAGCCCACACTTCTTTAGCTTATCTATAAGGATGCTGTGGGAGACAGTACCAAATGCCTAACTGAAATCAAGAAAAAACACATCTACCACTCTACCATCATCCCTCCACCTAGTCACTTCCTCATAGAAGGCTATAAGGTTGGTCAAACATTACTTCCCCCTGGTAAAACCGTGCTGGCTGTTCTTAATGACCCCCTCATCCTTGATATGTCTAGAGATGGCATCAAGAATAAGTTGTTCCA
Source organism: Melopsittacus undulatus (assembly GCF_012275295.1). Lineage (NCBI taxonomy): Eukaryota > Metazoa > Chordata > Aves > Psittaciformes > Psittaculidae > Melopsittacus > Melopsittacus undulatus. The sequence continues at coordinate 31,572,728 of NC_047557.1, read as the reverse complement.
TCACCTTTCCAGGGATGGAGGTAAGGCTGACCAGTTTATAATTAGCCAGGTCCTCCTTCTTGCCCTTTTTATAGACTGGTATGACATTTGCCATCCTCCAATCCTCAGGCACCTCTCCTGTTTCCCATGATTTACCAAAGATGATGGAGAGTGGCCTAGCAATGACCTCCGCCAGCTCCCTCAGCACCCATGGGTATATTCCATCCGAACCCATCGATTTATAGATGTCCAGATTGCATAGCTGATCCGTAACGCAATCCTCATCTACCAAAGCAAACTCCTCCTTTGTCCTGTTGTTGCTCATATTAATATACTAGATAATTACAGATTTTCTGTATCAAACTCTACTTGATATAGACCAATTTGTAAGGACTTCAGTGTTTGCTTTTATCAACCGAGTAATGCTAGGAGACATTTGTAAAATCTGGGGAATTTAATATTTAAGCTTCTTTTGGAGTAATTCTAATTTATTATTGCTACTAAATTAGAATCTTGCCCCAGTACAGATATGTCTGGAAGAGAGGCTTCACTTACACATTCCACTGAACTGAAAAACAGTAGTTTTAGATCTTTGAAAATTTCATGTCTGTTTTTGCCTTATAACCTTGTGTGCAAGGAAACTCTCAGTTCCCTTTGATGCTTGTTGGGAGCACTAATTTTCAGCTGAAAAACCAAAGGGTTACTGCACAGTTTTAGCATTGTATACCAACAGTTTTAGCATTGTATACCACCCTTTATGTATTCTATGTGGTTCTTTAGTATATCAATATGGCAAAATCAAAGTACCATTACATCCTTCTTTATTCCCAAGGTTGTTGTCTGAGTTAATGTAATTAAAAAATGTGTAATGCAAATAGCTAAAGCAGAGAAAATTTTCTGCAGGAGAAACCTGATTATGGAAGTATTAATGAAGGAGAACCCGTATCTGACATTCTGTGAGATACAAATCCAAAACTTTAATTCATGACACATGATTTCTCCCTCTATTTTTCATTATTTGATAGAGGTGGGACAGGTATATTGAGAGAGAGTAAAAAGATGAAGAAACCATGAGACTATTGCTGCTAATGAGATGCAAATGATATAAAGCTGTTACCATACATCTTGCCAGGAAATTTTCTCAAGAAACATGAGAAGTGAATGAATTTTTTAACCTTCCCTGTGTTGCTATGAAGTTAGAATCTCTGTTTAGGTGCTAAGACCAAATTCTGACCTCTTACATTTCTTTGCAATAAAAGGACTGCTGCACCTCTTAAAAATGCCCTTTTTTCATGCATGAGTATTTCAGGGTGTTAACATTTTGATCTGTGCTGAAATTATACTGAAAGCATTGGATACTTAATACTCCAAGTAAGCGTGCTTCAGCAGCTCTTCTTTTTTTTTCAGCCTCTTACGCTTCTCAGGCTGAACAAATATTATCTTAGTATTAGATCCTAGTGAAAGCAAAAGAAATAAAAACCAGTTTACTATAACAAGGGGCATCTATTTGTTTCAAAAAATTCTTTTGAAATTGAAACTTGTTTGTAGCTCTGTGGTTTTATAAAATCATATGCATAACAGCTGGAGTTTTTGGGGAAATCTGACAAATTATGCCCTGGCAGGACAGAGCCACCACAGTGTTTTTGAGTCCTGTTTATTACTTCCCTCATTATTTTCTCACATCTCCTTCTTTCTGCCTTTACTGTGACATTACTTCTTAATTTGCTTGATTAGTGAAGGGAGAGAAAATAGGGTAGGTAAGAAAGAAAGAGCACAGAGGTAGTGCAGAAAGCAGAGCCCTCAGGGAGACCTGAGCAAAGCTTAAACAGTGGCGTGAGTATGAGGGAGTGTCAAGAGTGGATGGTCTGCAACACTTGGTAAAAAAATGTGTGTCCAGTAATTACACAGAACCAAGCAGACTGGATGGACTGCTGAAAATAAATGGATGACATAATTATGGTTTTAGTAGTGCTTCTGAAAGAAGAGTAGGCAGAAAATATTTGGAAAAAACATAAATGAGGAAAGTAGTACAGTAAATATGACTTTTCTGACAAGGGTTCATTTTTAATAATTTTTGAATATATCATAGGTTATTAATCTCACTGAAAAAGAAACCCTAACATCATGGCTAAAATAAAATTTCATGAGTGTATCCTGACTGAATTCAACGTATTGACAAGTTTTCATTATGCTATTCAAGTATAGGATTAAAAACCTGATATTTTCATCCCAGTTTTGAAAGCTGTGTAATTGAAATGTAAGTTACTCACAAGTAGGCTTTTGTTACTTTTTTTTTTGTTACTTTTATTTGTAACGGTTTCATGGTTTTTTTACCTCCTGTTTTATTGCTGTTGGTGTTTTTTTTCTGTTATGTGATTGGTTTGGTTTTGGGTTTGCTAATGGGATAAATTACATGAAACATATGAAATGAATGAAAAAGAATGTTAGTTCAGTATTTAAGTCCATCAGTAATTTTCAATAGAATTTTCTTCTTAACATGTGACCTCTCCTGTGTAGAGATGAAATTGTCCACTGAGGGCTTCAGTTTTCATTTTGCAGTTTGATTTAGTTTATTTCTCTGTTCTGTTTTTATAAGTTCAGCATCACTTTATAAATATGAGGATCAGTCATGTGAGATATAATTGCAAGTTTCTGTACTTACATTATTGCCACTTTTATTTAGTTCCCTTTGTGCTGACTTGTTTAAATGCCCTGTAATTAAGATGTCTTATCTCTGTTTTTAACTGGTTTTAGTTCTTATTAGAATCATAGAATCATACAATAGTTAGGGTTGGAAAGGACCTCAAGATCATCTAGTTTCAATCTCCCTGCCATGGGCAGGGACACCTCACACTAAACCATATCACCCAAGGCTTTGTCCAACCTAGTCTTGAACGCTGCCAGGGATGGAGCATTCATTACCTCCCTGGGCAACCCATTCCAGTACCTCACCACCTTAACAGTAAAGAATTTCTTCCTTATATCTAGTCTAAACCTCTGCTGTTTAAGTTTCAACCCATTACCTCTTGTCCTATCGCTACAGTCCCAAATGAATAGTCCCTCTCCAGCACCCCTGTAGGCCCCCTTCAGATACTGGAAGGCTGCTATGAGGTCTCCACGCAGCCTTCTCTTCTCCAGGCTGAACAGCCCCAACTTTCTCAGCCTGTCTTCACATGGGAGGTGCTCCATTCCCCTGATCATCCTCATGGCCCTCCTCTGGACTTGTTCTAACGTTTCCATGTCCTTTTTTTGTTGAGGACACCAGAACTGCACACAATATTCCAAGTGATATGAGGTATGTCTTTCACAGTTATTGCTAATATTTTAAGGAAATTCAGAAAGAAATTCTTACATATCTTAGAATATTCAAGTATTTTATTTATACGGATGACATTTACATTCCCTGCTTATGAAAATGTCATACCAGATTAAAAGGTAATTTACTTAGCATAAATTTCTTTTTTTGTTGTTGTTGATTCAGGTACAATAGGAGAGTAATATATATCTGATTGTCTCTTTCAAATTGTTTCTTGATATTTGTTGCTTGAAGTTGGAAAATAGCTAAAACCCAGGTCATTAACTAATTTAAAATTGTATAGGTACTTTTTTGCAGTGTTTTTTTTTCCCAAACACCTTTGGATTGATAAATAAATAAATAATGGAACACTAGTTTCTAAGTCAGTAATGAGTGATTGACTGTCCTTTATTGTGCCAGCTACAATGTACAGAAATATTTAACGAATTTCACAACTTTAAAACAAACAAAACTTGCAGTTTGAAAAAGCAGATTTAGTAGTTCAGTGTTTCACTGAAATAATTACCTGAAAGATAAGTTTTCCTCACAGAAATACATGTTGCCTGATAACCTTTTGGTGTAATTCAAACAGCTTCATTCAGGCAAACAAATGCCTGAATATAATAAATATTCAAGAAATAAATATTTACAAGCGAATATTGGGCTTAAGACCTTACTTTGGTACATCAGTAGCAACTTTAATGGAAAGAACTATATACTCATGATTTTCAGTCAGATTATTCTCAGGATGAATAAATATTGGGAGAAGAAATGTAAAAGACTGCCAGATAACTAACAATCTTAAGTATAATAATGTCCATGTAAGGTAAATATTATTGCCTTTTTCCACAGAAAGGAAAGGTTGGATGTGGAATGTTAAGGACTTGTTCAATTTTACATAGCAAGACTGTAACAGAGCTAGAAAATAAAACTGCATTAGACCCACTGAGAATAATTGTAGGAACAATGCATGTCTGGAAGTTAATATTTTATCCTTGTTAATAATTGTCTGTATGTATATTAGAAAGAAAAGAATAAGAAAGGCTCTAACTGGCTGAGATTATCTTAAATTTGGAGGGACTGGAGGGCTATATTCATCTTTGTAATGAAGACATTTATTACATAATTATTATATATAAAATTTTGTATATTAACTGTTGTCTTACATTCTTAGAATTTGAAGTCTGAAGGAGGAAAAGTTTATGCAAGTCTCTGTATGCAACTGTTGTTTTGCATTTTTTTCCTCTGGTAATTACATTGTGGCAGAAAAAGTGACAGAACTATGAATATCAACATAATTTGAAAAGCTCAGCAAATAAGGGACATGATCTCTGGAAGTACCTTTCTAAAATTAATACCCTAGTGATCAAATATTCCATTCAGTTGGGTTCTTATGTGTGTGTTGTATGTAGTTTTCTGTATAAAAAATGAAAGCAAACTTTTCTTCACATGAAATAATATTAAATATTATGCTAAGATTGAATTACCAAATGTAATTTTGATGGGTTTTGATGTCATTTGCCACAACTGCTCATACTCTCAGCTGATAAAGGGATCTGGTAGCTGTCTAGGTGCTTAATAGGTGTACTGTAGATGCATTTGTAAAATGTAAGTCATAAGTTAAAATCATTTTAACTTCTACCATTTTTTAACATCAATTTAACATAATTTTAACATTTAAGAGGGCCAATCTCCCTCTCACTATGCCATCTTAACAAACTGGAACAAGTTATATATCTACACCATCATCACTGAACCCTCACTCATTCTGAAATAGAATTAGATTCAGAACCATGCAGGCTAAACTGTTTTTTCGAACCTGAGGCATATAAATATTTTTGCTTTATTCCAGTACACATAGTAACAACTTAAAGATATGAAAATGGTGCTTTAGAGACAGCTAGCATGGTAGTCCCGTTTCTTGAAACACATGGACATCTGAGGTATATCAAATGTGTTATGCTTGTAACTTTCTTCTGCAGCTGTAAGAGCTACCAGTTCTTACAGGGTGTGAACATTCTGGACATTTCATACAAATGTGCATCAGAAAGGCCGACCAATATTGCACAATTATTTTGCAGGATAACCTTCATCAACACAGCAGACTATGGATTTCAGAAATACAAAGAAGTTTAAAAAAAATACTAGATAAATTCACATGTGAAAGACCTGCAAGCAAATGTTGAATAAAGAAATGTTGGGTTTCTGATTTTCCTTTGACCTAGCTTCTTTTTGTCTTTTTTTTCTCACAATTTCTCTTTTGTGAATTAAAGTAAATATAAGAGTAGGACAGTGTAACCCTCCTTACACTGGCAATTTTTTACTACTTTTTCACAGGATCATAGTATGGTTAACTTTGAAATTGGGAGGTGATCCTCTCCAAGCAGGATAGGGTTGTGTTCGAACAGGGTCAGCCAGAGCAGATGACTTTTGAGTATCCCCAAGGATGGAGATTTCATTACCAGAATATTCATCATAATTATTTTTATAGTTAGTCTTATAAAATAAACATTAATATTTAACATAATATCAATTATTATTTATTATATACCGTTGTTATTAAATTATTTTTGTTGATGGTGGTTTTGTTGACTTTCATTCTTTTAATATTTTCTGCTTGAGTTTATTTAGAGTTTTCAGAAAAGATGGTTAAATTGGCAGCAGTCTGAGAAATATGTGATTTTTCAGGAGAAACCAAGACCATAACATAAGTTGTACAGTTTAACTGATTCTCCCGCAAGCTCTTCAAAATCTAAAAATCAGTTCTATTAACGCTTCCAGTATTCTGTCTTCTACAATAAATGTCTGTATATGCATGTTGATCACAGTTAAATATATTGCATAGAGATTAAATTAAAATATTTATTATGATTGCATAAGTGCAGCTGTGATCATCTAAACATATAAATAACATTTTGCATTTTTTTAGATCATGTCATAAAGGAAAAAAATGAAAGGAGATTAAAAAAAAAAGGAAAAATACCCTTTCAGTTTTTTTCTAAGGATCCACCAGACACCACACCCTGTTCATACCCTTTAGTGCGTTTAAAGAAACATTATTTCATTCACAACAAGGAATATGCAAGCTAAATTTAAATTTAATTTAGATAGGTGGTCATCTCAGGTGGCATGTACTTTGTGAATGAGGCTCACTTAAATCTGTTCTCTTTTTGTATACATTTTTTTTGCAGAGTAAAGAATGTATTTCCAATTAAACATGTCTTGAATAGTAGCACCTGGAAAGTCAAAGCCTGATCATCATCTTTCAGAAACCTCAACGTTAGCAGAATATAAGAAGCTAGTTTGTCAGGGTAGCCTCTGGGCAAGAGTGCTTTAGATGCTTAACTAAGGAAGTAGAAGCAGTCATACGTAACATTCAATACTAATATTCAAAAAAAAGGTTACAGTTTTTTTTAAAAACTTCTAATAAATTTATTTCTTGAAAAACAAATCAAGTGTCAATGACAAAAGAAAACGATGGTGGAGGTAAGATCTTTATACTTCTATAGCCTTTCTAAGAACTGATCTAGACTATGCTTTTAGAGACTATACAAGCACAAAGTTGCAGACTGCAATATTCTACTAGAAAGACATACTTTGAAACTACTATGTCATGGTAAATGTATCTTTTTTTGAAAAAATATGAAAGGCAGAAAATTAACATATTTATCTTGGCAGACAGAATTATGGGTTTAATGAGAACTAAACAGGTGAAATTAAACTTGGGTACAACAGACATAACAGTAATAATACAAAAATATCAAGCTCTGTCTCAGCACTATCTCTTCCCTCTAGGGAGTTACGTGATTTTATAGCATTGCTGCATCTAAGTAAGATGATGGGGTTTACCTACTAGTTTAAAAGACTTTTGAAACCTCATTTTAATGATGCCCTCAAGAGAAACTTAGCGTTTTTTAAAACAGTACTATCCAGAAAACTCTGAGCTATACACACAGCATTTCCATCACATCATGACAGTCCACCCTTAGCTGTCAATAGTGTCTGCTATATAAAAAATTACCCGACTTCCAAGAAGCTTCAGTTTACACTCAAAAAAGTATGGTGTATCACACACTTTACTCTTGCCTGTCTACGTTTAAGAAGTGTCTTGCTATAGAATTCTGTATTTTTCACATTTCTAGTGACCAGTTATGAGACTTAGCCAAACTACAGATATTCTTCCATTTCATGATATAGCTCTAGCAATTTCAATATTACTCCACCTGAATTATTAAACATAAGGAGGATAATAATCAAACCCCTTGTTTTGACAATATCAGCATATTTTTTTCTGCTGAGATGTCTACTTATATATCTTAATCAGCGAAAACCTTAGTCATTCACTAAATATCAGTAATAAATTTCTCCTTGGGGGCTATAGATATCCCCATGTATCTCACAGATTTATAAAACTACAGTATTTTACTTTTCCAAAGGAAAAAAAAAGATCTATTTCTATTTCTTTCTTTTATTATTTACCAGAGACTATTTGTGCTTTCAGAAGTTCTGTAATCCAACCATGGACTATGAATTCTTTGTGCCCAGTGACACAAATTGCATAAACAAATAAACATTTCTGCCCCGAAATATTTAAATCCTGTATTGGTTAAATGACTTTTGAATATCTGAAAATGAGCCTGTTATTATCTCTCAGGCATAAAAGGATACTTTCATAATATTAGAGAAAACTGACATACAGATTGCCTGTCAGCTGTCTTTAGGAGGAGGATCTATAGAAAAATAATTCAAGATAGTCAAACTTTGGTTACTCTAACAATGGTCAGATTGCAAACTCGTCATAATTTTACTTTTTTTTTTTAATCTTGACACCTCTTTACTGACTTGACTAAAAACTTGCACATTTCCCACCCCACAGTTACTGCCATCAGGTGTTAATTTTCAATTATGTTTGGCCTAGAGTAGATTTGAACTATTGACCCATTAATGAAAGTGTCTGAATCCTATTGGGAGCCTTTCAAGCTTTCCAGTTCTCTGGCATTACTTATCTCTAAAAAGCAAATAAAATGTTATTAAATTATAGCCAGTATCAAACAGAACATTTCTTTTAGTCTTTTTTAAATGTTTTTATGCAGAAATAATTACACAATCATTATTAAATATTATGTGTAAGAAGTGTTTCTTTAGATGGATGAGCTTATTTATCTCTGCATTTTAACAGACAAAGAATGATTTTTTTTTTTTCCATTTTATAGAACCTCAACACTACACATTTGAAAGGAGCATAATTAGAAATTTCTAAACTGCCCAAGTAATTCACAGGAAGCAATTGATTTAAATAGTTGTTTTAATTTTATGTATCTTCTTACCTCTAGCACTGACATCGTCACCAAAATTTCAGTTTCTGTCCTGCCACCCAGCAAATTGAAAGAGACTGGTTTAGCTGGGAAATTATGCTACGTATGGAGAATCTGCAGGTGGACTAATACAGCAGCAGGTTACAAGGTTTCCTGTTCCAGAAACATTTAGGGTTAACTCAAAGTGAATGAATTCTGGGAATACCAAATGGAAGGGCATACCAATCCTTTAATTTCCTCTTCAGAAGTTGTCCTAAAGGTGTCCTAAAGCTCTTTGCTAACCTATGTCTATGTCTACGCTATATAAATTTTTCTAATCCCAAACAAAATTTTTAAACTAGTCTGTCTTTGGAAAAGTAATACCATTTTACTCTATCAATTGCTTTTTATAGTGCTATCACTATTCTGTTAGTTATGTTTCAGTTTTCACTGAACAAAGCCAAGGTGAGAATAGACAAAAAGAAGTCACAAATTTAAGTAGGCCAAAGAAAGTAAAGAAACCATTCCAACTTTGTTTCCAGTAAGCTGAAGTCATGGTTGTTTTTTTTTTTTTTTTAATTACTAAAATAATACAACAATCTAGAACAGATTTTCTTTTCTTTGAGATTAAATTGTCCTCATGTAAAAAGTATCAGCTTATCCTCTATTGTTCCTTCACAGTAAGTGGTAATTTTTTTCCTGATATTACATACATCTCTCTCCTGGGTCAACTAATGAAACAACTTCATTAGCCCTCCTTCTCCCGCTTATATATTACAAATACATGTACTAAATAAAGAAGGTAGAGATGTGTGAGAAGAGAAGCATTCCAGACAGTACTCCAGTATATTTATATATCAAGTAAAGCACTGCACTAAAGTATGTTCTACTAGCAAACTTTTAAAATCTCAGTTGCTCAGGAAGTGTAATTTTCTTTTTCTTTACACTTTTGTGAGAAAAACACCCTGTCTTCAAAGTATACTTTAGTCTTATAAAACCCCTGACATTCAAGTGAACATTCAAGTGCAATTTTGATTAGTACCATTGCACATGGAACACAAAACCAGAAGCATATTTCTTGTGACTGGCCATAGAAATTCCAGCTATACCAGATAATAACTTATCAAACTTTAGAATGTGTTTAGTATGCAATACAGTTGTGTCGTGGTTTAAACTACATCTGCACAGTTCGTTCACTCACTCCCGGAGTCCCACACACTCCTTTGTTTCCCCCCCACCCCACCTTCCCACTCCCAGAAGGATGGGGAGGAGAGCCGGAGGAATACAACTCCCACGGATTGAGGTAAAATCAGTCCAGCAATTAAGGTATAACACAAATCACTACTGCTACCACTAACAAATCAATGTTAGAGGAAATAAACAGGGAGAGAGAATACTATACCACCCGCCCGAAACGAGCCCAGCCCAGCAGAGAGAGCTAACCCCTCCCCTCCTGGCCAGCTTCCAGTTCCCTCTCGGAGCCCAGCCCGGAGGATTGTTAACCCCTTCCCTTCCGACCAGTTTCCAGTCCCCTCCCTGAGCAGGACGTGCTATGGTATGGAATACCTCCCTGACTTGCCCATACCAGGCGCCCTATCTCTCCCTCTTCCCTGGCAGAGAATAAGCTACTGCTGAACCCATGACAAGTTGCCATCCCAGAGGAATAAATTCATAGTTGCTTTCCCCCCCCCGAAAGATTAATTTTACCTGTTTTTAATTATTTTTATTTTGGTTTTAATTTATTAAACACCACTACAAAAAGCATTTCATAATTCAGTCAAGGTAAAAAGTTACCATGAAACTTTTATAGAAAAATAGACATGATTTCCTTCTTGAAATATTTGCCATCAGCTTTAAATTAATAATTTGCTGTAAGCAGTTCTTTTCCATACCTTTTTCTTCCAGTGAAAAAAATTTTGATGTTAAAAAAAAAAGTGACTCTTTGTAATAAAAGCAAATATAAAAGTACATACTTATTTTAAAAATATATGAACTTCTAGTATTGTAAAAACTTAGGGTTGCTATATGCAGAGGACATTAGAAGTCCAAAGGCACGGTCAGTCCATTCCACGAGTCACTTCCATTACATCTGAACTTTACATTACTTCCTTATTTTTTTTAGTCACAGCTAGAAAGAATAACTGCTTAACAAGTATTTCGTACATATGAGCTGGCTAGATTTCATAGTAGATGTGTTTTAGGTAGGGAACAATGACTTGTGTACTGCATACATTATGATTTTGTTTCAGATAGCACAAGGAGTTGTGTGTCTGCGAGCAGCTGTGCAGCAGTCTCTGAACTCTGCTTCTGGGTTCTCCTGGGAATTTCTTTAGGAGCCTTGTGCTGAATGGAAAGGTTTGCCACAGCAGGATGTTGCTCCCAGCAAACTCTAGCATTAATTTCTGAGAACTCCATCAGCTGTTCCCAGCAGAAATGTGTTTGAGGTGGGTTTTTTTTAGCTTGTGTTTCAGGGCCAGACGACAGGCATGACACTGTAGCAAGAGTGCGCTACAGACCACTCATCAGGATAGCAAGGTTGAAACAGGTTTCTTTAAATGAGGGTGTCACAATTGTTTTTTCTCAACTTTACCCTACCTGGCCTCTGCTCAGAGGGCAAATAAAAGGACACCAGCAGCCAAGAATTGTGGAAGATATTGTGCATAAACTTGAGAAGAGACACTGGATGTATCAACCAGGGCTGACGAGTAGCTGGATCTGCTATTCCCTTATAGGGAGGATCAGGCTGGATATGTGACAGTCAATGGTATCTTGGCTCTAGGGATGATTTTATCAGAGAGTTCAACATCTTGAGCATATTGAGGAAAGAGTAGTGCTTCAGATTAACAGATTTTGGCTTTTTCAGAGAATTGGAGGATGATGGGGATCCCTGTTAAACACCACAAAAAGACAAAGTTGTTCAGACCTTTAGGGACAGCATCTCCAAGTGCAAGGGCAGTCACCTAAGGAGACAAGCAGACCTACTGGAAGCTAGCTTGGCTGAGCAGGGAACTCATGACAGGGCTCCAGTGAAAAAAGACAGTATACAGGAGCTGGAAGCAGGAACAAGCTAGGAAAAGTTTAGGAAAGCTATGCTGGCATGCAGGATTTATTCTAGGAAAAGTCCAGCTAGGTTAAAAAATGGCAGGGGAACATCAGTGGCAACAAGAGCTTTTTCATCAGCAGTAATGGACTGACCAAGGAAAGTGTCCCACTGCTGAATGGGGCAGGTCATTTAGTGGCAGGAGACATAAACAAGGCTGAGGTACTCTGTGCCTTCTATCCCTTCCTCCTTCTTTTGCTAAGTCTTCAGCAGCACAGTCTCCCAAGCATCTCTGATTAATTAGAAGTGTTCAAGGGGGAGAATATCCAGCAGTGGGTAAGACTGAATTGGAGATATCTTGAAAGAATTTAACAACTATGTTTGGTCTGTTGAGGGCAAGTGAGGTTGTGCCTTTGGCAAGGCCATCCTCAGTCATCTTTGAAAAGTTAAGGAGATCAGGGGGAGATCTCCAACCACATCAGGAAGGCAAATGTTGCATGCATATTCAATGAAGTTCAAAATGAACAAATGCAGAAACTAGACAAGGGTCAGCTTCACTTTAGTGCCAATGAAAATCAGAGAGTGACTTCCCTGGAAGCACATTTCTGGAATCAGGAAGGAGAAGGAGATTGGAAGCAGCCAACAGAGATTTTTCTGACTTTTAACCTGACTGCTCTTCATGATAAAATGACTGGACCTGTGGATACATGACATATACCTTGACTGTCACAATGTTCTTGTATCTGAGTTAGATCACAGTCTGGATGTGAGGGCAACCAGCAAAGAAACAATTGGATGATCAGGCACATGGGACCATGGGTAACTGGGTTCTGCCCTGCCCTGAGGCTGGCAACAAGTGCTTAGAGCAGGGTCAGTCCTGAGACTTGTTCTATTCAACATGTCTATCAGTGACCTGGAGAAGAGCTTGGAGAGCGGGCTCATTACATTTTTTGATGACAACAACTGGGGACCAGTCAACACACCTGAGGGCCAGGCTGCCTTCTGTGGAGCTGGGTAGGCAGAAGGAAAGGGCTGCAAGTGGCACTGTGAAATTGAGCTAAGACAGAGACTGAGCCCTAAGACCAGACCCCTGCAGCAGTGACACTCTGGGGCCTTGGGTCTCTTGAGCAGTTCTGTGGAGATGACCCTGGGCCTTGCTGTCAGCAAGATGAGCAAGACAGAGCTGTTCCATAGTCATCAGGGGCAGCCATACTTGAGGTGGTGTGAGCTAAGGTATAGCAGTGAGGGATCATCCTTTATTCAGTGCTTGCTATACAACATCTAGATACAGTTTCCAGGTTTGGGTCTATATAAACTGGAATGAAGCAGCAGAACCAACAGCACCCCTGGCACCGACAGGAAGAATGGAGGAGGGCTCTTCACAGCAGTGTATAGTGGGAAAGTCAAAGGCAGCAGCACAAGCTGAAACATGACAGGGTCAGGCTGGTGGTAAGGAGAAGACATGCAGCCAAGGCTCAGGGAGTCTGAGCCATCTCTGCCCTGGGTATTTCATGTTTTGTTAGTCACAAACTGAAAATACAGCACCATATTAGTGGCTATGAAGAAACTCCATCTCAGCCCAAACCAGTGTTTATACATAGAACGAAAGGAAACTTTGGAGGTCATCTATTCAAAAAACCTGCTTAAAGCAGGTACAGAGAATGCAGTTTTTCAAGGCCCCTTCAATAAGCTTTTAAATACTTTCAAGCATGAATTAGAGCCAGTAGTTAACCACCCTTAAGGTGAAATAGGTTTTATTTCCATCAGATCAGACTAACATTTGTTCAAACATTATTACTATCCTCATATTCTTCTGTTGTCCACCTGAGAACAATTTGGGCTTTTTGTAGCTCCAGACACCAGTAAGACCAGAGAGACCAAAAGGGACCAAATTTGTCCCTTGCCATATGGAAGAGACACAGCTCCCACTGGCCCTCATCAAGTGTCCTACGCTTCAGCCTCCGATCACCTTGTGGCTTCCCTAGAACTTGTTCCAGTACATCAGCATCTGTGCTGTAGTGTAGGCTGGGGACAGCACTCAGGTGCATCTCACAGGTCCTGGATAGTGGGGCTGGTTCCTTCTCCAGGCCTGCTGGTTGCACACTTGCTTGTGCAGCGTAGGATGTGGTGGTTCTTTGCTGTTCAGGGGCACTGCTGGCTCATAGTCAATCTGATGTGTCCCCCAGGGCACTTTTAGCAGAGCTGCTCTTAAGCAGTTGTCCCTGCCCTGTTCAGGGTTTTGTCCATCCCATGATCTAGGCTTTGTGTTCACTTTTGATGAGGTTCTTGAACTTACTGTCTCCCTGTTTTTCCAGCCTGTCCTGGATAGCTTAATGCATGAATAACTCCAGTGCACTGACTGTTCCTGGCAGTCTGCTACAGTGAACTTGCTGTCCCATATCATCCATGTAGCTAATGAGAAGATTAAACAGTATTTGCTCTAGAATCAAACCCTGAGATACAACACTGCTAAGTTGCTTCCAGTTGGGTTTGTCACAGTGATTTTGGTGTGGCTGTCCAGCCAATTTTCCACACCCTTATTTCCCCTTTTCAATCCATATTTCACCAATGTGACTGTAAGAATATTATGGGTGACCATGAAAACCATCTTGCCAAATTTAAGCTGTAAACTGTCTAATGATATCCCCTTTTACACAGATCAACAGATGGACTGCCATGTTATTCCTTAATATAAGCTTAATGAAACATGAAGGTAGATACGCATAATTTATAACTTACTTTACCAATGAAATTAAGTATAGTAAGACCTTCATTTATTAATTACTTCAGTGAAGCTTAACTGTCATGTTTCCAAATTGCCTGATGTTCCTCCTACTAAAGAAAATCGTTAGGAAGCCATGACAATGGAAAAAAGATTAAAATAAACTTTAAGTAAGCAGTAAAGCTTTCAGGACAGTTGATTAAACTTCTTAGTAAGGGAAAAAATATTTTTTTCTACCTTTCTTTGGTTGATTGCATGTATTATTTGTAATAATACATGCTATTCTTTGATCTTTTTCCTTGATAGTGTATATGGTCAAAATCAGATACTCTTAAATATCTATGTCATAAATAATTTCCTTTCCAAGGAACAGATTTAGCTTCCAGAATGCAGCCTGTGTTATCTGTTTACTCTACTGTAACTTCTGGGTGTAATTCAGTGACTTTATTTTAATCTCCAAGGGTGTACATGAGTTTACTGCAATCCTCATGGATAATGTCTCTTTTCAACCTCATATAAAAGCTATTCGCTTCAGGGATGTGGGAACAATCAATCTTCATGATGACATATACAGGAATGAACATTAAAGCTTTCTTTCATGTTTCTACTGGGCTGTAAAATACCTGAGAAAGAGGGGCCATATTTAGTCTAACCATATGCATTGTGTTCCTTGTGCTGAAACCTGAGTGGAATAAGATGTGCTAAGAATAAAGATGAAAACAGGAACTAAAAAAAAAAAAAGTTACCTCTCTAATCATAAGATACCATAAATTATGAAAAAAAAAAAGCTTTAGCTTTTCAGGTCAAAAATATTGTATCTTTTCCTTAGTAAATTAGCACTATTTTGAGAGACTGAGGTAACACCTGTGTGCAAAGCAAATCATCAGCAGATCTATGACTTACCAGCTGATAGTTATCTAGAAGGCTATTATGAGGTGAGAGTGTTTTTTATAAGCTACCAAAAATCTTGGGCTAAACTGTGCAACACAAAGCTTGAAAAACCACAAAAATGCCTGGAGGAGGAGAAGATGCTCCATTTTTTTAATAGAGTTTCAACCTCCTGGGCTGGTTGGTTACCAGTGTAAATTTTTGCCATCTCTTTACCTTCCTGATTTGTAGGCTGTGAACTGCTGCTGACAGACCTCGGGGCCAGGTACTAAGGGAAGCTGCTTTTGACAGCTGGAAAGGCTAAAAAAGAATTATGGGAGCATTTCAGTTGTACAAGTCTGCTGTTTTGCAACATGTGGAAGGCTATTTTAGCAGTGATTTCCTTTGTGGGTTCAACTATCAAAAAGAAATTAATATGGTTAAAATATATGCCAACATCTTATGATTGTGTTTTCTTTAAAAAATAATTTCCAACTTTCCCCCAGTTGCCTTGCCAACAGATTTAACTTCAAACAGAAAAGCTGGTAGCTGAAATCTCAAAATACTTATTCTCTTCCCCTGTTGACAGTCGTTTTGGATCAGTATAATCAGCATAGAGAGCTCAGAAAAATGATAGAGCTGTTATCAGACTACTGAGGAGTGAAAGATTTCTTATTTTTAATGAGATGTCACTTTATCAAAGCATGGTGTGCCTCCTCTAAGAAAAGAAATGCCTAGAAGTCCACTGAAATAGATGTATGCAGGAAAACAAGGAAAACCTGGTGTCCCAAAAAGTTCTAAACCTGATGTTCCTGGAGTTCCTGTTTTCCATTAAAATAATTCAGAGGTAAATTTCATGTAGGAGTTGCATATTAAACATTCATATTGGATTGTCTGTGTTTTAGCATCACTGCCAAGCTGACAGTGGGAGAGATTTTTCTCTCATTAAATTATTTGGAGCAGATACACATCCAGGATGACAGCTTCCAGGTCTTTTTCTAAGAGATGCTCCTTTCCTTCTCCTTTTTTTCACATAATATATGTAAAAGATGGTTGGCATAAGCTCCGTCACATTCCCAAGAGCCTGGGTTCAGCTTCTGACAGTGCCACTGTGGAGAAAATAATTTGAATTTCTCTGTATTATAGTACTGCCTTCGCACATTAAGGTTATGTCTACTTCAGAGTGTTATTATGATTATAAATTAAAGACGTAGAGAGCAGAAACAAGTTTTCTCTTGTTTTCAGCAGGATAAAAAGCTTGTCATACCTAAGCATATTAATTAGCAATATAGTAATATAAATAAATTGAGTAAATAATCCAATACAGCGGAGTAAGCGCATCACCAAAAGTGTTGCATGACTTTAGAACATTTGTAAAATTTAGCTGGATGTTGTGAATTAATGAGAATATTTTTGGTCAACAAAATAGGAAAGGAAGTCTCTCTCTTGAAAGGGAAAATGAAAAAAAAGAAAAGGGGAAAGGAAACAAAAAAGAAAAGGAAAGGAGGGGAAAGGAAAGGAGGGGAAAGGAAAGGAAGGGAAAGGAAAGGAGGGGAAAGGAAAGGAGGGGAAAGGAAAGGAGGGGAAAGGAAAGGAAAGGAAAGGAGGGGAAAGGAAAGGAAAGGAGGGGAAAGGAAAGGAAAGGAAAGGAGGGGAAAGGAAAGGAAAGGAAAGGAGGGGAAAGGAAAGGAAAGGAAAGGAAAGGAAAGGAAAGGAAAGGAAAGGAAAGGAAAGGAAAGGAAAGGAGGGGAAAGGAAAGGAAAGGAAAGGAGGGGAAAGGAAAGGAAAGGAAAGGAAAGGAGGGGAAAGGAAAGGAAAGGAAAGGAAAGGAAAGGAAAGGAAAGGAAAGGAAAGGAAAGGGAAGGGAAGGGAAGGGAAGGGAAGGGAAGGGAAGGGAAGGGAAGGGAAGGGAAGGGAAGGGAAGGGAAGGGAAGGGAAGGGAAGGGAAGGGAAGGGAAGGGAAGGGAAGGGAAGGGAAGGGAAGGGAAGGGAAGGGAAGGGAAGGGAAGGGAAGGGAAGGGAAGGGAAGGGAAGGGAAGGGAAGGGAAGGGAAGGGAAGGGAAGGGAAGGGAAGGGAAGGGAAGGGAAGGAAAGGAAAGGAAAGGAAAGGAAAGGAAAGGAAAGGAAAGGAAAGGAAAGGAAAGGAAAGGAAAGGAAAGGAAAGGAAAGGAAAGGAAAGGAAAGGAAAGGAAAGGAAAGGAAAGGAAAGGAAAGGAAAGGAAAGGAAAGGAAAGGAAAGGAAAGGAAAGGAAAGGAAAGGAAAAGGAAAGGAAAAGGAAAAGGAAAAGGAAAGAAAAAGGAAAGGAAAAGGAAAAGGAAAAGGAAAGAAAAAGGAAAAGGAAAGGAAAAGGAAAGGAAAAGGAAAGGAAAGGGAAAGGAAAGGAAAGGGAAAAGATAAGAAAGAAAGGGGAAAAGGAAAAAAGGAAAAGGAAAAGGAAGAAAAAAATCCACATGTAAGATTACAATCCTGCTGTCTTGCTTGGAAATACTCCCAGAACAAACACGTGTGCTTTTGATAATTTTGATCTTTTCTAACCCCAGAAATATGGAGAGAGGAATAAAAAATGTGTTCATGCATTTAATAATTCAAGGACAAATTATTATAAATTTAGAAGTTTTTTTTTATTAGTGAGGAGGGCAAAATTTACCTAACACTTTTCAGGGGTTTAATTATTTCTTGTTTTATTCTGTGCTTGACTTTACAAAGTGTTCTTGCTTCTGCAATTTCTACAAACCTAAAACATGTTATTACTGGAATATGATTGCTTTGTTTATTTGTTTTCTCTTTGACTCATATAATACTGTATCATCTAAGTCTAAATTTTTATATTTTTTCATTGAGACAACCACTTTTGTCAGTAATTATTTGTACTTGAGTGTTACCATTTATAAAATTAATCTCTGTTTCATATTTGAAAACTAAGATATTTATTAATCTATTAAGAATCAGAATAGGATAGTACAGTTTGAGGTATGATAGAATTCCTCATGCTTATCATCTGGTATGTAACTACTGAATTTACAATAGTTATCTCAGATGTGCAATCTAACACCCAAGTCAAGTAGAACATATTATAAATGAATGAATCTGAAATGCCCTAAACAAACAGTCTTCCACTCCATTTGAGATACTCACTACCTTTGCTTAGAAGAGAACAGAATAGTTCCAGTTAAAAGGGACCTGCAACAATCCTCTAATCCAACTGCCCAACTATTCAGGGATAACCAAAAGTTAAAGCAGGCTATTAAAAACATTGTATAAATGGCTCTTAAACACTTGAGGCTTGAGACAGGCTTGAGGCTTGACCACTTCTCTAGGAAGCCTGCCCCAGTGTTTGACCACTTTGTAAAGAAATTCTTTCTAGTGCCCAGTCTAAACCTCCCATGGTACAACTTTGAACCATTCCCATGTGTCCTTTCACTGAACACCAGAAAGAAGAGATCAGCATTTCTCTCTCGACTTCTCTTCAGGAAGCTGTAGAGAGCAATGAGGTTGCCCATCAGCCTCCTTTTTTCCAAACTAGTGAAACACAAAGTTTGTAGCCACTGCTCATAGAATATTCCTTCCAAGCTTTTCACCAGCTACAACCTCTTTTCAGATAAGGTCTCCCATGAGCCTCCTTTTCTCCAGGCTAAAGAAAGCCATCAGCCACTCCTTGTAGGAATTAATGTCTAAACTCTTCACCAGCTATTGTTCTTTTTATGCAGTCCAACACCGCAGTGTCCTGTAGTGAGGGGCCCAAAACTGAACACGGTATTAGAGGTGCAGCCTCACCAATGCTGAGCACAGGGGGATGATCATTGCCCTGGCCCTGCTGGCCATGCTGTTTCTGATCAGGCCATGATGTTCTCAGCTTTCTTGGCTGTCTGGACCCACTGCTGACTCCTGCTGAGCTAGCTATCAACCAACACATCCAGGTACTTTTCCACCGAGTAGCTTTCCAGCCACTCTTCCGCAGGCCTGTAGCATAGCATGGGTTTGTTATGGTGAAAGTGAATGAGCCAGCACTTGGGGTTGTTGTATCTCTTACACTGGCCTTGGCCCATCAAGGTCTACCAACTAGATTTAACTCAATTCACCACAAATTTTTGGGCCCAGCCATCCAGCCAGTTTTATGTCTGATCCATCCAAACCATGAGTATCCTGTTTCTCCAGTTGAGTGCTGTGGGAAACAGTGTCAAAATCTTTACTGAAGTTCAGGTAAATTACACCCAAAGCCTTTCCCTTATTCATTAAGTGGGTCACCTTTTCGTAGAAGGAGATCAAGTTGATCAAACTGAGTGCCTTTAGCAGTTAGTCAAGGACTTGCCTTTCATAACTCCATGCCAGGAGGCCTGTGTGGATGAATAAGTAGCTCCTGGACAAAGTGCAGCTCAAAAAGGAAGCCTACAGAGAGTGGAAGCATGGATGGGTAACATGTGGAATACAGAGAAATTGTCTGAGCAGTTAGGGCTCAGGTCAGGAAAGCTAAAGGTTGACAGAAGTAAATCTGGCCAGGGACATCAAGAGCAACAGGAAAAGCCTGTATATGTACATCACTGATAAAAGGAAGACTAGGGAAGTATGGGCTCTCCAGAACTAAAAAGGACACCTGGTTTCATGATATGTGGAGGAGACCAAAGTATTCACTGACATTTTTGCCTTGGTCTTCACTGGCAAGAATTCCAGCCACACCACAAAAGCTTCAGAAAGCAAAAGCAGGGACAGGGAGAATGAGCAACCAACCGCTATGGAAGATCAGGTTTGAGACCATCATGAAGGTGAACAGTCCGTGGGATTTGATGAGATTCACCTACAGGTCCTGAGGGAACTGGCAGATGAAGTGGCCAAGCCATTATCCATCATATTTGAGAAGTTGTTGCAGTCCGGTGAAGCTCCCACTGAGTGTAACATTGCATTATGGAGGCTTCATTCTGCTCCCTGTCCCGCTTTTTCAGCTCAGGGAGCTGGGTACCCTAGGTATAATTGCTCACACTCTGACAGAATGAGGCAAAGAATATATTATGTAACTCAGCCTTTTCCTCATCCCTTGTCAATATGTTTTTCCCCATGTCTAATGAAGGATGTAGATCTTCTTTAGCCCTCTTCTGTTGTTTATGTATCTGTCTTCTAGAGCACTGGACAGTTGTGCTAAATTGTGCTTAATTGTTTCTAATTTTGTCGCTGCATAACCTCACATCTCTGTAATTCTCCTGTGTTGCCTGACCTTTCTTCCAAAGGTCATAAATTCTCTTTTTCCCCTGAGTTCCAGCCAAAGATCTTTGTTCAGCCAGGCCAGTCTTCTTCCCCACTGGCTCATATTGCAGCACATAGGGATGGCCTGTTTCTGCAATTTTAATGTTAAGTGCTTGAAGAATGTTCAGCCTTCCTGGGCCCCTTTGCATCTCACGACTGCCTCCCAAAGGACTCTGTCAAGCAGGCCACTAAAAAGGCCAAAATCTGCCATCTGGAAGTCCAAGGTAACTGTTCTGCTTACCCTGCTCCTCACTTCTCCCAGAACTGAAAAGTACCATTTCATGATCACTATTCCCAAGATGGCCTCCAGCCATCACATCACCCACAATCCTTCTCTGTTCACAAACAACAGGTCCAGTGGGGTGCCTCCATCACCAGCTGTGTCAGGAAGCTGTCTTTCACACTCCAGAAACCTCCTAGGCTGTTTCCTCTCCACTGTATTTTATTGCCAGTAGCCAGCTGGTAAGGTAAAGTGTTCCATGAGGCCTAGTGATAAAGTGACTTCTTCAGCTGCTTATAGAATATTTCATCTCTCTCTTCATCCTATAGCAAACGACTCCTGCCTTCTTGGCTTTCCTCTGATTTGCAACCACTTGATGCCAGCCTCACCATCACCAAGGCATCACCATCTTACAGGGCAACCACTCTGTAGGATGTAGTTGCCTATCCCTTCTGAAGAAATTACAGCCATCCACTGCGGTACTCCAGTTTTGTGTCATCCTACTATGTTTTCATGATTGCAACTATACCATGTATTCATGTATGCATACATATATATATATATATATGTATATGCACACATATATAAAACATAGCAGTACCTGTGAGACCTCACTTGGAGTACTGTGTACAGTTCTGATGTCCTCAGCATAAGAAGGACATGGAGCTCTTGGAGCAAGTCCAGAGGAGGGCCACAAGGAGGATAAGGGGGCTGGAGCACCTCCTGTATGAAGACAGGCTGAGAAAGTTGGGGCTGTTCAGCCTGGAGAAGAGAAAGCTGCATGGAGACCTCCTAGCAGCCTTCCAGTATTTGAAGGGGACCTACAAAGGGTGCTGGAAAAGGCCTCTTCATCAGGGACGGTAGCAACAGGACAAGGAGCAGTTGGTTTAACCTGTAACAGGGGAAGTTCAAGTTGGATACAAGGAAGAAGTTGTTTACTGTGAGGGTGGTGAGGCACTGGAACAGGTTGCCCAGAGAAGCGGTAAATGCTTCAGCCCTGGTGGTGTTCAAGGCCAGGTTGAATAGAGTTGGGTGACATTGTCTAGTGTAAGGTGTCCCTGCCCACTATGGCAGGGGGATTTGAACTACATGGTCTTAAGGTCCTTTTCAATCCTAACTGTTCTGATTCTATATCAGTTTTCCAACTTGACATTGTCTAGTGCAAGGTGTCTCTGGCCACCATGGCAGGGGGATTGGAACTATATGGTTTTAAGGTCCTTTCCAACCCTATTTTATGATTCTATCATTATATGATTCTATTCTATTCTATATCCGTTTTCCAACTGCAGAATGGCTTCCAGATCCTCTTGTTTGTTGCCCCTGCTGTGTGCATTGGTGTAGTTGCACTTTGGATTATTGATCCTGCTGGGATTTTCTGGGAGAGAAGCCTTAATTATTATGTGACTGCCCTGGGGTAGTCCTATTGTTTCTAGCACATCAATAACCCTTGTGCCTTTGCTGCCATGTGGATCTCCATTCCCCCTACACATGCTTGTCCACTATGGCAATGGCTGTGCATAACTAGAAACTGAAGAGAGCTGTCATTTGTAGATCGATTAAAAGAAACAAACAAACAACAAAAAAAACAACCAAAACCAAACACCTTGAAATGTAGGTTTACATCATAAAGAATGGATGATGTCCCATTCCAGAGATACACATGCACATATGAGCATGTCCTTTTCTGTATTTGTCAGTGTTTTCTTACTGATGTCACAGGATAATTCCTGTAGTAAACGTTTCCAGTCTTTGTATGGGTTTATTATTTCCAGATTATTATCTCTGAGTACTATAATAAGCCTTAATATTATAGTGGGTAGTGCAATATTAGAAAATGTACCAGTCTTTAAATAGTGTAAGACTTGATCAGATAGAAGTTAATTATGGGACTCACAGTTGTAAATGAATGGTATAACTTGAGTGTGATTTTTTTTCTTAACAACAAATTTCATTATGACTTAATGAGTCCCAAAATCCTTCACATTTATTAGTCATTGTACTGGTATGGGCTGGGATGCAGTTAATTTTCTTCATAGTCCTGCTTATGAAGCTATATTTTAGATTTGTGGTGAAAACAGTATTGATGTTTAAATTACTGCTGAATGGTGCTTACACAGTGTCAAGGCCTCCTGTTTCCAGCTCTGCCTTGCCAATGAGTAGGCTGGAGGTGCACAAGAATTTAGGAGATGCTACAGCTGGATGAAATAACCCCAGCTGACCAAGGGAATATCCCATAACATATGATGATGTGCTTAGCAATAAAAGCTGCGAAAAAGAAGGAAAGGGACATTCAGAATTATTGTGTTTATCTTCCCAATTCACTGTTACATGTGATAGAGCCCTGCTTTCCTGGAGATGGCTGAATACCTGCCTGCTGATGGGAAGTAGCGAATAAATTCCTTATTTTGTTTTGTTTGCATGCAGATCTTTTGTTTTACCTATTAAACTGTCTTTACTTCAACCCGTAAGCTTTCTCACATTTATCTTTTTGATTTTCTTCCTCATACTGCAATGGGGGAATGAGCAAGTGGCTGTGTGGAACTCAGCTGTCTACTGGAGTGAAACTAGGACATAATGTTATGTGCAGAGGGTTTGTATTCAAATTTTGGACATAGTCTCATTTATTCACTTGTATTACTCTAGGTGGAAAACAGTAAAAAAAAAGGGTTTATGCAATTTTGACTTCAAGTAGCAATTGCTGCTACTGGAGAATGATATAAAACAGTGTGAGAGTGATCACTTGCAGCATTTAACAGGGCAGCTGGTGAAGTCACTTCATAATTCTTATTCAAAAAAATGTGAACTTACAAAGGAGAATAGCTGCTTAATCGAGAAACCTGCAGCTGACAGAGCTGACACTTGACTGGCTAGAAGCATCTAATTTAATAGCTCTGTCATTGATGTAATTTACCATGCATGGCTGCAATGCAGAAGATTTTTCTGGACTGTTAAGGAATTTTTTTTTTTTTTTTAGTATGGCTTTTCCACCTAGAAGGATAACTGGCATTGGTAATGGGACTTATTCAGTAATGCATCATATAGAAATATGTCATAAGTCAGAAAGATGCACTTCAAGAGCTGTGAAATATCCACTTTGATCTGATTTTTTATCTTCCCAAATTCACCTGCTTGATATCACTTTTTGAGACTTTTAAATAGGCAAGAAGGTTGGAAGAAAATGCAAGGGTATTTAGTTGTATCAGTAAAAGAAAACATGGCAGTCTCCTTTTAGCACAGCATATTTTTAAAATTATTTAAATACTTATTGTGTACATACTGGTTGTGAAAAAAAAATACCTCTCATAACTTCTTGGTTTACATGGTAACTAGAAATACAGATAATATATAGATAATCTCAAATCTTTCACAGCAATTTTTTGCATGCAAATAGGGTTGCTCTCTGTTCTTCAGGAGTATAATCCAAATATAATGTAAGGTCTTTCTGTTTTGTTTTCTTTTGTATGTGAAGAAGGTAACAATAGTTAGGCTATCTGGAATATTATCAAATTATCTAGCTGGACTTGCCTACTGCTGCACTGTTTCAACAGAGAACTGTGTTTATAAGTTACACAAAGAGGCATGCCCTCTTTAATAATTTGATTTTTTCCATAGCAGTAAAACTCCATAAACTTCATCTTAGTTTATAATGTATTTAGCTACTTCTGTATTTAATGCTATGGGAATCAAAACCACTAGTTGAGTGTAACACAGATTGTGTTCATGTGAATTTAGCTTCAGTACAGGGATCCTTAGGGAGCTCAGTACATTTTTTTATTGAAACTGTAGCTTGTACCAGCGCTAAGGAGAGTGAAAGCGTTAATGTGTGTTTGTCCATCAAAAACAGCAGTGCAGGTTGTATGGGGAAATCATGCCACATTTTTTATCTTCTTCTTTTCATGTCAACTGAAAACACAGAGTGATCATGGGACTTCAGGGACCCTACTATTCTTGGAAATCATTGAAAAGGCATGCAAGTGGGGCAGATTGCCACTGTAGCTGTGTTTAGACAAGATTTGCAAAGCTGCTTTTATAGGTTTCCATTGGCTAGAGAGCACAAGGTCGGAGGGATAACTGAACCACTAGCAGTATAGTACATCCTCTATTGTGCCTGGTAAACTAGCAAGTTAATTTATGAATTTAACATGTCCTAATTACACATGATTAAATAGAAGATGTTAATAAATGGGAGAATACTGGAAGTTTTGCATACCTGTCTTCAAAACTGAATTACCTACATCTAAGTAGCACTTGATGAATTGTACATAATATAGTACATAGAGCTCTTAATGCTCACTGTATTCAATAAAGTTTAATGAATACATATTCCAGTAACAAAAGAAGAATGCAAAAGTACAGCCTAACCTTTCTTAAACACTTCTGGCATAAAAAAATTTTCATAAAACCTGGTTGTTCTTTTGTTTGCTTGTACTTTTTAACAAGCTGTCTTTCTGCCCCTCCCTCCAAATATTTAAGAACCATATTTCTAGGAGTATCACACGAGGGAATAAGAAAAAATATAGGTTGTGGCTTTTGTAATTTTTTTTTTCTTATGTATGTGAAGTTATTAAGAAATTACTTATAAGCACTTAATTTTTAAGACCAGATCTGGCTTTCACTTTGCTAAAATGAGAGAAGAGACCAAATGGAGAAGTTATCATAGACAGATATAGTATCTGCTTCCATAGAAAACCTGCTGTAATTACAGAAGTGTTAAGTTCTGTGTGCAAGTTCTTTAACTCTCACATTTAAAGCTCAGTGAACAAAAAAATAATTGCTGTAGTTTCTGAGATTGGAATGTGGACTTTGACCATAGTTTGTATGATATAAAGTAAAAAAAACAAAACACCATAAAATGAAAAATGTGCTTAATTATGCCGAATAAATTATATGGGAGAAAATAATAATGTAAAATTTAAGGTATTATATATGCACTCCAAATATTCCCAGGTTGGATTCCTGGAAGTCATAGTGGATACATTTGGAAGAATTTTAGACGTTTAATTTTTTTGAATGTCTTGGTTGTTGAAGAGAGGTTTTCTCAAAACAGTGGTGGAGCTTTAATATTGCTTTTGTATAAGACATGTATATGTGCACTCCTTTTCTATGTATGACATCAAACCCTTAGCAAAATTTAATGTTACAAGAAGCATTTTCAAAAAAGGTTTTCCTCCAGGTTCCTAACGTCTTGCCTTGGTTTACTTTGAACTTGGGTAATCAGAGAATTGCTTCTGCATAAAAGAGGCAACTGGACTGTTTATTCTTTCCACACAGAAATGTAAGAAAAGGAGAAAACTGCAAAACTACCTGGATCATGCCTACTTATAAGCCGTGAATATCTTAATAAAGGAGAAAACCTCAGAAAACACTGCAAACCACTAATAACTCTTTTATTGTACCGTAATCTTTCCAGCAAGGTCTTTTGTGGAAATTTTATCCATGTTCTGCTGTACAAATTTTAATAGTAATGAATATTGAAATTACAGCACAATAATGGTTTGCTGTGATACTAAAATTACAAAGAACCTTAATTTGTTAATTCCTAATGTGCACTTATATCATGTTGATTGCTATTCATACAAACACTATGTGAACATAAATTTAGGTATTAGATGGGTGGAAATGTTCTGGTTCTCTAACAAGTTAGATCCTATGATATTTAACAGACACCTCAGACTAAATTGCTCTGGCTTCTTATTTGTTACTGTATCATCTGAAGGAACAGGAAATCAATCATACACCATGCATTTTTCCATTTCGAGAAAAAATGTGCCAAAAGTCAAAAGTGATATATGAGATGACTGCAATGGGGTGAGAAGAGCAACCATTCCTGTGTATTAACTATAACTTTTGACACCCTTCAGAAAAAAAAAAAAAAAGAACACCCCCTCCCACACACACTTTTTTATTATATACCTCTTTTTAGATAAACAGAATGTATAGCAGACATTTAAAGAAATTAGGAGGGCTCTCTGAAGTAATGCATTAAAAATGAGTATTATGTTTATAGGATTCTGGTTGGAAGGCAGAATTAGACAGAGAATTATGGTCCATAATTGTAAAATTTTATTGCAAAATGATCTTGCTAAAATAGTGAAAACACAATTGAAAATAATTGAAAACACAATCTAGTGCTACACCCATGGCTCTCAGTTCCACTGCCTCAGTGTGTTTTCATAATCATGTTTGGGTGTTTATTAGTGGGTTTATTTGTTTCATGTAATATAAGCACTGGGTCTCCAAGATTGAGTAAGGAATACATGTGAAACCAGAGAGAAGCATTAGGAAGGAGTGTGTGAGACAGAAGGTAGCAGAGTGAGGAAAGTCAGATACAGACTTCCAGAGGAAAAGTGAGGGAGAGGGCAGCAGGTGAGTGGGTGTTGCTCTTTAATTCATCCTTCCTCTGTTCTTATCATTATCTAGAGCCTGTGGTTATCTCAGATGTTACAATCTTGTTTGTGTGTTTTGCAGAAAAAATGTTAACAGAGAGTTACAGAAATCTTAGAGAGACAAATTCTTGTTTAATGTACTGTCTATATTACCGTTCTGTATATGAAAAACAGTAAAAGGAGAGTGCTTTATTCTACATACTAAAGCTATATGTATTATATATCAACGTACCCAGTGTCTAAAATGATTGAAATAAAGCATATGTGTATAACACTATGAAGTACCTAATTCATGTTCGTGGCAGAAGTGCTCAGATACCTTATTTATCATGCCTGATATTGATTGTATATATACCTACAGTTTTAATGACTGTGTTGTAATTGCTGATTTATATTTAGTTGATTCTAATACCAGACAGGCCTGAGATGAGTGATGGCAATTTCCCTGGAAATCTGTTCAGTGTTTCTTGGGTTCACTTCAGAATTGTTGTTTTAACACTAACCTTCCAACAGTTTTTCTCAAATAAGAAAGAATGGAAGAAGAAATGAAGTCTTGGCTGGGATCTTACTGGGAGGGGCACACACAGAAGACCTGAAACCATCTGAAAATGTACTATTTTAGATTCTCTTTTTAGGCAAATTTCATCACTTACCTTATATCAATTTTCCAGATTTGCATTAAAAATTAAAGGGTCATTGCTTGAATGATAGAATAGTAGTAATGTGTGCATGTGTGTGGGTTAAATTTTCTGTATTTGGACCATTTAAACTCTTAATTATTTTTACAAATGTTTGTGGCTTGAGATAAGTTTGAGTCATTTCCTTGCAATATTCTACACTTTATTTAGTGATCTTACATTATTTTTACTGCCCTGTTGCTAATTAAGACACAAAGTGTCCTAAATTTGTGTGTTTGTTTTCATTCAGTAACAGAAAAACACTATAGTGGATTAATAAGCAACTGTACAAAAAATCAGTCACCCTCTACATCCTCTTCTCATGGTTACCTCTAACAAGGTTGCACCTTCTTTCTTAGGGTTGTGCTACTTCTGTCTCAAATTTATAATCTCTGTCAGATCGTATGTTCTCCTTTTCCCATTGTGAAATTCTACTGAATTAGGCATAAACGTCATTGCCTGTTCATTAAATGCTTTCGCTTCAAACTCCATGGCAAAGAAACATTTTAAAGTATTAAAGTATTCTTTAAACTGTCTCTTTTTTGAGGTTTCTCTGTTAATGAAGAGAACTTGGAAGGAAAGACTGCTCTCTGCTTTGATAAAATAAATTGTAATATTTAGAGGCTCTTCTATAACTTGTAAATGGAAAGTATTTCCAATTGTTGATATTTAAAGTCACTGAACAGGTGTTATTCATGGAATCATAGAATAGTTAGGGTTGGAAAGAACCTTAAGATCATCCAGTTTCAATCTCCCTGCCAATGGGCAGGGAGATTAATGAGCAGGGCAGGGACACCTCACACTAAACCATGCCACCCAAGGCTTCGTCAAACCTGGCCTTGAACACTGCCAGGGATGGAGCATTCACAACATTCCTGGGCAACCCATTCCAGTACCTCACCACCCTAACACTAAAGAATTTCTTCCTTATATTTAGTCTAAACCTCTGCTGTTTAAGTTTCAACGCATTACCCCTTGTCCTATCACAACAATCCCTAATGAATACTCCCTCTCCAGCATCCCTGTAAGCCCCCTTTAGATACTGGAAGGTTGCTATGAGGTCTCCACGCAGCCTTCTCTTCTCCAGGCTGAATAGCCCCAACTTTCTCAGCCTGTCTTCATATGGGAGGTGCTCCAGTCCCCTGCTCATCCTCGTGGCCCTCCTCTGGACTTGTTCCAACAGTTTGATATCCTTTTTATATTGATGACACCAGAACTGTGTGCAATACTCCAAGTGAGGTCTCACAAGGGCAGAGTAGAGGGGAAGGATCACCTGCTGGTCACGCTCCTTTTGATGCAGCCAGGGTATGGTTGGCTTTCTGGGCTGCGAGCACACACTGAAGCCGGCTCATGTTCATTTTCTCACTGACTAACACCCCCAAGTCCTTCTCCACAGGGCTGCTCTGAATTTCTTCTCTGTTCAGCCTGCAGCTGTGCCTGGGATTGCTCCAAGCCAGGTGTATTTCCAGTTTAATAATGAGGAAGCTCAAAAACAGAAAATTAAAGGAATCCAGCTCTCCTGTACAGTAGCTGTGGGACCATATTGTCTCCCTTAGCACAGTAGTAGTTAGTAAATTAGTCGGAGTTTTGTTCCTCAGCAAAATTATTCTTTGTAACTAAAACCAAATACGTTCCTTTCAGAATAGAATTTAGTACCAACTCCAGGCGTGGTCAGTTTTTAGCATCATTGATAGGAAGTATTAGTGAGAAATCCCACTTTTTCCAAGTGAAAGCAAGCATACAAAGTTTAAATATTCTGCTCAGATACCTCAGTCGATCAGAATCACATTTAGAACAGTGTGGTTAACTCTAGCAGTGTTCTTTCCTCAATGTAATTCCTATAGGAAATAAGTACAAAGGTGGTATAGAGTATGTGTAAGAGTGCTGTGGTTAAAACACCATTTTTTCCAGTAATTTTTCCTGAATGCATTTTAATAGTGTTTAAAATTTTCTGGGAAGTCAAAGGGCATATATGTGGTTTACAAAAAGAACCGCAGAGTATCTTGCTTTTCCTCCTGTATCAGAAATTGAATTCTTCCTTTGGTTTATGACCTGGGAATGATGTAGTGTTTCTTACTTGTAGGATTCTGATGGAAAATATGCTTCTTAATTTCCAGTGAATGGTTATGTAATATTGTAAGGGCTCTTCTCTTTCTCACCCCTGCCTTCCCCCTCACACACACATAAAAGCTTTCTTATCATCTATTTCCTTGATAGGTATAACAGAACTTGTGGATCGACAGTAGAAAATACTTTTCAGACATCTGTCATTGGTTTCTAGTGAAGGTCAAGATATTATTAAATCATGTAGAGATGTTTATTTCAATAGTTTCTATTGTGTTTTTTCATTAAAGAGCTGAAGCAATGGCATTTGCTGCTTGTTCTGTCAAGTGCTGCTTGTATGAATGCATCTTAAAAAAGCACATATATGATACTTTTTTATCTAAATCTATTTTCCATATTTTTTAAATTTACATTTATAATGTAATACTGACAAATCCTTGACAACTACTACTTCCTTTCAGATTTACATTCTCTTGGAACTTATTATCTTGGAAAAAGCTTGCATCTGAATTTGAAATTTTGAGGTCCAGGCTGGTAAAATTCCCACAGGTACTAAAGTCAGAGTGTCTGCTCTCAGGAGTCTCAGAAAAGTTGAAGTACTGCTGTCCTGGCTTCAGCTGTAGCAGTTGTTTTTCTCCTTCCTAGTAGTTGGTGCAGATAAGAAAGTGGGAAAGAAACCAGCTTGGCTGAACATGGAGGTGTTGCTAGGACTGATGGAAAAAAAGAATTTGTCACCTGTGGAAGAAGGGACTGTCACCTCAAGAGGAGTACAAAAATTTTGTTAGATTACATAGATAGAAATTCAGAAAGGTGAAGGCACAGAATGAACTAATCTGTCCACTGCCATAAAAGATAATAAAAAGTATTTTTACAATTATATTGGCAATAAAAGGAGGGCCAAGGAGAACCTCCATCCACTACTGCATACCAGGGAAAATCTAGTGAATGAGGATGAGGAAGGGCTGAGGTACTTAATGCTGCCTATGCCTCACAAATAGTCACACTAACCATTCTCAGGGTACTCAGTCCCCTGAATTGGATGGCAGAAATGGGGAGCTAATGAATCCCCAAAATTCAGAAAGAAATGGTTAGAGACCTCCTGCTCCACTTGGACATACACAAGTTTATGGGGCCAGACGGCTTCCACCGAAGAGTGCTGGAAGAACTGGCAGAAGAGCTTGCTAAGCTACTCTCCATCATCCATCAGCAGTTGTGGTCTAGTGGAGAGGTCCCAGAGGATTGTAGGCTGGTCAGCATTAGGACTATACAAAAAGGGCAGGAAGGAGGACCCTGGGAACTATAGGCCTGTCAGCCTGACCTCAGTGCCGAGGAGGGTCATGGAGCAGATGATCCTAAGTGAGATCATAAAGCACATATGGGAAAACTGAAGGATCAGGCCCAGTTGGCTTGCGGTCATGAAGGGCAGGTCCTGCTTGTCCATCCTGATATATGATAAGGTGATGTGCCTGGGTGATGAGGGAAGAGCTGTGGACATTGTCTATCTGGACTTACATAAAGCATTTGACATTGGCTTGCACAGTGTTCTCCTAGAGAAATTGTCTGTTCATGGCCTGAATGATTCTTCTCTGGGTTGGAAATTGGCTGGATGGCTGAGATCAAAGAGTGATGGCGAATGGTATCACATCTAGTTGGAGACTGGTTGGTAGTGGTGTTTCTCAGGGCTCGGTGCTGGGCCAGTGTTGTTTAATATCTTCATTGATTATCTCAATGAGAGGATTGAGTACACCCTCAGTAAATTTGTGGATGAAACCAAGATGGCTGGGAGTGTTAATCACCCATCCAGGGTAAGAAGTCTCTGCAGAGGGATCTGGACAGGTTGGATTGACTGGCTATGGCCAGCGGTATGAGGTTGAACAAGGCAAAGTGCCAGGGCCTGCATTTGGGCCATAACGAGCCCATGCAACACCGCAGGCTTGGGGCAGAGTGTCTGGAAAACTGCTCTGATGAAAAGAACCTGAAGGTGCTGACTGACAGACACCGAACATGATCCAGCTTGTGCTCAGGCAGCCAAGAAGCCAACAGAATCCTGGCCTGCATCAGAAATAGTGTGGCCAGCAGGGACAGAGCAGTGATCATCCCCCTGTACTGGGCACTGGTGAGGCCGCAGACCAAATCCTGTGTTCAGTTTTGGGCCCATCACTACA
Source organism: Melopsittacus undulatus (assembly GCF_012275295.1). NCBI lineage: Eukaryota > Metazoa > Chordata > Aves > Psittaciformes > Psittaculidae > Melopsittacus > Melopsittacus undulatus. The sequence goes on along the minus strand of NC_047557.1, from coordinate 31,540,783 downwards.
AGGCAGACATTATGGCACTGGAGTGAGTCCAGAGAAAGGCAACAAAAATGGTGAAGAGTCTGGAGAATAAGACTTATGAGGAGCTGCTGAGGGAGCTGAAGAAGAAGGATCAGGGGGCACCTTGTCACTCTGTACAACTACCCAAAAGGAGGTTGTAGTGGGGTGGATTTTGGTCTCTTCTCCCAAATAACAAGTGATAGGACAAGAGGAAATGATCTCAAACTGCACCAGGGGAGGCTTAGAATAGATATTAGGAAAATTTTCTTCACAGAGGGGGTGATCAGGTGTCAGAATATGTTTCCCAGGGAAGTGGTAGAATCACTGTCCCTGAAAGTGTTAAAAAAACATGTAGATGAAGCCCTCAGTGATATGGTTTAGTGTTGGTCTTGGCAGTCCTGGGATAAAGGTTTGACCTGATGATATTAAAGGTCCTTTCTAACCTAGTTGCTTCTAGGATTCTATGAACAAATCAAACTGTGAGATAAAACCATAACTGCTTGTTTACAAACTTCGAGTTTTTAAAAATTATTTTCTCACACAATTGCATGCTTGAAGTGAACCAGGACCTTAGCCTTTGACATGCACATTCTGTAAAGTAATATTGTAGAAGACAAATCATTAACCTCTTTGTATTAGGAATGAATTTTTGTTTTCCAGTGGGAAATCTGGAGCATTGGTTTAACTAGAAGGTGCACCAAAAAAAAAAACATAGGCAGCTGTGACTAATGGGCAGCAGTTGCCACTGTTCTCCATGGCCCTGAACATTTTCATTTTTGCTTTTAACTACCATATTTCATTCATCCAAAACATTTATCCACAGATCAACTATTTTTAAGATGTGCTTTCATAAATTGTCTCACTTATTATAAGAGGGAAGGAATGCCATTCAGAGGGACCTTGACACACTTGTGAGGTGGGCTGATGCCAACCTCATGAAGTTTAACCATGACAACTGCAAGGTCCTACACCTGGGTTGGAGCAATCCTAGGCACAGCTACAGGTTGGGCAAAAAGGAAATTCATGGTAGTCCTGCGGAGAAGGAATTGGGGATGTTAGTCAATGAGGAAATGAACATGAGCCAGCAGTGTGCACTCACAGCCCAGAAAGCCAACCGTATCCTGGGCTGCATCAAGAGGAGCGTGACCAGCAGCTCAAAGGAGGTGATCCTGCCCCTCTGCTCTCGTGAGACCTCACTTGGAGTACTGTGTTCAGTTCTGGTGTCTTCAACATAAAAAGGACATGGTACTGTTAGAACAAGTCCAGAGGAGGGCCACGAGGATGAGCAGGGGACTGGAGCACCTCCCATATGAAGACAGGCTGAGAAAGTTGGGGCTGTTCAGCCTGGAGAAGAGAAGGCTGCGTGGAGACCTCATAGCAGTCTTCCAGTATCTGAAGGGGGCCTATAGGGATGCTGGTGAGGGACTATTCATTAGGGACTGTAGTGATAGGACAAGGGGTAACGGGTTGAAACTTAAACAGCAGAGGTTTAGACTGGATATCAGGAAGAAATTCTTTACTGCTAGGGTGGTGAGGTACTGGAATGGGTTGCCCAGGGAGGTAGTGAATGCTCCATCCCTGGCAGTGTTCAAGACCAGGTTGGATGAAGCCTTGGGTGATATGGTTTTAGAGGTGTCCCTGCCCATGGCAGGGGGGTTGGAACTAGATGATCTTGAGGTCCTTTCCAATCCTAACTATTCTATGATTCTATGAAATTCCCCCCAAACAACATTTTAGAAAGTTAAATGAAGAGAAAATGTGTCATGCAACAAAGTTTTATATTTACATAATTTGCTTTAAGAGTGCTGCAAGCCATCTGTCAATACTTGGTAACCCAGATATGCTGGTTTTTATTAATTCTAGTGTATCTGAAAACTTAAAATATCTCTAATAAAATTTCCAGCTTTTCAAATTGTCTTTACAGACTTCACAATAAAACATTTTTTATAAATATATTGTTTTCATACTCAGTAGCACACCTCCATAAATGAAACGGACAGAAGAAATGTTTCTTGATATAACCTAGAGTACAATAAAAGAGATAATAAAATAGATGTACCTTGTCAATTCTGCACTCCTAAGACTAATAGATTCTGCTGTGTACACCTGCAATTATTCTGGGCTTTTTTTCATGCTTTTGGAATATGTACTATATTATCACCAGTTAGTCTTTATCTTATCCCAAATGAGAACAAAACATAGGACATAGTGTTATGTATTGTGTAAAGGCACATAATTATGTTATCATAGCAAATCTTAGTTTTACAAGTTTAGATTGGAGTGATTATAATTTAAATTCCTGTAAAAGATTGCTCCCTTTTTCACAACGCGATTTTCCAGTTTGTTTTTTTTTTTTTGTGGTGTTTCTCTCTCTCTGTTTCTTCATATGTAGAAAAAGTTTTCACTGAAAGCAGCTAAACCAAGTGATTGCTTTGTCACATACTGGACTAACTAGGATTATACTGCTATATTTCACTAGGCAATATTGCAATAGGCACTCCTGAATAGTCAGTTCTGTCTTAAAGTAATGTGTAAACACCAAATCTGGGTTACTAGTATAATGAGTATTAATATAACTACTTTTATAAATGGACATTATGAAATTATATGTTTTAAAGGCTAAGCATCCTATTCGTCCCAAGAAGTGATTTCATCCTCCTGTGAAAATGCAAATAAGGTATTTTCCTGAAAATATATAGGTTGTAGTTTTGTAGAGGGTGTTTCCAATGAGACGTTTTTCTCATCCTTCAGTGTTCTGTAGTTCTAAATTTGTGCATACACAGGATATCTGAATAAGATAGGAACTCAGAATGTCAGAGTGCGCATAATATTGCAGACATTACTCACTTGGCAGATGAACATAATCAAGATAATGCATAGCTCCTTGTGTATGATGTGGGATGCTTTGGTCAGGAAAATTATATGAATAAATTTTTCTACAAGTATTGTTTTTTTTCCCACACTGTATGTCAGTTTTCTAAGAGCCTTGGAGATTTTAAGGAGAAAATTTTAGATTTTTATAGCCTTTAGAAACATTGACATTCTAGTTGTTGCATAAACTTGCGAGACAGATTAACCAGGAATGTAAATCTCTGCACTCACAAGAAAATCCCAAGATCTGAAGAGTCAAGGATGTGAGATTGGACTTCTTATATGGCCAGTTACTAGATTCACTAGATTATGCTGATGTTACTTCTTGTTTCTGCTTTGTGTAAAAATAGATTCTATAGAGAACAGAGCAACAGCTGCAAACATACCAGAACAAATAATGAAATTCAAACATTAAGAGAAAAACAGTTCCAAAGATAATAAAGTTTTAAATTTGCTAAAAAACATCTAATACATTAAAGTTCTTATGGTTAATATATTTTACATAATGGAATTCCACCACATGGTCCACTCTAAAAAATATTGTAATTGGGTAGTAGAAACTCTAAAGAACAGTTTCAAAATCTGATTATAATATAAACTTAGATAAAATATTCAAGTTGCTTATTTTTTATTTTCAAAAATTTAATTGATTTTATAACTTGGTGTGTAGAAAGATCCTGATTTATAAATAACACGCTACATTACTCAATGTAGCTAATGACATGTGAATCTTTTATCTGAAAATAGACATTTATGTGCTTTCAGGACTACCTTTTCTCTAATAAGTGTTAGATGGTAGCATGACTGTCTAATGATAGTATGTGTCATGTATCTCTTAGCACCAGAAGTTATCTCCATTCCAGTTCATAATACAGTTTTGTTTGGTTCTTCCATTATGCATGTCAGCAGTTGTTTCTCAACTAAAGAGTTTAAATTTCTGAGTAGTTTGTTAACCAGTAAAACTATATCCAAAGCTTTTTAAACAAAGGCTACAACTCCAATTAGTAGTTTCATTTAATATGTTAATGTATTAGTTAATCAGAATTTAGATGCAGTCCCTGTTAAGGTAGTTATTATGTTACAGATTTATTAATAAATTAATAAACTCAATTTTATCTACATGTTACAAAGTTGGTAACATAACTGAGTAGGTAGCCTTTCCCATGAACACTTTCAAGTGTGAAGACCCATACAACAGCATTTAAAGCATATAAAGAATCTGTCATTATTAAGGAGTGTATATTTACAGTGTAATGTGTATTCTCATACCTGAATATACATTCTTATTCCATGGTAGAGGTTTTATAGATAACCATTTATAACAAAGTGTATAACAAGAATGGCAAGCCACCCTCAGCTTTACTTTAAAATTACCAATATTGTGCTGAAAGCAAACATTCATGTTAGTGCAGCTTGCGTAAAATTCAAATACTTTATAAATGATGCTAATTATAAATGAAGAATTACTTTTTCTCAATTTTTTTTTATGCCTTTGTTCCTGTAAGGCAAATTTATTAATGAATTGCTAAAGGGTGACTTTTTTCATGAGAAAAAAAGTAAATATGATAAAACTAAGTTTTTCTGAAGGGAGATATAGAGTGCATGTGCTGTTACATACTTAAGCAGACCAGCAGAATATAAATAAGATGTAGCCACCGATACTTTGAAAGAATGCTTTCAATTAACAAGGAATCATTCTTAATCATTTCACCTGGGGAGTCCTTCAGGGGTCTATTTTGGTCATGTTGTGTTTCAGTGTCTAAAAAGTAATAAAATAATTTTTTAATTATGACAACACCATAACCTTTGAAAATCTGTGGCTGACAAGCAGCTGAGCAGGATTATTCAAAATCAACAGAATGCTACAAAAATGCAATGCCACCACAAAATGCAGAAGTAAAACAGAAAAAAAATTGAGCAGAGTGCAAAACCACAAAAATTTAACACACCCTAATATGGCAATTTCCAGTAAAGCACAGTCAAATTCTTTAATAGGTCACACAATGCTGCTTCTCGAGCCATTTAAATTTCAGGATATATTTAAGCATACCTTAATTCCTTCCCTCCCTGTCCTATACACCTGAAACTACTTTTAATGGCAACTATGTAAAGGGAAAGTGCACGGTGAGGTTTCATCATGGTAAATAATATTCTCAGGGGTGTGTATCTTGGCATCATGACCACAAGAGTTAAAGTGGAGAGAGACCCTGCCCTGAAGCCCAGATATAGTCCTTCCAAGTTCACATAAACAAAAAGAATTACCAAAAAGACACTGCAAGAAAAAGTCGGTCTTTAGTAGAAAGGATTTGATAGTATTGTCATGTAAAATATGTGTTCTGTGCTGTGTTAGGAAAGCCCAAACTGTAACATTTTGGAAACAAAGATGGATTTCCTGTTAAGGTTAATAGTGAGAAGAAAGTAGAAGAGAGGTATTTTATGCATGTATAGGTTACCTGCCAAGAAGTTTATGTAAGTTATTATGAAGATAATATCCCTAAAATAATTGAATTGGATACCTTTTTGAATTTTTAGGCTTTGAAACATATAAGACTGTGTTTTATCATAAACCAAAATGCTTCCTCAAGAGATTATGAAAATGGATTATGAAATTTAATGGAACCTTTTTAGTTCTTCAGCAGGTATTTTTCTGTCTTTTCGAGAAATTCTGTCAGGTTGACAAAGATTTTGATTCAGCAGAGGTAGAAAAAGGTTGTGAAATGCCTGCTGCTGAAATACTAGTGATATGCTTAAAGCCCATGGACCAAACGTACATTTGGGAATAAGTAGGGACTGTTTGGGGTTTTTTAACTGAAGGACAGTTATCAGGTAAGATGACAAAGCAGTCCTAAATAAAATGCTCTCCTATTGCTGTTACTATAGGCTGTATTTCAATTTTTTTTTTTTTGCAGTTGAGGAAGAACTAGATATTATAATAATCATAGAATCATAGAATAGTTAGGATTGGAAAGGACCTCAAGATCATCTAGTTCCAACCCCCCTGCCATGGGCAGGGACACCTCTAAAACCATATCACCCAAGGCTTCATCCAACCTGGTCTTGAACACTGCCAGGGATGGAGCATTCACTACCTCCCTGGGCAACCCATTCCAGTACCTCACCACCCTAGCAGTAAAGAATTTCTTCCTGATATCCAGTCTAAACCTCTGCTGTTTAAATTTCAACCCGTTACCCCTTGTCCTATCACTACAGTCCCTAATGAATAGTCCCTCACCAGCATCCCTCTTGGCCCCCTTCAGATACTGGAAGACTGCTATGAGGTCTCCACGCAGCCTTCTCTTCTCCAGGCTGAACAGCCCCAACTTTCTCAGCCTGTCTTCATATGGGAGGTGCTCCAGTCCCCTGCTCATCCTCGTGGCCCTCCTCTGGACTTGTTCTAACAGTACCATGTCCTTTTTATGTTGAAGACACCAGAACTGAACACAGTACTCCAAGTGAGGTCTCACGAGAGCAGAGGGGCAGGATCACCTCCTTTGAGCTGCTGGTCACGCTCCTCTTGATGCAGCCCAGGATACGGTTGGCTTTCTGGGCTGTGAGTGCACACTGCTGGCTCATGTTCATTTCCTCATTGACTAACACCCCCAAGTCCTATGAATCTATCACCTATCTCTTTTACATTATGTTCTTTCTCTAAAAATTCCAGAAATTTCTTAAAGAGAAATAGGAAGAGAAGGATCTTTTATTTTCAAAGTAGCAAAATATTTCAGACATACAAAAATTCACCACGAATTGCTGCCAAAAATATAAATTACACTTAAATGGAGTGTTACAAATCCCTTAATCTTTCACAGCCTTCTTGGAAACTCTTAATTTTAAATTATATCCTCATTTTTGTGTGGGTATTTTAGGGTATTATCTAAATGACTGATATAAGGTTTTGGATAACATTTCTCCTGGAACTGTATTTAAGTATCAGTGAGTAAGCAAACATATGTTTGTTGATAACTGGTGTAACTTTTGTACAGGGAAATAAGAATTAATTGAAATAAGGTGATGATACACACTGTTATAAATCCTACGGTAATTTATCCTGGCAATCATCATCATAATAGTGGGGCTTGTTCTCCATAGTGATTTACTAGTAGTATTTTATAATCAGAATGCACAAAGATCCTTGAAAGCAGAGTTTTAATCTCACACACACTTTTTTTCCTGACCTGTAGAAACACAGGTACACTAACACTGTCCAGTAGTGAGTCACCATATAGTAGTTATTACTGCCTGTTAGTACCCATTGTGCCTTTAAATAAGGGGTGCTATAAAAGGAAGATGATGTTAATGATCGTTCTTAGCAGTGATTTTTAACAATAACGTCAATAGAATAAAACATTTTCACAGAATAGCCTCCTGCTTTTTTTCTAAAATTGTGATGATTGCAAACAACAGAAGTCTGTTGACTTTAAATTGTGAAATTTAAGGAAATTCAGGAGCAAGAAGCCTTATAAAATTTGACAATTTTTGGAGAAATGCTCTACAGATGTGGGAACCACCTAAGAATTTAAGCGTTGCTAAATAATGCTCTGCCTGAGTCATGTATTTGCAGACTTGGAGAATAAATCACTGTTTACTTGAAATAAAACCAAATTACTTCCAGGACATATAGTTCCTATGCTCTCTGAAGTGTGATTAATTTTGTGGCAACGCAATATAATTAACTATGCTACTGATTTTTTTTTTAATTTATATATATATAGTAATAATACACTTCTAAACATCCCAGAGTGCATAAGAAAGTTTAATTGAAACTTCCAAGATGATTTTATGGAGCAAAAAAGTCTGTAGACAGAAAGAATTTGTGTATTCTCTAGCTCAACATTTTAGTTTACAACAGAACTATGATTATGCTTGCAGATTTAACCTACAGTTTCCTTATTTATAGCACTTTGAGGTGTTTCTATATTAGGATTAGAGTGGTGTTATAATTGGCTGGCTTTCTGTCAGGCAGGTAGTAAGATTTCAGTTTCTGCCCCCAGTTTCAAGTCTATGTAACTCTATTGTGCAATGTGTAAAAACTAGCAAAATATTCTGCATTGTTTTCCACACACATTTAAGATGATAAAATAGAAAAAGGTATTGGGAGCCAAAGTTTAATTATACTCTTTTAGACCAACTGTTTGCAAAGCATATTTGGTTTAAAAGGCTTTTTTTTTTTCTAGTGGCCCCATGTGATTTTCACTTCTAAATGTCCAGCTCAAAAGTCTCATAGAAACTTTAAAAATAATCTGGCTTTCTTTTTTTTTTTAAAGATAAAGAAAGGCCAAATATATACACTTTTATTATCAGCTTCTTTTCTGACATGTCTAAAATACTTTGGAATCAATCATAAAATATTAGAATATTAGTACATAGTATGTTCTGTGTTGGAAGGGACACCTTCCACTGGGCAGGTTGCTCAATGCACCATCCAGCCTGGCCTTGAACACTTCCAGAGATGGGGTAGCCACACTTCTTTGGGCCACTGCCTCACAACACTCCTAGTGAAGAATTTCATTAAAATCTAATCTAAATCTACTTGCTTTCACTCCAAAACCATTTCCCTTTTTTCTACCACTACATGCCCATGTAAAAAGTCCCTCTAAAATTTTTCTAGGCCCCCTTAGGTACTGGAAGGCTGCTAGAAAACGTCCTCAGTGCCATCTCCAGACTGAACAACGACAACTCTGAAAGTAGAGAGGCAGTATCACCTCCTTCAACCTTCTGGTCATGCTCCTTTTGATGCAGCCCAGGATACGGTTGTTTTCTGGGCTGCAAGTACACCATGAAGCCAGCTCATGTTCAGTTTCTCACCAATCAACACTCCCAATGCCTTCCCCTCAGGTCTTCCCTGAACCCTTTATCTGCCCAGCTTGGAGCTGTGCCTGTGATCGCCCCAACCCAGGTGCAGGACCTTGCACTTAGCTTTGTTGAATTTTGTCAGGTTTGCACAGGCCCACCTCTCAAGCTTGGAAAAAGAATATGGCGTTTACTGACCAAGATTTGGAAAAAAAAAATGCAAACAAAACACCACCAGAAACCCCCACCAAAATGTAAAATGAAAACCCATAAAAAACAAAAGGCAACTAATTTCTTTAATGAAGTACTATGGAAAAATTGTTAGAACTTGGCAACATTGCAAACAACAAATGGACAATCTGTTAATAGGATGTCTTGAATAAATTTAAGATTACAGTGACATACATATTTCCTCCAAAGCATGCAGATTAACACTATAGGAATTTAACTACTTCTTTTATATGTTTCTTACCATTAGCATAAAACTAAAATACATTTAATATTATGTTTATGCATTTTTTTCTATACTTCCTTTTTTTTTATTGTTCAAATGAATGTGTTTTTACTTCATGTGTTGTCTAATATTTATTTGCCAGATTTTAAATTTTGAGCATTAATCTTCATTAATGTTGTGCTGGAAAAAGAAAAATGCCTGTAGACAAAAAGTTGAAAACTAATTTGCTGCAGGAAAATCAAATTTAGATTGTTCTTATTAAGCTAATGGGTAACCTCCAGCCTTATTAATGAAATAACCATGGTTATAGTATTGATAAATTTAACAAGTCTTAGCAATTATAAAGAAATGCATCCGTGTCTGTGAAATGAATATGAATTCAATGATAAATCATTTGTATTTGGTAATCATAAAGGAGATTTGCTGTACTAATCTGTTTTCTTCCTCTGCCTTTATAAAAAAAAAAATCCATTTTTGCATCCCCAGATTCAAAGCCATCTACCTCAGTCAGATTCTCTATTGCTTTTGCTCTGATACACTTTCATCAGCTGTCACAGAGCATTCTGATCCCTTTCAAACATGAAAAGTATATCCTTTATTATTATTTTGATTGTTTTGTTTTCCTACTCTTAGAATCAAAATCTTAGAATGCAGTCTGATTTTTTTTCTAAAAGGAACTATTTATGTTCAAATAAACTTTTCAAGTCATAGTTTGAACAGCTCTGGTGTACATTCTGAACCTCTTCAATTCAAATATCCCTGGAGTTTATCAGTCTCCATGGAAATCCACAAATTCTCAGTACCAGGAGAGAGCTTAAAATTAATTTTTCCTCAGAATGTTGTTAGGGGGTAGGGAGAGAAAGACTGAGCACACTTGAAAGCTTAAGCTTTTATCAGGCTGCTTTTCTGACATAAAATGTGCTTATTTTGAAGCAGACTGTTAAAGGTTTAAGCAAATTGACTTTTGTATAACATATATGTATGTTACTTATTTCCAGTATTGAACTATCTGTATATCTAATGTATAATTATTTATTATAATAGCTTATTGTCAGTGGTGATAGAAAGCTTTTGTTCTTTGTTTTTCAGATCTCAGAATAGAGAATTTTTGATTGAGTTCCAAACCTGCAAGCTCAGGGTGAGTAATTTTTGTTATTTCTTTAGCTTGAATTTGGATGGTTCTGTGAATATCTGTATTCCAGCATATGACTGTTTCCTGGAGCATTTAAAAAATAAATAAATAATAATAAAAAAATCCTACCCAGTCTATGATAACGTCAGCTGGTAATATCAGTTATTAATTAAACCCTTTTTGTTTCAAGAGGTTGTGAGAGAAAAGGGATTTTTCCTTACATTGTAACCAGAAAATTAATTTGTTAATATGTTTTGTTTATTTGTTTGTTTGGTTTAGTATATTTTGACTGAAGAGACCGTGACATAACTGTACTGCAGTATTACATGTGTAACTTGACCATGTTTCATTTTGGGACTAATGTTAAAACAGTCATTAGACTCAGGAGTCGACATAATTTCAAAGTGAGAGAGAACATGAACCAAAGAAGCACTGATGGCTAAAACCACCAGAAGCTCTCCAGACATAAACTGCAATTTTGTACATTAATTCCCTTGTGAGAAACCGTCTTTTTGCTCTGTATAAGAGGCAAGCAGCAGTAGATACTAAACCCATGACATTGTGGGTTTTATCAAAATGGTTTCCTTCTAACAGAAGTTTAATGTGACAGTTTTGGAGAGTGAGATACAAGACAGATAGCTATTAAAAAGAAAACTAAAATTACTGGAAAATTGTGGTTACTGTAGTTTTGTAGGGTTTTTTTTCTCTCTTCCATATACTAAGATTTTGAAGAAACATGTTTAATATAGAGTCATTTGAATGATGTATGTTGCTGTTTAGTATGTTGCTGAAATAATTTAAGTAAAGTAATAAAGCTATTGAGATAAACAAGTTTAAAGAGATTGCCAAAGTATTCTCCTGTGTTTTAAACTTGTTTCATAATATTAAATATGAGTACTTGTTTTATAATAAGGGACGATATGATTAACATGCAGTTGAAATCAAACATATGAGGAAACCTTGTTTGTATAACACAAATAGTCATTGTACTTTGCATACATGGGCAGCAAACGATGTTCCTAGACAGTGGAAACCTAAGCAAAGGAGAACAGATCTGTCAGCTTTGTTATGTGATTCCACTCACTGTGTGAAAGCAATAGTTTAAAAAGCACCATTTCACCATGTCACCTTTTTTTTGTACTGTGTTACAACTTTTGAGCTTTAAAGCACGTTTCTGTTTCAGAAGCTTCTTGTGAATGCCTGAAATTTAGAATTTTGTAGTAGCAATTTTAAAAATTCAAATAAAATATTTTTTATTCATAATTTGACAGTTCTGGTGGGATTTGTTTCCATCCTGTTTGTTTTGGTTTTCCATGATATTTTTTTTATTTTTCTATTTCTCATAGTTCTTGAGCAGTTGAGTTGATTGTTGCTAGTCCACATGCTGCACAACACAGTTGTAGAATAATCCCTGCAACAGGTGATTTACAGGTGTCTATTGTAAGTCTATAAATGCTTTTAAATTCCAAATCCCCCAAATATAGTTATTTTTGTAGATATCAAAATGTGTACAGAAGTATGAGGCTTATTCATATTCCTATAAAGGACCTGCACTCCTAGAAATTCTGTAATAGTAATCAATCTAATATTAGCAAAACTATATAGATACCTGCCTTGTTAAGTTTGTTAATATCTGGTGATTGTGAAAACACTACAAGTGTTTAGAAACAATACAATGAAGTATTAGAGAATTCTCATAAAAACCCTGTTATATTACTTAATATAAGATTACTGGTGATCAATTTTTTTCTTATGTTTTGAACAACTGATGCTATATAAAATACACACAAACATATGTGTGTACGTATGGTTGGTTCATGTATAACAAAGCTTTATTTTTGAAGAAAGAAGTAATGCAAACCCATGATATCTCATGGCTTGAGGAACCAGGTTTTAATAAGTTAAAGCACCTTTAATGCTTATGAATATAGGAGGCAACAGAGATATACCATGAAATTATGATAAAGTAAGATTTTGTGTGATTTAAAAAGTCATAATGAAATGATAAGCAACAGAAACAATCAACTTCTATAGGAGAATCTGTAAAATCCCACTAACTGCATGTTTAAATTACATCTTTTCAGTTATCATATTTGGAGAAATTAAAATATACATCTGGTAGAAATTTACTATAGGAGGGGCTCATTTCCAGTAGCATAATCTTTCTAATCTATTGAAAGTATAAATATAAATAGCATAATTAATTTCTTTCACAAATTGACACAGTTAAAATGAGGGGAATTAGACATGGGATGTTCCCCAGTGGTGTCTGTAAACTGTAGGTGTAGCTGATTTGTCAGAGAATGTTCTTACAGAAATTAGAGAGAATAGATTACATTGTTTTATTGGCCTGCAATCCGTGCGCATAAAAATGATGCAGATGACTAAAGCAGAACTGAGAAGGATAAAGGCAGCTGCAGAAGTATCAATGAATCCTTGCAAGATTTGAATCAGATCTGAAATCTGAAATTTGAATAGTGTTCTGTTGAGATAGAACTTTAAACAAAAGCTTGTGGTGTGCCCAATTTGCTCATTTGTAATCAATACTTTAAAAAAGAGGAACAGACAAATCTAAGTAGTATTCGCACCATTAAAATAGTAGTATTGATCTTATGCATCTTACTAGGTTTTCTAAAAAATATGACATTAAAATATATATGAATTTAAAAAATATTGCTAAATAAATTAATGCTTTCAACTTCCCCCTTCACTTAATAGTGACTTGATCAATCTAATGAAGGTTTTATCAGAAAAAAAGAAAGATTAGCTGATACAGAACCACTGGATGAAAATTAATCTTTCATTGGAAAACTGATTTCAGGAACTTTTCTGTCCCAGTATTGATATCTTTTTATGGGTCCAAGTTACCCCCAGGGAAGTACTGACTTGAAACAAGAGGAAAATTTTTCAGCCACTATAATAATCTCCCCATGGAAGTGGTGAGTTCCCCAGTATTGGAGGCTTTAAAGATTCAGCTGGATAGGATGCTGAGCCACCTTGTCTAGATGGTACTTTGGCCAAGAAAAATTTTACCAAATGATTGTTGAGGTTACTTGGAACATGCTATTCAATAAAAATAAAAGGAATAAAATCCCCAAACAAAAGAAAAAACAACCAAACCCAAACACCCCAACAAACAAACAAAGAAAAGCAAATATTCTTATTCTTTTACCCATTTCTTCTTACAATTTTTAAAAGTCCTCTTTGGATTTTCTTCCACTCAATCACTTAATTTTTCTATTTCCTCATGTGACTTAAGAAAGAATATAAAGGTTCAGGGCTTTGGTCAAATTTCTCAAAAAAAAATCAATCAGCCGATCAAACATGCAACACGTTCTTTTAGAGATAATTGTTAATTAAAATACAATGGAAGGAAACAAGCACCTCTTTCCAGGACATCTTTCGGATAAACTGAGATAAGTCTGTAAAAAGCAATAGGTAACCAGAGAAGTTTTGAAGGGTGTTTCTTGACTCCTAGAATATTAAGCAACTGAATTATTTTGATAGTTGTCCGTGACTGACTTTCTCACACTTTGGTAGTTTTATGTCAGTGAAAGCAATGTCAAGAAAGGAACTTGACAGAGATTGGGGGTTTCAGTTTTATCTTATATTCAGTTTGTGATACCTCTTTCTACTACCTAGCACTTAAGGAAATCATTTTCTTGGCCATAAATCTGTAGGAGAAGAATCAGAATTTACCATCTCAGAAACATCATAATTTAAAAAAAAAACAAAACAAAATAACAAAAAGTATTAGTCTGATCTAGAAAACTTACAAACAAACAAACAAAAAAAACCCAACAAAACATTGTTTTCTGTTTACAAAGAATTAAGGGTATTTTTGAAGATGGAAGTTGCAGAAGTAAACTTAAAATGTCATTTTACCTGAATACTTCTGAATGCCTCACCATAAATTATCAGGTATATGAATACAGCTATGCTTGTATTTTCATTGCAAACCCTTGCTGTTAGATACTACATTTAATACTGTGTTTGGAAAATTGACTTCCAATTACTTATTTACATATTGATAGATAGTCATAAACACAAACATATATGTGTATGTGTGTTTAAAGGCATATTAATTTTTCTGAATGCATTCTAGATCTGATCCTGTTCAGTTCTTAAATGTGCTGTTGTGCCCTATAGATATGCATGCTTCTGTATATTTATAAATTTCTAATGAGGCAGACAAAGTCTTAAAAGCACTGCAAAAGTTCTGAGCTACATATTTTAATGTAAATTTCAAGCATGTTAAGTGTAATAATACAGAAAAAGCCAATTCAGCAATTATCTTTTAAATACTCTTAGCTGTAGATAAAACAGTATGGCTAGAGATTTTGCAGGTCATGCCATAGTAATAGTTAAAGGTTGCATGTAAATTGGGAATGAGGTCTGTGACTTTTTTTTTACTTTTTTGACACTATCATTCTCTCTGAGACATGTTCTATGCTTCTGAAAGATTAAAATTTTTCACCTAAAATTTTTTTCTTTTACTCGAAACACAGTGTAGTCACCAAATTAATTTTTTTCTTAAGGAGCAGCACCAGTGGAAGGTTAACCAACTTGCATAAGATGTCAAATGAAAAAAAAAAAGGCTTTTATGTTGGAGATAGATTTCATTTTTAGTAAGCATACTCAGAAAGTATTGATTAAAGAGTCCTACCATGGCCACAGCCAAGGGATAATTGTCATTAGAATGATGCTATACAATCTTGATATTCTGCTTTTTGTACCTCTGAGAATGTCATCATATCTCTCGGGAGTATGATTATTTCTGAAGTTAAAATCAGCTTTAAAAGAAAAGGAAGTTTGAATCTCATTTTCAGGTGGATGAAGCTAAACATGCAGTGGGAGTAAATCTCAAATAAATCAGAGATCCAAATTACAGTACTCAGGGTTTTGCAATGCTGGTTATATTCAGTTCTTTATAGAGAACTTAGTTAGTTTTGATCCAGCAGTAATTGCACCTTGAAACTTGCTTACAGACCAAGAAAGAGGGTTTATGGATAAAGAGACAGGGTTGTCATGTAGAGCTGAAAATTCAAGAAGATAAGGATTTGTCAGAAACTAAACTAAGTCAGTCAAGTAAGAAATGATTGTGTAATACTACTAAATAGTCATTAATTTTTTAATCAATTTCTCCAGTTGCACTGTATGAAGTATGCAATGGGTGACATAGATGCATTTCCTGATATCCTGCAAATTACTGGTAACTTGAACACTACTGGGTACCTTTGTCAACGGTTCAATTATTCTTAGATCAAGTTTCTGGCATATCTTTGAACTTCTTTGGCAATTCACTAAATGCAAATATAGTTGATTGCTTTCAGGCTATAGGTAAGGGGGAAGAATAGTTTGAAGCTATTGCCTTATGTTCAAAGACCATGGCAGTATCTGCTAATGTAAGCTCAGAGTTATTCCCATTTACAAAGGATGTGGAATTGGAAACATAAATTATTCTTTAAAGGTAAAACTGTTTCTTTCATCCAGACTCCAGCATTATTACTTGATATCTGAAACAGAGATGACTTAAAATGCAAAATAGTAAAAAGGTTTGCACTGCTTCAGTGGAGGTCTGTTAGCTCTTTGAAAGAAGGAGTTTTTCATTCAAGACCAAAAGGTCCTGTACTACAATTTTATAATGCTGGAATACAAAATTAGTGACTCATATAACCATAAATATGTAATTGATAATATCAGGGATAAATTTGAGAACTTTTTTATTGAAAGTAACTATTACCTTTCTTTTAGTAAAAACAAAAATAAAAAGCAAACCAAACCAAAGCCACAAAAACAACACCAGAAAAAAAAACCCATAATGACAAAAATTAAGCATTAATGTTTTTTCCTAAAACCTTGTGAAAAAAACTGGTGTTAATGTCAGTGACCTGTAAATGAAGTCATACACTTCTAATGAGTTTGATCTTACACAGATGTCCTTGTCAATCACATCCACAAGCTGTCATTCTTAGGTATATAGGTATTTATACTATATCTTTAGTATGAATTATTTTCACTGGGCTTTTAATGAACATAAAATAAATTAGTCAACACCTTATGCAACTCCTTTTAAAAATGAAGGAATTTCACCCATAAAATCCTAAAGAACTTTATGAATGCTATATGCAGTGTCAGATTTTTTTTTTATTTAAGATACTAGAAACCAGAATTTAATCACTCTTTATTGTATTTTTTATTTTCTCATTACTTTATATTCAGCAGGAAAACAGAAAATAGTTACATTGCTTCAGGAGTGAGAGTGCTGTTAAAGCACAAGTTTATCAGAGATCTGGTCATGTAAAATTAATATTAAAAATGTAGAATAAAAAATACACTGGGTATTTACTGTTACTTTGTCACAGGACATATGATTCAAAAGATAATGTCCTGCCTTTTAAGCTTCACCCAGCTTCTGCATATCACATGACTTGTCAGTATGTGCAGGTCTGTAAAGAATTCAGCTCAAATTTGATTAATACTAGTTTTTTGAAATAGGACAAGAACTACTTTTTATTTCATATGGAGTTATGGACGCTTTCCAAATAGCATTTTAGGGCTTGTTATGTGAAGATATATAACCAACATGTTTTTTTTTTCTCAAGACTTCATAACTCTGGTTCAATATTAGGATAAAAATCCCTTTATTTTCAGGGAAAAGTTTTCTTTTATGTGTGTGTATGTGTATGTTATGTGGAAGAGTTTTTCTGGTTTTTTTATGCTCAGAAGAAGCTATATAAAAATAGGAGAAATGTGAAAATCATAGAGCGAAAATCCAGCTGTCTTTCAAGTCCACTTGGTATGGTAGATCCCACAAATACATGTTTGTGTATTAATAAATTGCATAAGGATTTGCTTAAAACACATCTGAATGTGTGTATGCAACTTCTAGGATATAATATTCTTTCTGACTTTTTTTCCCCTGCCATATCAAGAGGAAGGAATTTGTGTACTATGACTTGTCCTTTTGACTGCTGATAATGTTATTGGTCTTTATCAAAGTTTGTATCTGCACCAAAACTTTTTATTTATTTGGACTATTTGTGTACTGGGATTTCAAGATTGGGCTTTTATTGGGTTATTTTATCAATAATAAGTATTTAGGGAAAAAATAAGTAATCTACATTGAGGAAACAACTGAATTGTATTTTGTCTGCAGAAGTCTTTCAGCAGAAAGTAGATAATTCTAAGGGTATCTGAGTGGAAGTCAGGACACAATACGTCAGCTTTACATGACATGTTATTTATAAAATGCCATTCTCATCAGGAAATACCAATTGATAGTGACTGCTATTTCTGAATTTGAGATTACAATTTTATTCTTACGTATCTTTGCTCTCTGATCCACTTCCTTTCAATACAAGCCACTCTCTTTTATACACAGAAAATATACATGATTGTTGTGCCATATAGCTGACAGCATTCAACTTATAAAATTAACGTATTTGCAAACACCAGCAGAATAACAGCACACAAATCAGCTATGCTCAGGTTATAGTGAAGAAAATAGGGACTAGAGCAGACAGGGACATTTTTGTACCTGGACATGTGCAAAAAGTTGTGGAGAAAAAAATTCAAAATGGTGGATATTAGAGATCAGCCTTCTCTAAACAGAGAGAAACACAAGCACATTTTTTATAAGCAACATTTTGTTGCATAATTTAATTATTTTTTCTTTTTGTATTAACCTTAGAGATAAGTGATATACTCTGTACAATGAAATATCGAGTAATCCCTTTGTGCAGTATATTTCCTCATGAAGTAAAGAGTGAAAATATTGCTTAACGGGACAAAGATTTTGCAGGTTTGAGGCCTAGTTTGTTGTATGAAGATTTTTTTATGTTGCATGTATATCTTCTCTCTTCAAATCTCAGAATACTTAGGTTAAATAGTATGATAAGTGTGCAGTGGCCATCATAGAATCATAGAACAGTTAGGGTTGGAAAGAACCTTAAGATCATCTAGTTCCAACCCCCCTGCCATGGGCAGGGACACCTCACACTAAACCATATCACCCAAGGCTTCATCCAACCTGGTCTTGAACACTGCCAGGGATGGAGCATTCACTAACTCACTGGGCAACCCATTCCAATGCCTCACCACCCCTTACCGTAAAGAATTTCTTCCTTATATCTAGTCTAAACCTCTGCTGTTTAAGTTTCAACCCATTACCCCTTGTCCTATCACAACAGTCCCTAATGGAGAGTCCCTCACCTGCATCCCTGTAGGCCCTCTTCAGACACTGGAAGGCTACTATGAGATCTCCACGCAGCCTTCTCTTCTCCAACTTTCTCAGCCTGTCTTCATATGGGAGGTCATGTTGAAGAGAAATTTCTCTGTGGGACTGAGTTCAAGGCCAGGTTGGATGGAGTCTTGGGTGACATGGTTTAGTGCAAGGTGACCCTGACCATGGTAAGGGGGTTGGACCTAGGTGATCTTAAGGTCCTTTCCAACCCTATGATTCGATGATTCTATGTCTTGGGAAAAAGCTAGAAAAAACTTTCTTTCAAAATGGAGCCTGGCCTATAAATTCTCATTACTAATGAATTCACCCTAAACTACAACAAAACTATAGAAGCAAATGAACATATCCTTTGCCTTGGATTTTCCTTTGTTTGGGGGTTTAGTTTTTTTTTCAGTATCAGGCTCAGGATGATATTGTAGAGCTGTAAAAGAGCAAAATTAGAACATTCTCAGAGTATTGTTTGCATTTCCATTACTTCTGCATAAAAAATACATTTCTTCATATTTCTAAGGTATCAGTTCATATAAGTTCTGCTGCCATGTAAGGAGATAAGTTGTAGTAGCTTCCTCCATCTATACCTTTTTTAAAATGTATGAAGATCTAGGGTTGCAGCAATCTGGAAATGTTTATTGAAATTCATATAAGTGGTAGGAGCTGGGCAGAGGAAGATATTCTTTAGGGAGGGTGGCTTATACTTATATTGCTCCCTTTTAAAAGAAGTATAGAAAGCAAAGACCAGGAGGAGCTCTGAGGCAATGTGAAGCTCTCACTTCACTGAGTCTCTCCAGTTAGTATCTGCTAACTGGAGGCTGCTGCAGGATGTTTTTGGGGTTCTACTATTTCTATCTCATACCTTGCCTTTATCTATCTACTGTCAGTATCAACCATCACTGACCCATAAGTGACTTAGAGTAATTGACAGAACTATGAAACTTCACCAGTCCCAGTGGTTGCTTCACTACTCTGCTGGGCACATGTGCTTGTAATTTTGGATTGCAAATGTTATTGGAGTCCAAAGTGCATTATATTCCTTTGTTCACAATACTGAAAGCTACACTGATGTACATCATCTACAGTAATCTGTAGGAAACATCTGTAAAATGTGGTGGCTGAGATCAAAAGGTTGGATTTGGTAATGGGAAACAACTTTTTGTCAAAGTTTGTCAGATTATTTTAAATTTTTTTGAAATAATTACAGAGCAATAGAATCATAGAATGGTTGGAAGGGAACTTCAAAGATCATGAAGTCAAACTCTGCTGCTGTGGGCTGGGACATTTTTCACTAGATAAGATTTCCCAAACTCCTGTCCAGCCTGATCATAGACACTTCCAGGGATGGGGTTTTCACAGCTTCTCTGGGCAACCTGTTCCTGTGTCTCACAACATCCATCATAAAAAATTTCTTCCTCACATCCAGTCTTATTCACTATATAATCTTGTATGTTCTTCTAAGAAATTTTTGTCATACCTTTCCAGTTTCTGTCAGAGTTCCTTTTTTTATTCCTTCAAATTAAATCTTTTCATAGTTTTTCATATATGTCAGTTTTAAGTTTATATTCTCCTTTCCCATAGAGCTGAAAGCATGCCTAGTTTCTAGATATTAGCTGATTGGAAATTTGGAAACATTTTTCTTTCTTTTTTTTTTTTTTTAAATATCACACTGTTTTCACCCATTTATATTTATCCCTTCCTAGACACTTTAAACATGGCAACTACATTTAACATCTTAAAGAGCTATACACTAATATCAATGTATTTTATATTTCTGTTTGTTTTTTTTTTTCTGGTTGTTTTAATATGGCAAAGATAATTCTGTACTAGTGGTAGGTTTCACCCTTTAGAATACAAGCACCACCTTCTCCAGATACATTTGGACCTAGGTTTTTTCCTTTCTTTTTTTGTGCATTTGAAAAGAATAACTATAATGGTATTCTTCCAGGTGAATTAAATTTTCTAGTAAATTTACAGAAATCATGGGAGGAAATGTTGCTTTAAGGAATTTCTTCTTTTGTTTTCATAATTTGATATGTAAAACTCAGAAAAGCACAATATGTACTTTTGCTTTTGTGGAATTACCCTGTTGTTTTTATTGTGAGGAGGGAAACAATGAGATGAAAGTACCCAAATACTGCTAGATTCAGAACACATCTTTAATAATGTAATCTTTAATGTGTGTAGAAGATCCTAACCTGCTCATGAAACAGAATTAAGACAGATCTTAACCAGATTTAGCGACTTGTGGGGAAGGACATGAAGCCTGAAAAAATCCTAAAAGGCTAAAAGAAAATTGGGATGAAGTTGTAAAATGTTGTTTCACAGTTTCTCTTATTTCTGCTGCCTGGGCACAGAAGAGTTTAAACCAAAGAAAACATACCCCGGAATGACATGTTCCCAGACAAGAAGCTGTTTCTGGAATGTTATTAGAGTTCTCAGACTGAATCTTTCTTCCCTATCCACTAAACCCATGAAACTGAATCTACATGAGAGTGCAGGCCTGCCACAAAGGCTTCTTCTGAACAAGTTTCTTCACATCCAGCAGGATGAGAATCAGTCCAGATTTGCCTCTTTTATTAGATTTAACTAGATATAAGGCTTATTTTCCCATTTCTGAAACAATTAATGTCACCAAATTAACAAAACGTAAATAGAGAGTGTGACAAATATAGCGCATGGTATTTTTGTAGAACAGGTGCCACCCCCATTTTAAGGCAAAAGACCACTTTCCTCCACATTCTAACCCTAAGCATATGCTTTCCCTTTGTTTCTGTTATGCCAACTTTCTTTTCTCCTCCTCTGGGTCAGGTAAACCAGTAGCCCATTTGCTAATCTCAAAACGAAAGCAAAGCCCAAGAAATGCTTTGTGTAAAATTATGTGTGTAAAAATATATCAAACCATGATGATGTTATGCCATGCCATCTCCATGTTCCTTTCTAACCAAAGCAATCAGCCCATGCACAGAGAGAATAGAATAGATACTGATGTCAAATAACTTTGAGTTGCATTCTTGCTTCAGTAGCTGAGCCTGTTATGATCTATTATTATCGCCCTCAGTGAAGGGATTGACATATTGCTGCTGTAGTGATGGGCCGTAAGAAGTACCTTGCTAGCCAGAGTAGAAACTACTCCCTCACTTTGTTTCAGCCTAGCAAGCCAGTCTGAACAGAAAATAAATTCCCAAAATACAATATATGGAGGAGTGACACTTCAGCTTTGTAGGGAAATACTAGTTGCTGTATGAAGTGTAGATCTGGGAGGCAATGCACTGGTGAGGCAACACAGTAAACTAAGTCTTACTATGTATAGCTTTTGAGCATTAGTATCTGATTCTGTCATAATCAAAGTGCTACAAGGCTGCAGTTATTGATCAGGGAAGAATGAGAGCACAGGATTTGGCAGGGTGCCTTGTGCACAAAGCATGTTCAGTACAATTGACCATGCAGCATGAAAAAACAATAAAACAGCCCCTTTAGCTCACTAGCAGGTGGTGCATGGCATTTTCCTTGTTGCAGATCACAAGGACTTTGCTGTGATGTGTGAACCATCACACACTATTTAGCATGCCTACACCAAAATGTACATATTTGTTCACAAAGGCACATAGTCATTTTTACTATCCACTTTTCAGGGAACAATGCTAATCCTTTTTCACTTCTCTACCTTTCTTCAGTTCTTTAAGCATATGTGGCAGAACTGTAATAAATGCAGCAGTGTGTTTCTTTCACTCTCTCTTGCTTATGTGTGTAAAATATGTCGTCCTTAATATATACTAATGTCACTGGCATAACAAACTAAAAAGGAATGTTGTGAGAAACAAATGAAAATGATACAAAGTACACCATTTAGCCATGAATGGGGAACTGGTATTTAGGCAGATTTTGGCCATGTCTATATTTCTGAAACATTATTGTGTACAGTGAATGTCAGGTAATTTTTGCACATTTAAATTTTAAACTTGGCTGCAAGTTACTTCTGTGGAGAAGGAAGACTGGTTTAACAGATTCTTTTATTCCAATTTTCTGACTTTTGTGTGTTGTAGTGGTTGTTTGCTTCTAAATTTTAGGATTATCTATCAAGAACTAAAGTATGACTTAGAAAGGATGCCATGCACCTTGCAGAGAAAAAGAAGGTGCTGAGCCAAAATAATTTGAAAACATTTCAGAGAACTGAAGAGGTCTTATTTTCCAAACACAGATGGCTTACGAAATTATAAATATATTACTAAATTGCAGTGAGGTTAATACTGAAATTGCCATGAATTAGTGAGCTGGTGTTTCTCTTCCATAGCCCTCAGTAATCCTGGGTCATTCAGTAATCTGTTGGTTTCTAGATCCTGAATCATAAACATTTCTCAGGTAGAGTTCTAATTCCATGTATTCTTAATTTATTTGTTTTAAGTATATATTAAAATAGATTAATTAAAAAAAGAACTATGTGCCTCAGTTTTTTATGTATTTCAGGTCCTGTACATGAGTTCCCTGACTGATGGTGCTACATAGGTACTACAATACACGTGTCCAGTTCAAGGGACTCCATTAAAGGGAAAATACACAGAGCAGTTAGGCTGCATTATTTTTATGTCAGTGTTCTGTCATCTTCCCTCCTGCGTTATGTTTCTGTGTGGCTTTTCTCTTACTTTCTATACAGTGCTGTTGAATGTTAGTGTTACTTTCTGCAGGTATTGTTTCATGAATAGTTCTTTCTCTTCATAGCAGCCATTTTTTCAGATTATTTCTCTGTTTTCTCTGCCATAAACATGGCAGATTATTTCTCTGACAGGTACATGGTACCTGGCAGGTACACAGTGGTGAAAATTATTAAGCAAAACTCTGGTTAGATTCAGTTTTAAACATTTAAACTTCTTCTTTGACCTCTAATCAAGATGATTTTTTTTTCTAAATAATATTGTTTTTCTAGCTTCTTTACAGATCAGACTTGAAAAGGATGTTATTAGGAAGAACTTAGAGCAATTTCACAGAATAAATGCCTAGCATGGAAGCCATCACTCACCCTTAATTAAGCTGCTTCATCTGGAGAGCTCACAATTTTAGTTGGAGTTGGTAGGAATTCTCTTGTGTCTTGGCTCAACTTTGGTATACTAACATGTGCCAGCAGCTCACCATATTTTCTTCAATATAAAGTAAAAACCTTTGATATTCTAATTATTGTTCAATAATCTAGAAAGCAGACATCTTAAAAGAGGTCTATAACAAACATTTAGGCCAAAATTTAATTTGGTCTTTAAGGCTTTTAAAATGGCACAGATACATCAAGTTTACAGCCTCCTAGTCCTTTGCACTGTTACAACATTCAGGTATATAGTATAAGTGAATTATTTACTTGTAGTTAAATCTCATTCATCTGTTCTTGCTTATGATTTTTTTTGCTCCTGTGTTTACACATGACCTAGTTTTCTTTGCACTTGCAGCTACTACAAGCATTTATAACAAAATCAGTTGAAGAGATAAAATATTTAAAGATTCCAGTGGTACTCTTCTGCCCTATTACACTGGTAAAAGTAACAAAAAAAAATCTTAATCAATCACTGACTCTGTAATATTTAATGACTGATAATTCACTTTTCAAACCCTATTATCACATGTATGTTCAGTGTTGCAAATTTAATGGCATTTATAAAAAAAACCATTAAAAGCACATCTTAAAATACTTACTACACTCCATAAATAAAGATTAAGTAGACATTATTTATAAACTCAAAAAAACCCTGTTTGGTAGGAGTTTTTTTGTTTGCTTTGTTTTATAGCCATTCATGCTCTTGCAGAAATTTATGTAAGGCTACAAGTTCATTTAGTCTCTTAATCTTTATTCTCCTCAGGTGACTGCTAGTTGTGATAGTGATCCAATTTTTCAACTCAAAAGAACAAGTGGTAAGGTCTGGAGCAGAAAAGCTAGTGGTTTGGAGTTCTGGCCATTGTGAGGGCTGTAGAGGAGTGCCAAACCTGGCTGGAATCTGATACTAACTTCTGTAGATAGATAAAAGCTGCACTATGGGACTTTGGTTTGCAGAGATGGAGAAAGGATAAGGCAAAAAAGAGGTGCATAATGTAGGCAAATATGCTGAAACCCTGTCAATCGATGCTACCCACAGAGGATAGTGCCATTGAAATTCCATAGCAGTAGGGTGAACAAGAGATGGCAGCAGCTCAAGAGATTGTGCCTGGAGGAGATGAAAGGTGGGGAAGGCAGGCACACTATGGTATTTAGAACCTCTTGCTATGATTTGAACTCTAACAGGGGCTGTGTATGGCAGTGGTGGGATGTATTTGTGTCTCTGGTTGATTTCTCAAATTCAAGCAAACAAAGAAAAAACATTTATAGACTCCGAAAGCAGGAAAACTCTCAAAGCACAACAATGGACCGGATAGATACTTTTGGGTTAGTTCCAGTAGTCAGCCAAAGGTTTCATCCTCTCCTCGTCCTCTCTGGTTGTTGTAACATTACCACATCACCAATTTCATTCTAGTGTAATTTCCAAAATCTACTCATATGTGGATGGTAGTTCTGCACATGGAGAGGATTGGTTCTATTTTAAAAAAGGATGGTGAAATGCATATCATGTAACAAATGTTACCATTTGGTTATGCTTTTCATATTGATTTCTTTCAATGTAATCTGGTATTTAATTTGCTTCTTCTGAAATAAGACAACAGATGCCCCAGGGAATTTTAGTCCTATCGTTTTAGTGGCTGTTCTGATGAGAGATGCATTCAGCCTTCGTAAAAATGTGTAGTTCAGAAAACTACTTACTATATGGTATACATTCTGTATCATTAGTCTTGCAAAGTACCTCTCGGCACTACACAAGCATAAATAAATATCCTTATCTAGTGGTACTTTGCTGAATAGCTCTTACTACGTGTTTTGTTTTGTTTTTTTATACAATATTTTACAGATAATGTGTTAATGAGTTATTCGTGTGCTAATATGAACACTGCACTATAATACTATTTTTCCTTTAATTTGTGAAATGATAATAGACAGCCCATTTGAAATCTGATCAAATTTTCCAGATGTTCTGACATGAACACTATGGTTTCTCTGTGATCAATGTCAGAAATGCAGCTGTCAGCACTAAAGCACACCTGCCAGTAGTTTGCTGTCAGCAAATTATTTTTCAGTTTTATTAGGAAGTGCAGTAAATTGCCAGAACAAAGCTTTGGTCTCATATTAAACCTTATATTATATCCCAAATTCACAACCTGCAAATCAACAGTTTTAAAGAAGCTTATATGGAATTAACCTTGAGTCTAAGAAGTCATGTACTAAAAAGTTTTGTTTCAAAATAATACTGTGGATATATTCAGAACATTGTTCAGTAGAACAACACAAACTGCTAAGAATTGTGTGTGGTCACCTATAGGATGTTGAGGTTGTATATGTAAATGTGTGACTGAGAAAGCAGTATTCATCTTACTGCTTCCAAACAATTCTTCACTTTATCAGTAGTTCTGTAAGCTGGAAAGAGAAATCCATAGGTCACTATCATTCAGATTAAGATGGATATGTGTATTGGTCTTGTAACTGGTAGGTAGCCTGACATTCTGAAAGGATCTACATTTATGCATGCCAAAATGCATCCAACAACTAAAGAGATAACATTCTAGATATTCTTTCCCTCTCTGTCTCATATAACCTATGGCTTCTGAGCTAATACCCTCTGTAGAGGATTTGGTCTCTAAACCATGTAACATATTTTTTGTTACTTAAAATTCTGAGAAGGAGCTGAGGTATAGCACATTTTATATGGGATCACAAATTATAAGACTTGAACTGTATTCTCACAAATGAATGATTAGACCTTTATCTGCTGTACCACCTTGCTGGAGGCTTTATGGTTTTAAACTGCATTTGTCAGTTATAAAAGATTGCACAATCAGTCAGCCACATGCTTTTACCTCCTGAAATAAAAAAAAAAAAACCAACAACATTTTGCAGGGTGGGTTTCTTTTTCACTTTTCCTTTTAGGAACTGTTTTCTTTTTTTTTTTTAGTTTAGAAAACATTTTTTAAAACTATACAGTAAATGAGCATTTGAGATGCTATTTCTAAAATCTTATATTGTAATTGAATGCTGTCATGAGAGCTCAAAAGGCCTTAGCTCTTTTCTATGCCTCTTGTGTTTAGTTGCTTATCACTTCACTCATCATATTTTCCCATTCCTGCTTTCTACTGACTTACTACAGAGATTTTGAATTATGTGAGTGAAATTGTCTGTGCTTATGTGTGAACAGAATTGTACATTGAAAAAGGACTATCTGGCATAACTCCTGATGGAATATCTGAACACCTGATTTGTAGAGTTTACTGACTTTTTTACTGAGATACTTCCTCCATGCTTTACTTATTTGTGAATACCTGAAGCTACTTTTTTAGAAGGAGCATTAAAACTTGTAATAGAAAGAGCAGAATACTGTAGATGCAGGCACTTTCACTTTGCTCAGTTATACTTTATTACTGAAAACTCAGTTGCTAGCCAAGACAAACCACGCTTTTAGCAGACTTGTGTCTTACTAAATACAGTAAAGATTCAGTTTTAGGTCATCTAGCAAACTGCCATTTAACACTGAACAGCCAAGAGCAAATTCAGGCTCACTTTCAAGGCAGATGATCCTCCAATTGATCATTTGAACTTTTCACAGAATTTTTCCCCTCCCGGACTAGGAAAGCTATAATGGATCATGAAATCTAGGCAGCTTCTGAGATACAATTGACAAATGTGGCCTCATATAGCTAAAACCAAGTGAGATGACCCTCTGCCTGTCTAAAAGCATTCAGATTAACATCACACAGGAAGGGCAAAAGATTATTTACAGCTAAGACTTACCAGCATGGCTTCTTCCTGTTCTAAATTCAGTGTGATCTAGCGACATTGGCAGTTTAACTGGCTCATAGAAAAACAACTTAAGGGCAGTTTTCCATTAGTACAAGGCTGTTACAGTACTGTTACAGTACTGTGGTCCTCATCACTGTGCAATGTATAATTAAAAAAATACTGTGAATGGGATACATGTGGTGATGACACGAATGAGCTATCTGGGCTATCAGGTCTTTATACATCTGAATAAACTCATTTTTTGTTAGAATACTTAAAGATTTTTCCTCCATATTGCAAAGAGTTTCCTCTTCTGAGAGCATGCAGGATCTGTGGAATCTGGTCTCATTTCAAGTGTCATTTGTACACTCTCTCCTTCCCCAGACATACTGTGCAGTTTAGGATATTTTATTATGTCCCTTGTCATCACTATAAAATGATCACATAGACATTAGTGATGTAGATAACTTTAACTCACTGGTTTTAAAATAAATTTCCCTAATTTATACCAAGTTATGTATGCATGCATATGTGTTTATGCACATAAGCTAATATTTATTGTTAATAAATAAATAATAAACACCTTGGCAACTTCCAAGTACTGCTGAATAAACTTGTACTAATTTTCTAAGAAAATTAAGGAATATTAAATTAGTTTAGGAAGAAAAGATAAACGCTTAGTAGATTCCAGGAGCAAGAAGTATATGAAAGAGTGTCTATGAAGGTTTTCACCTATGTCCACAGTTTCCTTTCTGATATAATCCTAAGCAAAGGATATTATATTATGTCATGTAGATAGGACAATAGCTAAAATAAATTTCCTTCCAGAAAACAGATTAAAATTGATTTAACAAATTTGGAACAGCTTCTTGTGCTGAGCACAGAATTTGATGCTTGGTTGATAAAATTTTCCTCAATACCACAGATGATAGACAATGAAAATATTAAAGAAGTGGCAGCCTCTACTCAATTCTATAAAACTTCTCTCTTAAAAGGTGAGGTAAAGTAACCTATTAATGAAATTTTATTGTATCTTGTTGCTAAGACTGATGAATTTACATCTTCAAACAGAATTTTAAGGAAAGAAAAATATAATATTGAGATTAGCATAGAATATTAGAAAAAGTCCTAAATAACTCATGTATTACTAACTGCATAAATTTTACTTCTCTATTTTACAATTAGATGTAAGTTAGAATGTTTTCAGAGGGAAAAATATACACTGTGCTACATGTTATTTTAGATACTCAGCTGTTTTAAGAGCTCAAGATATTTTTTATAAGAACTTAAAAATACTTGCATTTTTGTCTTCATTAGAGTCACCTAAATTAAAAAAAAAAATCAAACAAACAAAAAGCAGCAAACCAAACTTCTGGACCTAGGCACTGTTAATTTTAAGTTTTTGTTTATTCACGTAAATAATAAGGAAATTGTTGGGATATAGGGAATATGTTTTTAGGACTTTTTAGAAGTCCAGTTCTTGATCAATCAAGTAATGGCAGCCTGGCTTATGTGATTACATGCAAGGTGGTATTTTGATATGTAGCCAAGCAACTGATATATATTTCTGAAGAAAAATGTGTTGAAGAGAACCAAGGAAAGCAGGAGTTCCTTTGAAAAAAAGAAGAAAAATATAATCACTCTTGGTACTTACTAGTTGTCCAGGAGATACATTGCCAGAAAACATGCTGTCTGCCCAAAAGGAGATGTTACTTCCAAAATTTTTAACAGTTTCATGTGGATATTGCTTCAAATGTTCCCTAAAACAGCAATACCAGCTTTTTATCCTCTGAAGTGCAACACTCTCCTGTTTTGCAAATAGCAGTCTAAAAATCTAGTGCTGTAGGTTAGCTTGTCAGGACATCAGTGAAAACAAAAGAAAATACTTAGAAGCAGAGACTGATTACTTGTCAGTATGGCCTTAAAAATCTACTGAAACAGTTACTTTTACTGCTTAAAATGCCAATTGCAGAAGAATTTGGAGTAACCGTTTTCCATTCTGCTGTTAATAATTGTAGATAAAGCTTTAAATTAACACTGAGTAATGGATTTTTTGCCAGTATAAGCTTGTTAATGATTGTGTACCTTATTTAAGAGGAGAATTTCCATTTTGATAGCAAATCATCCATCAGCCTCCTACAAAACAGCTTCCAGAAATTGCTTCCTGTGTAATTTCTATTTCACAAACAAATATCTGACATTTAGCAGTATAAAAAATACTCCGCTCTGTTTCCTATCTTTTCAGCTCCTTCCTGACTTGATTGTTACCCAAGAAGGCAAAGACATGCACTAAAATTTTGTCTAGCTATGAGAAAGTTTTAATTGAAAACAAGAGCACCAGGTTTGAACCTCGCTTCAGCAGATTAGCAGTTAAATTACAAGGGGCTTTTTAAATTCCAGTGTTAATACGTCACTGTGCTCTGTCACTTTGAAAAGCGGTAGTGCTTTGTTATCAGTGATGAGTGCAGACAGCCTCCTGATGTAGAGGCAGACTAAAATAGGCTGCAGGGTGATGAAGGCACCATGCACGTTGCATCCTCCTCCACAACGAGATGTGGAGGGGTGGTGCCAACACATTACTCTGCTTAGACAAACAGGCTGCTCATGGCAGGGAGCTTGGAACCAGATGATCTTAAGGTCCTTTCCAGCCCTCACCCATGATTCTATGCTTCTATGATTCTATGTCCCAGGACCTTGCTTCCTGACATTTAATTAAAAAAAAAACCAAAAAAACAACAAAAGACCTCCAAAAAACCCCAAACCAACCAAACAAAAAAAAAAGCAACAAAAAAAAACCCACAAAAAAACCCACAAACAAACAAAAAAAACCAAACCAAAAAAAAACCAACCAGAAAACCAACCAAAAAATAGTTCATCATCATTCAGCTCAAGAAATATAAAGGGATGCCAAAACTATAGTAGCATTTCTCATTAATAAATGAATCCTTGTGTGTTTGCTTATCATCCCTTTTGGCAGGAAAAAGCTAAATTTATTGGATTAGACATTGTTGAGAGTTCTGCATGTACAGAAGTTACAAGATTTGAGGAATATTCATATCTTATAGAAAGGTTTCAGATGCAGAGGGGGTTTTTGAATGTTATTCTCAGCTTCCATGATTAAGAATCAGTATAATAAATATTTGAAGTCACTTTTTATATAGTTCCAGAACCGTACTGTTCTGATAGAAAATAGATTCGATTTCTTTTTCCTTCCCTACTATCAGTGTCTTCTTGGTCATGCCATGCCAATCTAAATATCAATCATTTGATGTGGGTTTTTTTGGTCTAATCTTCTCAGACACCTATCTTGATTCTTACAATGAAAACTCTCATGTGTTTTTTACTTGGAATGGTAGAAGAAAGACACTTAGTGTGTCATTTTCTACCTTCCTTGTCAGCCAAAACTGAGGCATATTGGAAGCACATATTTTATATCTGCATAGAAATTTTATGGCATGGGTTGTCTCCCCCTGGTTATTGTTTTGCTGGCTTTTTTTGCATAAAATTATGCAAATGTTATTTGTTATATATTTGTTATTTGTTAGCTGGTTATTTGTTTAGATGGCTTTTTTGCATAAAATAAAGTTTTTATTCGGGGTTTCAAGTATGTGCATATTTGGAACAAAGGAGGCAAAGAGGACCTCTTTATTTAAAAAAAAAAAGTTTCACTTTTGCATTTGTAGACATTTTTAAAATCAAGCAAAAACATAAATTAAAATGGGATTTAAGTGAGTAAAATTTTTATTTTAAGCAATTAAATTTTTCTCATAAGCTTTGCTGCTGAAAACTAGTGTTAATGGAAAAAACAATTAATCCAGCAAATCTGGGATAAAAGATGAGGAATATAAATTATTTCATCCTAGACAACACATATACAATTATTATTAATATAGAGCAACCAAAAGTCTTAAAAAAATAACAAATACTTGCATCATGTATGCTTCACATGGCATTGCCATTGATTTATCATTCATTCATTAAATTTTCGCTATTGGGTAGTCTGCTATACAAAAACATTAGGTAGGAAACATATCCTGGTATGGACTGACTGTCTTTCAGGACGAAAGAGATCCATAAGATATCCTGGCACTAGAGAACCCTCCTTGGAGTTTACATTAAAGTGAACTGATTGTTGGATAGAACTAAAGTTACTAAAATAACAGGTTTATAGTGTCTTTGACTGCATGTGTTTTCTTTCTGTGTTAAGCTAAACCACAATTTTCAAGAAATATTTTTTCTTAATTGATATATGTTTTCCTTTTACTTCGATTATATGTTATTGAAAAATATCTTCTGTTAGAAAATTTTGCTTTCCTAGCTAATGAATAAGTAGCCTATTGCTCTTTAAAGATATGTGCATTGTTTTTTGCTTACTGAACAGTTTTGGTGTCATATTTCTTGAAAAACTGTTTTAGCAAAGATACCAAACAAAATTGAATAGCTGTGCTGTATCTTGAAGAAAGTAAAAGATTTTTTTATTATTATTATTTTCATTTGCAAACACTTCATTTCCATAGATTCCAGATTTATAAAAAATAATTTGGAACTACAATTTATTCCAGTTAAAGCATGGCAAATTAATTTTTTTTTTTTAGTAGCTTAATCTAGCTAATGTTGAGAGATAGAAAATACTCGGTATTATTGTATGGGCATGATTAATTTACTGTCTTAACTAAATTGGTTGATTTCAGTATTTTTTTTCAGAGACATAAACTCTAGAAGATTTACACACACATTTTCCTTGTCCTTTTTTCACTTTGTGCTAAATGTATTTCATTCATCTCTCCTGGACTTTCTCAAAGCAGATCCACAAAGCATACATCAGCTCCTATTGTCAATGAATGCACTAAGACAGATAATGTCATTAATACTGCAAGGGATTTGCAAGTATATATGAGCTAAATGAAACTGAGTCAGCCATGACAAATTCTATTGAATTAAGTCTTGTTTAAAAAAAACATTTTTTCTATCTGAAGGTCATTGCATACACTGTCAGTTACTCAGAACATTCAAAGCAGCTATTAGATCAGAAAGCAGGATGCAATACTGCAATTCAACAATACACTGAAAACAAGAATAGAGCACTGTGAGAAGAGTAGAAGGAAATATACATCTGCAGTCAAACAGAAACAATTTGAATACTTGTTTGTTTGCTTTTTTAGTAATTGAAAAAGAAACTATAAAAGAATACAGAGGCTATAATTGAAATGTATCTGCTCTTTTGGAGCTAGTAGAAGATGGAATACATAAAGAGAACAATAGCTTATTTTCATTGGAGGGAGAGGGTGGAGAAGAAGTTGGGGGTTGCAATTTCCTTTACATTTTAAATGCCTTTTGTCTGTACTTAGAATTTCTATGTACTCAATTTTGCAACATTTTGAAAGTGGAATTACGGTTGAAATACTATCCAGCTTTGACATGAATAAAATGTGAAATATTAAATGTCTATCCTACTGAATTTCTGAGATATCCACCTAATTCTAGGAAATGTAACCTATAAATCAGGGTATATCTGTTTATTTTACTGCAGTTTTCTGGGCATGTAAAGTCATTATGCAGTTTAGTAAAAGGGAATTGAGTGTCAGGGAGGATGGCTGCAGATATGTCTTATTCTGGTTATTTATTTGGGGCTGGATGGAGACACGTAGAAAAAGAACCATGGAGTGTCTGAGGCTGATTGGCAGCTGAAGACTACGAAGTCCAACCCTCTGCTCACAGGGGTCAGCTACAGCATCATGGCTGTAACCCAGCAAGTTTGAATATTTCCAAGGTTGGAGACTCCACAACCTCTCTGGGAAACCTGTGCTAGTGCTTGGTCACCGTCTCTATAAAAGTGTTTCCTAATGTTCAGAAGGAAGTGATATTCCATGGAATGACCCTATCAACAGTAAAAAATGTTTTCTCTTATATTTAACTGATTTTTCTCTTTCTGTTTGGGCCTGTTGCTTCTTGTTCTGTCTCTAGATACCACTAGAAGTATCTAGGTCTATTTTCATGACTCTCCCCCTCAGGTGTTTACACACGTGGATAAGTTGCTTAGTGTAGAACACCAGCACCCATATGTGCCTCACCTGTACTAAGCTGAGATGAATGATCACCTCTCTTGAACTGCCAATAGTGCTCTTCCTTATGCAGCCCAGGAAGCTGATGGGTTTCTTTGCTGCACGAGTTCATTGCCGTGTCATGGTCAACTTACTGTCTACTTGGACAACCAGGTCCTTTTCTGTTGTGCTGGCTTCTAGGCAGCTGGCCTCCATCTGGCTGCTGCTATATGCAGTTATTCCTCCCCAAAACATGGGTTTGGTATTTCCCTTTATTGATCAAGACATCTCTGTTGGTTATTGCTCCAACCTATCCAAATCCTTCTAAATGGCAGCACATCTATTTGGTGTTTCAGCCTATTGTTCCACTTTGGCATCCTTTGCAAACTTGCTGAAGATGCATTCTGTTCAATGACCAGGTCATTAATGAATAATTTTTTATGGTGTTGGACCCAGTTAGAGAATGTTGACACCTGGGATACAGCAGGAATAAGTAACATTCAGTTAGGCTTTGTGCAGCTGATCACAGTCCTTGTAATCCAATAGTTCAACCATTTTTTAGTCTATTTCATTGTCAATTTATCTAGTCCATACTTCACCTGTTTGCATGTGAGGATGTTAGCAGAGACAGTGATGAAAGCTTTTCTACATTCAGGATAAGCAACATTTACTGCTCTCTGCTTGTTCACCATTCCAGGCATTTCATCACAGAAACCTATGAAGTTGGTTAAGCATTTCCAGTTCATATATCCATATTGAGTACTCCTGAATGCTTTCAAGTCCTTAATGTTTGGAAGTGACTTCCAGAAGGATTTCCTCTATCACCTTCCCAGGGATCAAGGAAAGGTTGACTGGCCTGTAGTTCCCCAGATACTCCTCCTTTCTGTTCCTGAACAGAGGGGTGATCTTTACACTATTCCATCTATAGTCTTCAAAGAACTGTTCCATGAGTCTTCAAAGACCTCTCCCATCCAACACAGACTTTCAAGATAAATTTAGAGAGGTCAAGCAGTGTATGAGCCAACTCCTCAGCACTGATGGGTGCAACCCATGAGGTCTTGTGAATTTGGATATGTCCATTTATTTTAAATGATCCCTAACCTGGTCCTTCCTGCTCCACTGAGTGCAGTTCTTTCTTTCTTCAGACTTTCCTGGTGGTCTTTCCTGAGCCTTACACTCATAGATAAAGGCAAAGAAAGTATTGAGTGTTCCGGTCTTTTCAGCGCTCTTTGTCATCAAGTCCTTTGCTCTTTTCAGCAGTGGGTCCACACTTTGCTTTTTCCTTCTGCTTCTGATGTACCAAAAGAAACCATTTTTCCTTCGCTTCTCTAGGTGGACTTCAGTTTTACTAACCCCATTCCTGCAGGCTGTGACAGTATTTCTGTGTTCTTCTTGGGTCACCAGTCCCTGCTTCCACTGCTTTGTTGCATTTTCTAGTGTTGAGTTTTCTCAGGAGCTCCATGTGCATCTATGGAAGATTGTGCTTTCCATAGAGGTATGTGTATTTAGTGGGAGGGAGGGAAGAAAGGTCCTAGAAAATAGCATTGGAGGTGCAAAATACGTTAAGATCCATAAGGGGGAATCCATAATAGCAATAGCAGTGCTGTCTGAAAGGAGTGAACAATCATGCTGTTAAGTTGACAATAAATAGTTTTCCACACTCACTAATTGTATTTTTTGATGTTTGTTAAGTTCAGGAAGGTAGTGTAAACCAAATAAGCTCAAAATAGAGACTGATTTTGAAAGTACGAAGTAGAGCAGACTTGTTTACAAATCTTTGTTTACAATTTCTGCCTATTAATGAAAAAATAATTTTAATCTGATTTTTTTTTTTTTTTTAGAATTCCTCTTCTGGTTTATTAATTTTCTATCCTAATCAATGAGAATGTTAGAAACTGACCAGTTTAGAATCTGAGAACTTTCTGCAGTTGTCTCTGTTTTGTCACATCTTGAATCTTCATTAGGTTTACTGAGCCTCAGCAGAAAGGTAAATTTTCAAAAGCATAAGATTAATTAATACATTTACTTCATTAAAAAAATAGAAAGTCTAGGAGGGCATATTTCCTAGCTGGCTCACTGAGTTCTTGTAAAAAAGAAGTTAACTCCTGCAAACTTCAAGAATGCCCCACGCCTATTAAATATTTAAGAGGAAGTTGGTCAATGGCCTTAGTAACATTCTCTAACTTTTGATCACCCCTGAATCAATCAATCAAACCCCCCAGTTGTTGTAGATCTCTTCAAATGGAGCTATTCTGGTCTGGTCTATTTTCTGGTTTTATTTTCTATTTTCTTTTATATTTTATTCCGTTCCGAACAAAAGATACCTGAACTTCATCTGAAAAATACCAGCTACTCTAAAAAAAACCTTCTTCCTCCCAAAAATTAATGACACCAAAGCCATCAGAGGCTATAGAGTCATTGTGTTCTCCAAATGTGTTGTGTATAACAAATTACAATGCACCAGCTCTACATGTTTTGACTTATTTTGCAAACTTTACAAGATGGACAGTAAAGGAGAACTTACTAACGCATGTGGCACCATTTAGATGCCATCTTTCTGATTTCAAGACCCAAGTTAGTGTTTCCGAATGGCAATGAAAAGCATAAAATAGATGTCAATGGTTGCTTGCTGGCTTAGCTCCACACAGAACATATGTTGCTATATCAATTATGCAATAATGAATAAAAAAAGAAAATCTCCGTAAAGCAATAAGATATATTACTTCATCAGCATTCCAGATCAGAGAAAAACACAGTCCCTTCCCTACTCTCTTTTCTGAACTTTATTCTGAATAACAGCAGACTACTTAAAGTTGCAAGTCTTTATGTCATTTTGTGTGGGAAAATGCCTGATACAATAAACAGAGCAATAACTGTACTTTGAACATTATGTAAGTCACAAGATGAGGTTCTCAATTACAAAGCTAAGCAAACCTTTATAATAGACCTGATCAGTTTAACAGCATGACAAAAGTAACATTTAGGAGTAAGTAAGAAATAAGTTTGCCATGCAATTTTCTGTTAGAATTGAAGTAATTTTTGATTATGACAGAACTTCGTCAAAAGTTAGAAGGTATCCAAATATAGGTAATAAAACAAGATCAAAAAAAGTCATACCTCTGGTATACAGACTGGCTTTAATTTCCTTCAGCATCATTAAACTGAGCACACTTTATGATTCAGATTATCTAAATATTTGGGTTTTTTTATAGGTTTGAGTGGTTGGTTTTAATTTTTCTTTTTTGTTGTAAAATTACAAGATTTTTTTTATATGGTTTGTTACGAGATATTCTTTGTAACCATACAAATGGTCAGCACTATTAGTACCAGAACAGATAATGAAAGTAGTTTTGTATCAATTGGGTCAGCTGCAGAGAAGGAAACTGTGAGCATAGGTGACAAACCCAACTCACTAAATTCACATCTATGATTTTAATATTCACAAGAAGAAAATTTCTAATGAAATTATAAAATCACAGAAAAGTCTTGATTGGAATAGTCATCTGGACACCACTGAGTCAAACCTCCAGTTGAAGTTAAAGTCTTAAGTTATTGAGGACCTTCTCAAGCCACCTTGTGAAAATTTCCAAGGAACACATATTACACCACTTTGCTGTGCAACCTATTCCAATGTTTAATTGCTCTCCTAATTAATATTTTGTGTGTGTGTGTGTGTGTCCATTATTCCCTGTCACCTGGTATCTATGCAAAGAAAGTACCTTTAAGTCTCCATAACTACCTTCTAGGTACTGGATGACTGTCATAGTTTAGAGCCCAGCCAGTAACTCAAAATCACACAGCCATTTGCTCACCACCCAGGTGGGATGGGGAGGAGAACTGAAAGAATGTAAACCTAATGGCTATAGGTTTACATTGGTTGGATAAGAACTAAATAACTAAAGTGTAATACAAAACTACTACTAACAATAATAATGATAAGAGAAATAACAAGGGGAGAGAATATAAAAATAAAAAGTGAAAGAGAAAAAGCCAATGACCAAAAGTGATACACAATACAGTTGCTCAACTGCCTTTCAGATGATATCCCTGCTGTTTATACAGTGGGTGTAACATGCTGTGATATGGAATACCCTTTTGGCTAGTTTGGGTCAGGTATTCTGCCTCTTCTTCTTCCCTACTTCTTGTGCCCCTCCTCACTGGCAGAGCATGAGAGACTGAAAGTAAGGTAAGCATTACCTAGCAACAATTAAAACATTGGTGTGTTGTCAGCACTGTTCTCAGATTAAAGCCAAAACACAGCACTGCACCAGCTGCCAGGAAGAAGAATAAATAACTGTTACAGCTGAAACCAGGACAATGACCAAAGGTAAATTCCCATCTGTGCCACCTCGCCTTCAGACTGAAAAAACACTGTGTCTTCAGATGTCACGTTCTCTAATCCATGAAGTACCTCATTAGCTGCTGGACTGTCTTAGGTATTTCAAAGTCTCTAAAACTCTGGGACCAAAACTGCACAGGATATTCCATCTGTAAAAAGTGGCAGTCATTGAGTGATAGGAGCATCCATCATATGAAAAGAGGCTGAAAGGGCTGGGACTGTTCAGTATGGACAAGAGAAATCTCAAGGGAGATCTTATCCATGTGTCTAAATACCTGAGTGGGAGCGTTTAAATAAGGTGGAGCCAAACTCTTAATTGCCAAGAGGCAATGAGCAAAACCTGAAAGATCTGAAGTTCCATCTGATATTGAAACATGCCAGGGCCACACCCTGAGTAACTTGTTTTAACTAACCCTGTTCTGGGCAGGGAATTGCACTCAATCATCTTCATAGGTGCCAGCCAGTCTCAGCCACTCTGCACTTCTATGAAGGTCTTAATAAAGCATCATTACCATCCCTTAATATGCTGTCTGCAATCTTGCTGGTGCACTCTAAATACAGTTTCCCATCATAGCTGCAAGGGTGCACTGTGGATGCATGTTCAGCTTACTTTCCATCAGGACACCCAGGATGTGTATAATTAGCATACGGTAAAAATATTTATTATTACATGTAACATAAATTTTCACATTATGTGCCAAAAAAACTTTAGTGAATCCAGGATTATATTAGAGACATCATCACTAGCACCAGAAAACACACTTCCAAGATGTGATTTAGATACTGTCAAAAAGCTTCTTTTTCTGCTTCTCTCACATAGAAGTTGCAGTTTCACTCTTGTACCTCATCCATTCCACTTCTGTGCTGAATGATGTACATAGTAAAAGGATATTAACTTGCATCTAGGAATAAGTTTCTTGGAGATTACATTCCATTTTCATAGTGCTAATCACCAAGCAACTAACTAAAGTAGCAGGAAAGAGCACTATCAGATTGCTTTCCCTAGTGATTTATTCTTGTCCTGCACCAGTGATTTTAACTCTCTGGAAATCAAAAGGGCTATGTACATTTGCAAATAATAATCAGCCGTGTCTACAGTAAAGCTAAACTCAGGGGTATCTTTTACTAAAAATTTTGGGGCCAAGTTGTGGCTTGCAAGATCATATGAAAATTAGTGTTATTGTAGGTGCTTGGCATGCACTGAAATTTAAGCTATTTGTCTCAGAACCTAACACTGTTTAAAAGAATGTTCATAACTTAAATAGGTCTTAGAATATCATTCTCTCTTTATAGGCATATATGCAATATATTTTGTTACAGGATCCTAAGGCATAATAATTTACAATTTACATTATCACAAACTGAATAAGCAACTGAGTAAAATCTGTCAAATGATACCATTGAATTTAATACATATGCCCTGTCTGTAAGAAATGAATTGTAATTTCATGCTGTAAAATTTCACAATACAGAGAACTACTCATTTATTTCCATTTTTAAACGCAATATAATAAGAATACAATCAGCTCTATAGTAACTTATCATTTCGTATGTGCTAGACTATGTCAGCAACCTTAAAGAACACATTTTTGAGGATAGCAGTTCTACAAAGTACTTAATAGAATTACTCTAAAAAAGTACAACACTGCTAAAGCAATAATCACGTATTCAAATATTTGCGTATCACTATCTTATGCGTTTTTCAAATCTCCAGTTTTTGTTCACCATTCTCTGAAACAAAATTGTTCTCAGAATCCGCTCATTTGAATTTTTAGGTAGGTATACCTAAAATTTGCACTTGATTCTCTTCAATGAGTTTTTTAATACAGCTAAAGTAATGCTTAGAGTAATTAAATTTCTTGAGCAATACTACTATGCATTGATCAGTTTTATATTTAGTAAAATAATTGTCTAGAGGAGTAGTTGTTGATTCGTTTTACTCTAAGTTGTTCAGCCTGAAGAAAAGAAGTTGCATGGAGACCACATAGCAGCTTTGCAGTATCCGGAGGGGGCTTATAAGGATGCTGGGGAGGGATTATTCATTAGGGACTGTAGTGGTAGGAAAAAGAGTAACAGGTTTAAACTTAAAAAAGGGAAGTTCAGTTTAGATATAAGGAAAAAGTTCTTTACTGTGAGGGTGGTGAAACACTGGAACAGGTTGCCCAAGTAAGTTGTGAATGCTCCATCCCTGGCAGTGTTCAAAGGCCAGGTTGCACAGGGCCTTGGGTGGCATCGTTTAATGTGAGGTGTCTCTGCCCATGTCAGGGGGGTTGGAACTCTATGGTCTTAAGGTCCTTTCCAATCTTATCCATTCTGTGATTTTATGATTCTTTCATTTCTGCTTTAGGGGATTTTTTCTTATTCCCTCCAATTAATTTACATTGGAAAACATGCATTGCTTTACATTTCACTTCAAATTTCCCATTAAATTTTCCATACATTTCTACAGTGCCCATATAGCAAAGAATTCTGAGTTAATGATTAACAATCAACACAAAACAACCAGTAAGAGATGTATTTTTTAGCACAGCATACGATTACCCATTCTTTAGCCAGAAACCAGTACTGATTTGTTGAATAGATTACCTAAAAACAAATGTATCTGAAACCACATCTGACACAGTAAACCTGTAACACATATGTAAGCAGCTTTGTTAAAGGATCAAAGCGTTCCCACCATAAAAAGTGATATTACTGTTATGTTAATAAAATTGAAGCAAAAATAAAGGAAGATTGAATATAAT
The DNA here is from genome assembly GCF_012275295.1 of Melopsittacus undulatus. NCBI lineage: Eukaryota > Metazoa > Chordata > Aves > Psittaciformes > Psittaculidae > Melopsittacus > Melopsittacus undulatus. The sequence continues at coordinate 31,500,340 of NC_047557.1, read as the reverse complement.
TTTTTTTCTTGTTTTTTTTTTTCATGTTTTTGTGTTGCAATTTAGATTTCATCAGTAATAATACTTGGACTAAACATTTTTTTTTTCGTGGGTTTTAGGTGTTTTTGTCTAATTTTTTTTTTTTTTAATGTAATCACTTCTTCACAATTCCTAGAATAGAAAGTGGTCTGATTGAAAGTTGCAACCAGATATCATCTTTTTTTCACTTTCTGACAGCTGAAATGTGATGGTTTAGGCTCACCTTAATTCCTGACACCTCTACCTACTCCCCCCTGAGCAGTGTATATTACAGTCAGTTCATAACAGTTCCTCTCTGCCCCTCCTTCCTCCTCAAACTTTCCCCCTACTCTAAGATTCGTCCCTCCTGCTCCTGTGTGGGCTTTTCTCTTCTGGCTGCAGGGGAATGTCTTCTTCCCTGGAGCTCCTCACTGCCAGCACCTGTGTACCTGCAGCCAATACTATGTAGCAAGGTTTTCTGTTTACTGACATGCAGGATGGGAAAATTGATGTATGAAATTTGATTCCTGATTGATTTGACTTTTCATACTGGTGAGCATCATCAGCAGAAAGATATTTTTAGCATTGCTGCAGTGTCAAAACAGAAAAGCATTCACTGTGCATAGCAGCCTGATAAAGCAGAGTTACATTGACCTACTTGTTTGGAAAGACTCTCCTTCTGATGCTAAGAATGGCCCATATATAATCTAAGAAGAACTATTTACGGCATGTGCATGACACAAAGTAACACTATTACTAGAGACGATGTAGAGTTCCTAAAGAGAGGTCTTTTGGTAAGCCAGATTTCCCTGATAGAAGAAAAGGAACAGAAGTGTATGAAGTATTTCATATTTGTCTAATAATTATACATTATCTCATGACAATTTTTAACCCATGTGGTTACCTGTTATTTATTTGCCTTTTACTTTGCTTCCTTAATGTGTGTCATGGGTTCAGCAGTAGCTCATGCTCTGCCAGGGAGGAGGGAGAGATAGGGCGCCTGGTCTGGGCTAGTCGGGGAGGTATTCCATACCACAGCACATCCTGCTCGGGGAGGGAACTGAAAGCTGGCCAGGAGGGGAGGGGTTAGCTCTCTCTTCCGGGCTGGGCTCGTGGCGGCGGGTGGTATCGTATTCTCTCTCCCTGTTTGTTTTCTCTGACAATGATTTGTTGGTGGTAGCGGTGGTGGTTTGTGTTGTGCCTTGATTGCTGGACTGATTTTACCTCAATCTGTGGTTGTTGTATTCCTCTAGCTCTCTTTCCCTTCCCTCCAGTAGTGGAAAGGTGGGGGGGGAGGGAAACAAAGGAGTGTGAGGACTTTAAACCACGACAGTTTTTGGCACCCAACGTGGGGCACAAACCCATGAAATAACCACAAATCTGACAGGATTTATAGTCATTTGTCACAATGCTGTTTTATTGGCTCTCACAGTTCTTGATCTCATGGTTTCATGATTTTACCAATTACTTGTCATATATATTAGCTGTGTTAGTGTTTATCAAGTATAGGGTTTGGGCTAAGGTTCTGGTCTCATTGTACTTTATGTTAATGACTTGTAATACAATAGAAGCATTGATCATGAAACTGATCTGGTTTATGCTCTTGGTATGGTCACCAACTTTATATTTTGGGAGGTATATAATAGAAGTGCTTAGCAATTTCACATCTTTTTTCTCCTTCATGTGAAGGAGACATTCTTCTATCCTCCCAGTGTTCTCTCCAGATGGTCTACAACATCATTTGAGGGTTTTGAAGTTTTTGAATGGCCTTTTAATACTGTTGAGACTTGTATGCTGATTGTGATGGGGATCATCATAGTAGCACGCATACAGAGTGTGTTTTGCCCACAATTATTTCATCTGATTTCAAGAGTTAAGCGGAGTCAGGTCTGGTCCTGTATTGAGGTTAAAGGACGACATAGGAGGACCAGGAGATCTTCCCAGAGGCTGGACAGTCATGAGTGGCAGGGTGTATGGGATAGTATGGGCAAGCATCTAGGTCAGTGGGCCCCTCCAGTACTTTGGAATTTTACTTCCGAACAAGTGAAGAATCCGGAAGAATTAGTAAAACACCTAAATGAGGTGTGTTGTCATCCTGGCCATACCAGAGATGGACAAATTACGGCAACGTGCTGGGGCTTGGCCTATGCCTATAGGACCTTTTTGGACACTATCCAACACCTTCAAAAGGAAAAAAATGTCCCTGGATCTGAGAGCAACACAGAAGTCAGCGCAGCTGTTCCAACTCCAAGTACAGCAGCTACACCATCCCCAGCAGCAAATACAGTTGCTACCCAAACTTCAGCTGTGACAGACAGTGCAGCTACCCCAGTAACGAGTACAGCGGCTATTCAACCCTTGACTGCGACAGACAGTGCAGCTACCCCAGCAACAAGTACAGTTGCTACTCAAACTACAGTGATAATCACTGCATCTGAACTAGAGGACCAATTCGTACCAATATCGGTTGCTCCTGTACACAAGAGAAAAACCAGAAAGGAGTCAAGAAGGAAGAGGCAGGATGAAGAAACTATGCTTCCACTACCTGGTCTAGTATCTGATCAGGGGTCATCATCACATGACGAAGAAGAAGAGGTGACTTCTCGATCCCAGACCTCAACTGAGCTGCAGAATATGCGAAAAGATTTCACCTGTCAATCAGGGGAGCACATCATCACCTGGCTGCTCCAATGTTGGGATAATGGGGCCGATGGCCACGAACTAGCAGGTACAGAAGCCAAGCAGCTGGGGTCACTTGCTAGAGAAGGGGGAATTGACAAAGCAATTGCAAGAGAGAAAAAGTCCCTCAGTCTTTGGAGGCGGCTTTTGGCAGCTGTGAAAGAGAGGTTCCCATACAAGGATGATGTTATGAGTCGTTCGGCCAAGTGGACTACTATAGAAAAAGGTATCCAGTCCCTGAGGGAATCAGCTATCATAGAGATGATCTACCACACCAAGCCGAATAATGGGAATGTACCCATAGACGCAGATGAAGTCGAATGCACACGACCCATGTGGTGAAAGCTTACACGAAACGCACCGTCGTCATATGCCCATCCATTGGCAACGGTAACCTGGAATGACATAGCACCACTAACAGTGGATGAAATGGTTCATAAACTCCGAGAATTCGAAGACAATCTTACCCCTTCCATCATCTCAGCTGTGGAAAAACAGTCTCAGGATCTCAAACAGTTGAGGGACGATCTGTCTGATTTATTTAGCTTCTCACGTGTGCCAACACGCATTTCAGCTATTAACAAAAGGCGTCCTATTGCTCAAGAGAGAAAATATATAAGATACACACCATGGGCCACCCTATGGTTTTACCTGCGGGATCACGAAGAAGACATGACAAAGTGGGATGGAAAACCTACTTCAGCCTTGGAGGAACGTGTGGGTGAATTGAAGAGAGGAGCAAGGACCAAGACTGATTGCCCCATGAGAGCTGCAGCTTCAGTCTCTGGTGAACAGGTTCCCAGATGGAGCGGAAGAGCTGATTTTACTCCAGCTCCTGTGATGAAGAATAATCCCTTTCAACATGACTTAGGTGTCCAAGATTGTGACGACGATGACTATTAGAGGGTCCCTGCCTCCAGCCAGGTGGAGGTAGGGGACAATCGTATTTACTGGACTGTGTGGATCAAATGGCCTAGCACATCAGCCCCACAGAAGTATAAGGCTCTAGTTGATACCGGTGCACAGTGTACCCTGATGCCATCGAACTGTCAAGGGGTGTAACCCATCTATATTTCTGGAGTAACAGGAAGGTCCCAAGAGTTGACTGTACTGGAGGCTGAAATTAGCCTGACTGGCAAGAAATGGCAGAAGCACCCCATTGTGACTGGTCGATAGGCTCCATGCATCCTCGGCATGGACTACCTCAGGAGAGGGTACTTCAAAGACCCAAAAGGGTACCGGTGGGCTTTTGGTATTGCTGCTTTGGAGACAGAGGAAATTGAGCAGCTGTCTGCCTTGCCTGGTCTCTCAGAGGATCCTTCTGTTGTGGGGTTGCTGAAAGTCGAAGAACAACAAGTGCCAATTGCGACCACAACAGTGCACCGGCAGCAATATCGCACCAATAGAGACTCCCTGATTCCCATCCATAATCTGATCCGTAGACTGGAGAGGCAGGGAGTGATCAGCAGGACCCGTTCACCCTTTAATAGCCCCATATGGCCAGTGTGAAAGTCTAACGGAGAGTGGAGACTAACAGTAGACGATCGTGGCCTGAATAAAATCACACCAACATTGAGTGCTGCCGTGACAGACATGTTAGAGCTGCAGTATGAATTAGAGTCAAAGGCAGTCAAGTGGTATGCCAGGATTGATATTGCCAATGCATTTTTCTCAATTCCTTTGTCGGCAGAGTGCAGGCCACAGTTTGCTTTTACTTGGAGGGGTGTCCAGTTCACTTGGAACCGACTGCCCCAGGGGTGGAAACACAGCCCTACCATCTGCCACGGACTGATCCAGACTGCAGTGGAACAGGGGCAAGCTCCAGAACACTTGCAATACATCGATGACATTATTATGTGGGGTGATACAGCTGAAGAAGTTTTTGAGAAAAGGAGGGGAATAATCCAAATCCTGCTGAAAGCTGGTTTTGCCATAAAATTGAGTAAAGTCAAGGGACCTGTACAGGAAATTCAATTTTTGGGAATAAATTGCAAGATGGACGTAGACATATCCCTACAGAAGTAATCAATAAGATAACAGCAATGTCTCCACCAACTGATAAGAAAGAAACACAAGCTTTCTTGGGTGCTGTGGGGTTCTGGAGAATGCACATTCCAAATTACAGTTCAATCGTAAGCCCTCTCTATCATGTGACCCGGAAAAAGAATGATTTCAAATGGGGTCCTGAGCAACAACAAGCCTTTGAGCAAATTAAACGTGAGATAGTTCAGGCAGTGGCCCTTGGACCAGTCCGGACTGGTCCAGATGTGAAAAATGCACTGTACACCGCAGCTGGGGAGAATGGTCCTACCTGGAGCATCTGGCAGAAAACTCCAGGGGAGATGCAAGGTCGACCCCTTGGTTTTTGGAGTCGGGGATACAAAGGCTCGGAGGCCAGCTATACCCCAATGGAGAAAGAGATATTGGCAGCTTATGAAGGGGTTCGAGCTGCTTTGGAGGTGATTGGCACTGAAGCACAGTTCCTTTTGGCACCCCGCTTGCCAGTGCTGGGCTGGATGTTCAAAGGCAGGGTCTCCTCTACACATCATGCCACTGATGCTACTTGGAGTAAATGGGCTGCACTAATTACACAACGAGCTCGGATAGGAAATCCCAGTCATCTAGGCATTCTGGAAGTCATCATGGACTGGCCAGAGGGCAAAGATTTTTTAATGTCACCAGAGAAGGAGGTGATGTGTGCTGAAGAGGCACCACCATATAATAAATTGTCAGAAAGAGAAAAGCAGTATGCCTTGCTCACTGATGGGTCCTGCCGTATTGTGGGAAAGCATCAGAGATGGAAAGCAGCTGTATAGCGTCCTCAGCAACAAGTTGCTGAAACTGCTGAAGGAGACGGTGAATTGAGTCAGTTTGCCGAGGTGAAAGTCATCCAGCTGGCCCTGGATATTCCTGAGCGAGAAAGGTGGCCAGTACTCTACCTTTATACTGACTCATGGATGGTGGCAAATGCCCTGTGGGGGTGGTTGCAGCAATGGAAGCAGAGCAACTGGCAATGCAGAGGTAAACCCATCTGGGCTGCTGCATTATGGCAAGATATCACTGCCCAGGTGCAGAAGCTGGGGGTGAAGGTACGCCATGTAGATGCCCACATACCTAAGAGTCGGGCCACTGAGGAACACCACAATAACCAACAAGTGGATAAAGCTGCTAAGATTGAAGTAGCTCAGATGGAATTAGATTGGCAACATAAAGGCGAATTATTTTTGGCCCGGTGGGCCCATGACACTTCAGGCCATCAGGGCAGAGACGCAACGTACAAATGGGCTCGTGATCGAGGGGTGGACTTAACAATGGACACTATCGCCCAGGTTATTCATGAGTGTGAGACATGTGCTGCAATTAAACAAGCTAAACGGTTAAAACCTCTTTGGTATGGAGGACGATGGCTGAAGTATAAATATGGGGAGGCCTGGCAAATTGACTATATCACACTCCCACCAACCCGCCAAGGCAAGCGCTATGTGCTTACCATAGTGGAAACAACCACAGGATGGCTGGAAACATATGCTGTGCCCCATGCCACTGCCCGGAACACTATCCTGGGCCTTGAGAAACAGGTTTTGTGGCGACATGGCACCCCAGAGAGAACTGAGTCAGACAATGGGACTCATTTTCGGAACAACCTTATAGGCACTTGGGCCAAAGAACATGGCATTGAGTCGGTATATCACATCCCCTACCATGCACCAGCCTCTGGGAAAATTGAACTGTACAATGGGCTGTTAAAAACTACACTGAGAGCAATGGGTGGGGGAACTTTCAAGCATTGGGATACAGTTACCAAAGGCCACCTGGCTGGTCAACACCATAGGATCTGCTAACAGGGCTGGCCAAGCCCAGTCAGAACTTTTACATATTGTAGAAGGGGACAAGGTTCCTGTAGTGCCCATGAGGAATCTGCTAGGGAAGACAGTCTGGGTTACTCCTGTTTCAGGCCAAGGCAAACCCACTCATGGGATTGCTTTTGCTCAAGGACCCGGATATACTTGGTGGGTAATGCAGGAAGATGGGGAAGTACGATGTATACCTCAAGGGGATTTGATTTTAGGGGAAAACAGCCAATGAACTTACTTATACGTTGTTGCTTGCTGTGTAATATTTTTTTTAGTCCATCAACTAGATGTCTTCAGGTCACCAGCGACTGGCCCTGACTTCCCTCTAACCATCGTCCCAACAGAGAATGAACTTTGATAGAAACAGATGAGTTCTGCAGTAAAGGAATGATCAACATCAGCAGGCAACAATCCAGCACTGCACACAGACTCTCCTGCTACAAAAGACTATTACAAACCTAACATCATGGACCAAATGGACTCAATTGCATTATAGGGATTGGTCCATGTATTAAGAAATGATTTTGTTCTATCTGTCTGGGTGTATGCAGATGTATATATATATATGTATATATATATATGTATATATATATGATGGTATATTGTAAATGTGGGATCTGAGCATGACGTGAATAGTATGGAATAAGGGGTGGATAATGTCATGGGTTCAGCAGTAGCTCATGCTCTGCCAGGGAGGAGGGAGAGATAGGGCGCCTGGTCTGGGCTAGTCGGGGAGGTGTTCCATACCACAGCATGTCCTGCTCGGGGAGGGGACTGGAAGCTGGCCAGGAGGGGAGGGGTTAGCTCTCTCTTCCGGGCTGGGCTCGTGGCGGCGGGTGGTATCGTATTCTCTTTCCCTGTTTGTTTTCTCTGACAATGATTTGTTGGTGGTAGCGGTGGTGGTTTGTGTTGTGCCTTGATTGCTGGACTGATTATACCTCAATCCGTGGGTGTTGTATTCCTCTGGCTCTCCTTCCCATCCCTCCAGGGGTGGGAAGGTGGGGGGGGAGGGAAACAAAGGAGTGTGTGGACTTTAAACCACGACAATGTGTGATTCCTTAAATCTATCCAGTGAAATCTCTTTTCTGATGCTGCATAACTCTAGAATATGCTTCTGGAGAAGAAGTTTCTTTCCTTATACTTCGTCAAAAATTCTTTAATTTCTCTATCAATTTTATTAAGGGATGGTGCTTGACAAAGGTTGGAATCAAATTTTGACCAAGTGAGCAAAAGTTGTGATTTATTATTATTTCCCATTCATTGAATATTAACTGAGGTAAAACAAAACTAAAATAAATCTAAATATCCCCATGAAGTTGTTATATACTTGTGCATATTATGTATGTATAATACGTTAGGTGCATACTATATATGTATATGCATATTGTCTTGCATCGTTATTAAAAAAAATCTGATTTTCCAAGTCAAATATTTAAAGCTGACCAGCAAAATCTGAATACGGAATATGTGGATTTTTTTTTAAGTTTTGATGTATTTAAATAAGAATTTACCAGTATATTTCTTGAGTTTTTAGAAATACCAGATTTCAAGGAAATCACATCTACTTTCAGAATGTACACAAAGAGTCTGTGTTTGTCTTTTGTGAGGTAATAATGTAAATAATTGTGGTGTTCACATTTTACACTCTGTTTCATTTCTCTGTCTCACTGTCTTCTCTTGCTTCTTGATAGTGAGGTCACCTGCAGGGTTTTATGTATATATACAGAGTTGTGGTGAGTCAGAACAGATTAAGAGTCTTCGTATACACTTGCTCCTGACTGGACTGAGAAAACTTCTCACTATATGGGGTTTTTTTTGTTGATGATTGGGAAGCAGGGTGGGTTGGGTGTGATTTATTTCATGTTCGTTTGGGGTTTTAATGAGGAGCACTTTTTAATGTGTTTAGTTTTCATATCATGAAATGCTTAAGGTAGCAAAGAATCAATCTCTAGCTCTTAAATATGTTTTATAGATTATCATTTATGCATATTCTTAAGTTAAATAGGAGTTATTTAAAAATGCTTACATTTTACGTTGGCAGAAAACAGTGATGGTACTTGTTCACACATAAATGAAAAAAATTTTACTAATTTACAACAAAAGCTTTTCCTGTGAGGTAAAAGAAAATCAAAATATGTTAGTAATGTTTATGCCCGTGATGTCACATGGTGAAAGCTGTCTGTTTACATCAAGTGATATACAGAGCTAAACCCTCACATCAAGGCTGTGTTTATGTATTTAGTCTGCTAAAAGTGTATCATTCTCTTTGTTCCCTCTGTCTCACACTTCTTGACTCAGTGTCACAGCTTGTCTCTTTCCTAAATCTGAGATTTGGTGTTCAGGAGCTACAAATATGTTGCCTGTTGTTGGGAGCACTAAAGTTGCTAACAGATGCCATGTTAGTGATGATAGCATATGGATTTATTCTAGCATACGTGCTATCATTTTTACATTGTTGAAGTATGTATGCACATGTTTACATTAGCTTAAGTTTTATATTAAATATATGTATAGTACCTTGCTTATTTATTCTTGATCCATCAACATCCTTTTCAGACATAATTAGTTTCTCTGCTGCACATACAGTATCTTCCCTAGATTAAAATTCGGTCTCAGTAAATACAAAAACAGTAGGAAGCAAATTGTAGCCTAGGAGGCTCAGACATGACTTCTACTGAAGTCATTAGTGTCCCTAAGTGATAAGTCATCAAGGGAAAAATTTTGCCCCAGTTGTTTATTTCATGAACCACTATCTTTTCAAACAGAAATCACTAGAGGCACCCATCCTGTTTTCTCTGGAATCAGAATTTCCTGAGCTAGGATTCATAAAGGATATGTATCCTAGGATACATAAAGAATATGTCATTGACATTTGAGGTAGCTTCTGGAGAGCAGAGCTACTCTGCTGAAATGAAGGTTTACTATTTCCATGATCGTGATAATTTTGGGAGAGATAGTTAACTGGGCAAAGAACTATCTGTGTGTAGCATCATCTTGGAATTGAGATATGTGCAATACTGAATAAGCCATATAATTAAAATAATTTTCCTGCATTGCTGCTACACAAGAAATCTGAGAAAACCGGAATTTGGAAAGGGTTGGAAAGGAAGTGGAAGGCTGCTTGCTTTCCCTGCTTTTCATAAAGGATGACTACTGGCAAAGGCTCATTTCCATCATTGTTTTTCCTCTGTAACCTTCAATAGCCATCCTAGTGAAGGATAGGGTAGGATAAGAGAAGTAATTAAAGAAAAAAAATGACCATTAAGAAAACCAGTGAATTAAATAACACCAGTAACAACTTTTTAATTTCTGAGATACAGGAACCTAGAGATGGGGGTTATAGGTTGGTGGGACAGAATAAAATGAGGATGACTACAGAAGAAATGTAGTATTTTCTAGAGCAGGAAGGAGGTAGAAGGCCACAGACAGAAAAAAATCAGCAATAAGATGAGACTGACTGAAGAAAAAGAGAAATGGCGATTTATGTACTCACCAAAATGATGAAATCAGGGTAAAGAACAGGATGTAGACAGGCGAACACTGGCTGTCAGTTAGGAATAGTATTATATTTGAGATCTGAGGCTAGGCTGGATGGGTCTTTGAGCAAACTGATCTAGTGGAAGATGTCTCTGCCCATGGTGGGGGGAGGTTGGAACTAGATGATCGTTAAGGTCTCTTCCAACCCAACCTGTTCTATGATCTTGCATTATCCTTTTTTTCATGCATGATGATGGATTTCTGTAGCAGAATACACTTTAAGAATACCACAAGTCTATACTCTATCACAGAAGTGAAAGATAAATACTGGAAAGCAGAGGAAAGGTGACTTTGGGTAGGGGTAGGAACATGTTTTAACCTTTTCAGCTAGGACCTGAAAGCATAAATCTGAGAGGTGTATGGGGAGGAGAGATAGAAGAAGAAGTATCAAAACCTACAGGGAATCAATGCTGGGAAGTCTAGGTGGAAAGATGACAAAAAGAAACAAGAAACAGGGATATTCTTATGAAGTGAGAAAAGCTCTTTCAAAAACAAAAATAAAACAAAAGAGTGAATATGGAAGTTGTTTATTAGAAAAAGAATTTTGAAAAGTTGCAAGGAAGCATACTCTAGGACATGATGTGGTGATACGGTGATGATATAGTAGCATGGAATAAGAAAGACTTCTGAGTCTTTTGAGTGTTCTTTCTCTTTCAGAGACACTATCTGAAGCTCATGGTAGGTTTAGATCTGTATTTATTTCTATAAACAAAGTCACCAAGGGGAAATGAATTGAGTTGCACACTTCAGAAAAGCAGTGATGAGGGATATAGGGAAGAAGATGTAGTTTGGTCTTATGTTTTGGTGGCTTCTTATGTTGCAGTAAACTTCTGATGAACATTTCTTTTATAATATTTTTAAATCTACTATAATTTCTTTCTACTCAGTAAGTTTTCTGATTGCAATTATCTCTCTGTTCTTTTCTTTCACTACAAATCTTAATGGCAGTTGTGATTAGGAGTCTGTTGCCTATTGATTATGTTGATATGTGCATAGAGAGTGATTTATTTTATTTGTAGAGTTGAAGAAGATTTGTTGTGGAGTTGTGATTTCCCACCAACTGCTCAAGGAAGTGTCACTTAGATGAGGTTTTTTTCTTTCCAGAATTTTTTATTTTCTTTGCCTGTAATTTTCTGATCAGGACTGCATTTATAACACAAGTTATGGTTTATTTTCCCCGTGTTAGACATGTACTGTACTGTGTTGCTAAGCATATAGAAAATCTTTCTGGTTCTGACTGTATGCACACATTTTACATGCATTCAGATATTGACTCTGAGCTCATTCAGTTGCCTTGGATGCCACATGGACAGGCATGTGTGTACACAAGTATATTATCTATTGGCTAATGATTTATAGGACTAAGGTATGAATTTCTAAGATCATGCTAAAAGGCAACCCTGAAGACAAGCATCATCTACGCAGACTTCTAAATGTCATCTGTATGGAGTTTTTCCTTTCTAACTGTATAGTCAACACTTTGTTTTCTGTCTTGCTCTCTAAAGGAGAGTGAAATAATTCTGTAATTGAGAGCCAAAATGACCCAACATGATCCATGCACAAAGGGCTTGTGAGGACTATAGACATTTGCAGTTCTTTGTGTCTGGTACTCTTTTGACTTGCCTCATATATCAAATGCCTTTTTATTGCCTAGCTGAAGAATAAGAGGTTTAAATAACACAGTGGATATAAACTATAGGAAAGTCATCATTAGCTCCCAAAACATGTGTTTATCTAGAATCCTAGCACTGTGACACCATTAAGATCCTTATGTTCTCTCTGCTCTCTGGTCTTCTTGTTTAAAAGTGACAAATCTGGTAAATATGCTTATTGTATTCTTAAATTAAAAGTGCCTGGGAATGGTACAATGGCTAGATTTTTTTTTCCCTTCCCTATATAATGTTATTTCTTAAGTATCAAACACTGGGTTAACTGCTTTGCGTTTTGCAATTAAGATTCTAGAGAACAGTTCTCTTTTCCACGGTATTTTTTTTTTCTTGTATATATGTGTGGTATCTGTAGTATATTCTGAAAATAGCAACGTTCAGGAGACATTTCCATCGCTCTTGCACAGAGAATGGAAATACAAATGCTGGATCACATATGTTGAACTTACTGTACTGAGACAGACCCTGATGCTTATATCTTTCATCCATAGATGTCATATACCTTGTTCTAAGACAGTTATAGTTCCATGCTGAATTTTATATTTCATTGTATATCTTGAAAAGACTTGAGCCATTCTCTGTGTTGCTGTGTAACGGGAAATAAATCAGATACTGAGTATCTTGTTCTTTTAAATTATGATAATCAGTCTCCTGTATAGGAAACATAGGATCACTAATTTCAAGTCATGAGTCTTCCTATAGCCAACTCAATTTCCATCAGTAAAGAGAGGCTTTTATCTTGGCTCAGAAAAGTACTTTTTATTTTTTCTTAATGCATATGATGTCATCAAAATTAAAAAGTGGAAATTAAGTTCTATAGACCTCTTGAAGAGACTGATACGAATACAAAGTTATTGAATATCTTGGGGCTTTTCAGCCTGGAGAAGGCTGCGTTGAGACCTCATAGCAACCTTCTAGTCTCTGAACATGGCCTACAAGGATGCCTACAAAAAACGGACTCTTCATAAGGGACTGTAGTGGTGGGGCTAGAAGTAATGGACTTAAACTTAGATATGGGAAGTTTAGATTAGATATAAGGAATTTCTTTAGTGTGAGGGTGGTGAGGCACTGGAACAGGTGCCCAAAGGTGTGGTAAATGCTCCATCCCTGGCAGTGTTCAAGGCCAGGTCGGACAGGGCCTTGAACAACATGCTCTAGAGTGAGGCATCTCTGCTCACTGTAGGGGGGTTGGGACTAGGTGATCTTAAGGTCCTTTCCAACCCTAACTACTCTATGATTCTATGAATGTTATGTATAGATTTCTTATTATAATGATATTTGCTTGAACTTTGGAAAGTTTGATTTCTTACATGTAGATTGAACTCACACATGGTTTGACATGAAAAAAATTAAGTCGCGAAACATTAAAATAAGCCAATTTTTATGAAAGTGGAACAGGAGCTCTTTGGGGTAGAAGAAGTAGCTCTTTCTGGTTTCTTAATATCTTCAACTATTTTTCCCTTCTGTGTTCATATGAGACCCAGTGCAGAGTGAGTTTTTTGTGATTAAGACTTTTCTAGGCCAGGAAAATATACAGTCTTCATAGACACAGCACTTTGTTGTTACCCTTTTTGGAGGAGCAAGTACTTATGACATTTAGATCACACACTGATATTTTCAAACGTATTATGCAATGAAAACCAAAGCAGTTCGACTGCTAAAACATTCAACATCTCTCAGAAAGGCAGACCATCCACAGCCAGCCTAGGACTGAATATGACAATATATGTTTAATGTTGGCTTGTTACCTGCTATGGTTCATGCATGTTTTTCAGGACATGAAGAGGGAAATACTAACTATTCAGTTGCTTTTATACCAATGTTTACACCACCATAAAGTTCTAAAAGAATATAATTTGTATATACTTGTGTGTGTATGTATCCAATGACTAATTGTGCAGACTTTTTTTTCTTACATTTCAGGTTCTGTTGGTCTGCAAGTAAGCCAGGGAATACAAGGTAATTTTTTGCTATGACATGCATTTATTATAAATGTCAAATGAACGTTCATTCCTTTGCAGTGCTCTTGGTTGGGAGTGAATAAGGAGTTGCTTGTTGTTGCAGTGTAACAGTCAAGATTTTGGAAAAGCATGTAGTCCTAATAGGCTGGAATGTGACAGATCGTATTAATTTTTAGGCTAATATACGCATGGAAAATTGCTATCATTTAAACTGAATCATATGTATTTCTGGTAGTCTGTGGCTTAACCTTATTCATACCGGCTATCCTAGAACAGTAGACTCCAGGGAACACAGGAAGTTCCAAATATAAGTAGAACAGAACATGAGCTTCTGGAGGTTTTGTCACCCATTGTAAACTGCACTGGACTGGTAGGTCCTGAAAAATTTGAACTGTTGGAGTTGAGAAAGGGAAGATAATCAGGGATTTGTAAATTTTTTAAAATGTAAAAGAAAGATAGCAACCCTCTAGCTTTGAATTTCATCAGCTAGAATTCTTTTCTTCAAGCAGAGAAAAAGTAAAAATTTTGTGCATGTATTGTGTCCTATCTCTACCAATGCATCAAAGATATTGGTAAACACAGACAACTCCAGTCAGCCACAAAATGTACAACTACTGTGTTTGTATTTCAAAAGTGAGTCTGAAAGCTGATCTTTTGCTGCTTACATAGCTAGATCTTGTGGACTGTTTTAAAAGGCTTAGACAAAGCTGTGTACAGCAATTGTACTTATCTTAGTACTGCCAGAGGATTTTTAGGTGATGTGCTGCCACTGCCATGTTTCCATTTATTCTAATGCTGCAATTATTGTAGAATTTGGATTGGCTGTAATAATAATGTGTGTGCAAAACCTACTTCGACAGCTTTGAAAATAAAATTTACTGCAGAGGATCTATCCTTCATAGCTGCCAGAAACTATAACATTCTATGGAACTTCTAACACTGTTATCACTGGAACTACCTTACTAAAATGGAGAAATAGCTTTCTGAAAGCAATGACTATGAAAGAAAAAAGCAGAGTTTCTCAGTGTTGTTGTAATACCTATTTAAAATTTTTATAAAAATATATTTAACTTCTAGTGTCTTGCATGTGTCAAGTAAAGTGATTTATCATTGAAAACTGGAAACATTTTTAAAATAAAATATGGCAGAAAAGTGGCTTCTTGACAGGTTGATTTGTTTCACCTGTTGAAGAAATAATTTCCAGTTGGTTTCTAGGAAACAGCTATGCAAATAGAAATTAATATTCAGCATAGCAATTACTATCAAGGTACAGTGCCCTCCTAGATATTTATTGCTGAAGTACAAATTTTGGTTTGTATGAATTAGTTTTCATTGTAGTTTATTAGCAATCAGCAGCGATCATTTGTCTCTAATATTTACAAACTAAAATTCATCATCCTCTTATCTTTTATTTATGTGACAATGTCAAATGAAAGAAGCAAATTATACGTTGGTTTTGGTACAAAGAGCTCTGCACTCTACAGCATATTAACTTTGCCATGAAGCAGCAGTGTTCAGTGTTCTGCTCTGACTACCATGTACATCCAATCCACTTTTATCTTATACCAGAGAGAAAGAAGTCTCCTCAGCAGTGTCTCACACTCTGGCAACTGTGATTTAAAAACAGTTTTAGAAAAACCCTGACCCATTAAAGTCAATGTGAGAACTGCCATTTACTTCAGAGAAGCCAAGATTTTAT
This sequence comes from Melopsittacus undulatus, assembly GCF_012275295.1. Lineage (NCBI taxonomy): Eukaryota > Metazoa > Chordata > Aves > Psittaciformes > Psittaculidae > Melopsittacus > Melopsittacus undulatus. Next base: position 31,484,946 of record NC_047557.1, on the reverse strand, counting down.
CCCTGCCATTTGCTGTGCTGTTACTTTGGTTGACACCTGTGCTTAAGTGAATAGGGAGCAGAAGAGAGCAGTTTCCTTCTGTTCAACCTTCTCTCATGGGAAGTAATTTTCAGCACATCAAAAATATTTTAATATTCTGAAATGGAACTGTTTAAATCCTGCTGCTCCCATTTTTATAACTGTCACCTTAAAGTAAAATATTTTAAGAAAAGAAAAATGATACTAGCATGTTATCTCGGATGTTGTAACATCTGTTACTGAAGGATAGTTGTAACTACTAAAGAAGCTGATCTTTTTTGGATTTCTTAAATTACTACACTGGCATTTACATTTAATTATCAGATTCATACTATGTTAGCATGAAAATGACATGCATTTACGACAAAAAGCATTTACAAAGCAAATGAAATAAAACAATAAAGGGAATGAAGGAAAGCAGAGATGAACCCATATATTGCTAATAACATGTCAAAGCACTTTCTACTAGAAAAAAAGTGTGTCTAGAAGATACAATTTACTCCTGGCTAAGGTGGCATCAGTGTGATATTCCCACAGTAAACAACATTGTCTTTATTGTTGTGCAATAGAATATTAGTTATTTTATTCTAACTCTTACTCACATAAAAGATCTACATCTCATATTAAAAATTCTTTAGTGACTTCAATGAGCTCTTTTGCAATTTTCCTTGTAATACACATGCTGAAACATTATTATAAAGTCATTAATAACTTTTAGTATGTCAGTCCCTTTTAAAAGTCAAATTAATTTCTTCATGTTAAGCCAGGTTCTTAACCTCTAAAGATTTACAAAAAAGCAATATTTTCTGAAAGGAATAAAATTTTGATTGTGTTTTTTGTATGGTCATTTGTTGAAGAATTGCTAGTTAACATAGACTGGATAAAGTTGGATAAATTCCCCAAATTAGTCCCTTACCTTCACTTGCTTTCCCTTTTTTCTTACAAAATTGCTTTAAAACATTTTCCTTCCATTTTTAGTTGAAAAAAAATCTATTAATGCAAAAAACAGCATATGGATGAATAGTGCAATATTATTCTTAATTATGATATTAGTTCTTATGCAGTCTTTTTGAAGTTAATTATGAAGGGCCAGAATTTAATATGAGAAATATACCTTAAACTGAGCAATTTAATACTGTATGTGATTCGAATTTTAATATAGATATTGTGGTAGAATAGCTTGTTTGATAGATCTTATCATTCGACCCAAAATTCACATTTTAACTTTGTCCGCAGTGTGTATTTTCAAAAACTTCATATATATCTTAATGCTCACATGAATTTCAGGGAAAAAAAAAAAAAAAAAAAGATAACATTGTGGCACTTTTACTCTACTTCTGTTTTGTAGAACTCATTCTAGAACTTGTCTAAGTTTACAGAGTAAAGAAAGGAGACATGAAGTTTCCAATTGAAAGTATTATGAGTGCATATGTATTTTTCAATATCTAAACATGATGTGAAACTGAGTAAGCGCTGCTTTTGCAATTCCAGTATATTTTGCTTGTGTTCTTACCATACAGTATTTATTTACTGTTGTGACTACTTCTTCCCAAATCATACACACTTGGCGCCAACTATACCAGACATTACAGTGTTAAACTGTGGCATGCAGTACAACAGATTTAATTAAGATTTTCTGAAACTTGAAGTACAACAGTTCTGGAGGCCAGGAAGCCTTATGGTGTAGAACTGTCCTGGTTTTCAGTTTAATGATATATCCCTAAATTATCTAAGCTTTTGATCCTATATCTTTCATACATATGAATCCTGTCCTGCTTCTTTTCCATCTCATCTTCACTCAGAAGGCATTGTTTCTTTGTGAGTATAGTGTCAAAACTTTTGATTACCTTGATTACATCAGCCATACTTTGCAAAAAAACACAAAATGCGATGGGCATCATGGAGAGGTTGAATGACCTCTAGTTTACTAAACAAATACACTTTATGAAGTTGTGCCCTGACAATACAGTAGCTTGCCAGTCAGCAGGCATTGTAAGCAAATCTAGGTTGTATTTGTAATATCGCAAGGCCACTCTGCTTGTCATATGAAATTATTAGTGACAGTTGAGAAATCTGAACTGGTGAAATTATTACAAGCACACCTGTGATCATATTATCAATAAAAATTAAAATCACCTGTCTCAAACCAACTTTCTCTGTTGTCATGTAGTGTGCACCATTTCCATGGTAATGAAGCATTTACACCACTTATGCTAGCTTCAAGTAATTTATTCCCCTCAGGTGTATGGTTTTTGTCATCATCCACTTTACTGTATGAATGCTGACATTGCAGGTGATAGCAGATGTGCTGTAATCCCTGGTTTCTGCAAATAGTTTCTTCCTTCTCCCTCTCATTATGCAGATATTTATAGCTCTGTCACAAAGCCATTGATCAAATGTTGTAGCTGTCAGTATATTAGAAGTTTCTTTGAAAAGACTTGATAGATTAATTGATACAGGAAAGGGATTATATGAAAGGTTTATCTAATATAATACATTAATTCCTAAACCTCAACTCTATATAACTAACATCTTTTTAAGGATAATGCAATTTAAATTTTCTTTTCCAGAATTATTTTTAGATGTTAGCAAGAAAACTGAATATTTAAACTAATACTTTCTGATATATAGGGTTTTTTTTATTTTATTTTTAAAAGATGTTGATAAAATTGTACTTCTCCCTAGCTTATTCAACACTTTCTTCCTTACCCTTGAGTCTTCAAACCAATTAAAATTGTTTCAGTGTTTGATGCTGAAAAGATAAAGAAAAAAAAATTTTCCTATGTGTAAACACACATATTCTTGCAATTCAACCAAACAAGATATATTTAATGGTGTTCTTATATATGAGAGTGACATTTCTTTGTGGACAGTCTCTGTAGCTGTGCTACAAGGTTTGGGCAAGAGAGTCAAATCAACATATGAGAATCTGAATTTTAACATTTCATTTCTTGGTGCTGAGCCTGTCTGCTTAGCTTGTGGTCTTTAATCTAGAGGCAAATAATCTCTTACCAGACAAATTTCTTAGTTTCTTTAATGTTTTACTTGGAGATTTTTCTTATTTTGCTTTTTTTTTTCCAAAGAAAGACAAAACTGTAAAAGTGGTAATAATTTGTAATAAGAATTCCTGGCAAAACTATTCTTCACTATCACTAGGTTGCACTTTAATTTTTTTCCATTAACCTTTCTTCATCTTCCTATAAATGTCCAATATCACAGTTTTATGACTGCAAACTCTTACTGTAAAAAAAAACCCACCGACCCTTTTTTAGTTAGCATTTTTTCTGAGTCAAAAGTAATTTATTTGAAATTAGCATTTAATACCTAATATGTTGTAAAGTATAATGATAAGTGGGACTTAACAGGACATTAACTTCAAAAATTTGGAATCCACCTAAAAGCAATGAATGATTGTACAGTCACCAAAGAAAACACACCATTGATGAGCAATCATTTGTCCTCAGAAGTTATAAAACCACAAAGAGCAAATAATATACTTCATAAACCTCACACATCAAAGTTACCATTCTTAAAATTTTTCAACATAGTTAAATCATGATAACAGTATTATACTAACTTTTAATGAGACTATTTCAGAGGATGGTAAACTTTATCTTTTATGAGAATTTGTGCATCACTCAAACTCACAACTTTTTATCATGAACATGGCATTGGATCTCTGGGACCAGATTATTAGATCGATTATATATATGCCAAAGCTTGGTTTTGTTTGAGCATGTTTGAGAAATTCAGTGAAGGTCAAAAGCTAAGACTGTGAAGAGAATCTTAATCTGCGTGGAGAAAGATAAAATAGGACAGTGAATAATGGCTATGAAATATTAGGACTTGGATTCACCTGACTCAACAGGGAACAAGTTTTTATAAAGTATACCCAAGTCACAGAGCAAAGAATGGGCATGTTATGATGGAAAGTTTTGTTGATGATTAATATATATAGGTGAAAATGCCTTTGTGATTAATCTTTTGCATCTTTTTTTTTTTTCTGACACAGAGCTTTGACATCCAATGTAGTTTGGATTTGTGATTTTGATTTAAAGATATCTGAAGTTCTTGTTAATTATTTTACAGCACTATAAGAAAAGCAATGCGTTCATAAAAACTAAATGAACCTGAAAATTTTGACTTCATAGTATGTTACATGTACTAATAAATTCAGGGTTAATATGTGATATAACTTCTTACAGTAGGTTTGAATTAGATATCCTGGGGAATCTCTTACAGTTTTGTGGTCTACTATTATGGTATCAGATACTAATGATAATATGATGTTAGCATAAGTATCCTTGTCATCCTTAACTTCATATACAACAATAACTTGGCATGTAACATACTAATATTACAGAAACTAAACGTTCTGTTGGAAGAGGTTCTTGATATTTCACATTAAATACAAATAAATAAAAATGTAAATTGCTTTACACAGGTCTGCTTTGAGCTATCACAATCAAACTTTTCACATTGTTCAGTTAGTAAATGGGGTAATTAAGTTGTTCACGCAAACATTTAAGTCAGCAGGTCAATTTTTCAATGTTCTTTTTTACATGAATAGAAAAAATTAAGAGGTCTTCAGGAAGGTATTCTACACACTGAAAGTTATGCTGCTTCTCTCCAGAAACGTCTCACTTTTGTCACATCTCAATGATTCCCTGATTAAATTCTCATTTATTGACCACTGTAACCTTTTCCTTCTTTCCTTTTACTCTGCACTTGTCCTAGGCTCCAAAAATTTATCAATTTGTCTGTGCACCTATTACAGTAAATATTCAATGAGCTTTTCCTTCTGGGAGATGCTGCTTTTGCTGCCATCTCTTTTCAATTTAATGGTGTAAGGTACCACCTCGCTGTTTTTCTTCTCCCTTATGCATCTCTTCCTGGAATCTTGAGTGATCATTTCTGTGGTAATCATTTCCACCTCTGATGTCTAATTTCCTGCTTTGCTTTCCATTCCAGAACCCCTTTGCAGTCTCTGCCAGAATATTCGATCTTTTCTCTAGGGAGTATATGCAAGCTCCTCTTTATGATAAGCAGTTTTGCCTTTATTCTCTAATTCTTTTAACAATCCTGCCTTGTCTCCCAGAAATTATGAGCTGGTGGCTTAACACAGTTTCTTATGCCTTTCTACTTAATCTATTTCTGAGTTCATAATATTTTCTTTTTTTGTCTTTATTTCAAGCTTCTGACTTAGCTGATTCTTCTCTTCAGTAATAAACAATACTCTCTGCATTCTTTTCCTGTCCTGCCTACAAACCCTTGTGATTAACTCAAAATTGGAAATTTACACTAGTCTTTTCTCTCCCACTGCCACGCACAGATTCCTCTAAGGGTCATCTTCTACTGAATGACATTTAAAGTCACCAAAGTATAGTTCCATGGCTTAGCCTAACGATTAAAAAAGTATTAGGTGCATTTTTGGGTTTCCATCGTTAGGTGTGGTACACAAATTTTCTTCTGTCTCCATCATATGGATGATCTTCTGCCTTTTGTGCCCTTCCAATTAATGACAATAATAAGAGAAATCACTGTTCTGTTTTCTTATAAGAAAATTCTGACTTCTTTGGAGCACTGTAGCTATAGAATCCATGTTCTCTTCAGCACTGTAACAATGTACCTTAGTACACAGCTGATCTCTTTTCTGGGGGGTCATGAGTTTCAGGAGCTGCATCTTAGCATTTGGGCTCATACCTAGGGCACATTTATGACACTAGATTAAATATAAGAATGTCCTTTAAAATTTTCGTATATTACATAGACCCAAATTAAAATAACAGGCATAGTATTTATATTATAAATAATGGGGCAGACCTGTGCATAATTTTGTAACGGAAATAGTAAATTTTCTCTTGAAGAAGATAAAATGTTTAACAATTGCATTTACTATTCTCATTTGCTGTCCTGATCACCATTGTTGCTGCAACAATGTTCTTGAAATTGAACCGCTGTCTGTCATACTAAGTGTTCCTGTCCAGTAGCTGTGAGATATATCTAGCAGCAGGTGGAATAGGATCAAAAGCAAAACTGTGAAGTGTCATGCTACAGTGAAAATGTACTTCAGTTTTGTCTCAGGTAGGGAGGAAATACAAAAAAGTTCAAATGCAGGAATTCGTTGTCTGCAGTTAGTCTCAGTCATAGAAGAATGAGCACCTGCTTCATTAACAGTCTCAAAAAGTATGCTGTGGTTAATTCTTGTAAAAAATAGTATACACATTTGCTTAAATTCACAGTAAAGTATGCATTTTGACTTAATAAGATTCAGTTGAACATGGAGCTTGATCAATTCTGATTACTAATTTCTAAACATCACAGATTAAGTCTGTCCTTTGGTCACTGTATGACCTACCATATAGCAAGCTTACTTTATTGAATTTCCCATGATAATAAGCTGTAGCATTATGCATTCTTTTCCATAGTGAGGACACAAACCTGACGTGGTGGGATAACTCTGGATGGATACCAGTTCACCAAAGATGCTTTACAGTGGTGGAGCATCCCCTTCATCAATTTGACAGGCTAGATAAAAATATAATGCAAGGCTCCTGGGCTGAGATAAAGAGAGGGAGATCATTTGCTGAGCACCGTCATGGGCAAAACAGACTCAAATTAGGAAAACTGGTTTATTAATAATCAAGTCAGAGTAGGATAATGAGAAATAAAACCAAATCTTAAACACACACCACCACACACAGGTGGAGGGGAATAGAAGCTGTGGTCAGCTCATTACATGTCACTGCCATTCCTTCCTCCTCACGGGGAGAACTCACACTGCTCCCCTGCCTCAGAGTGGGGTGTTTCCCACAGGAGGCAGCACTCCACAAAATTCCAAAGTGGGTCCCTTCCATGGACTGCAGCTCTTTACAAACTGTTCCAGCATGTGCCCCTTCCATGCGTGCAGGCCTTCAGGAACATGCTGCTCCAGCATGAGTCCTTTCCATGGATGCAGTCCTTCAGGAACAGACTAGTCCATCATGGGTGTCCCTCAGGGTCACAAGTCCTGCAGCAAATCCGCTCCTGTGTGGGCTATTCTCTCCAAGGAGCCACAGGTCCTGCCAGGAGCCTGCTCCAGTGCAGGCTTCCCACGGCATGACAGCCTCATTTGGGCACCCACCTGTTCTGATGTTGGGCCCTTCACAACTGTATGTGTCATCTGCTCTGCCATGTACCCCCATGGGCTGCAGGGGCACAGCTGCCTCACCATGGGCTGCACCATGGGCTCCAGGGGAACCGTTGCTCCTGTGCCTGGAGCACCTCCTGCCCCTCGTGCACTGACTTGGGTGTCTGTAGAGCTCTTACTTTTCACACTTCTTCCCTCCTCTCTCCAGTTGCAGTTGTGCAGGCTTTTTCCCTTTCATGAGTATGTTATCACAAAGGCAGTACTACTATCCCTGATGGGCTCAGCCTTGGCCAGTGGCAAGCCTTCTCATAGGCGGCTGGCATTGGCTTTGTTGTACATGGTGAAAGCTTCTAGCAGTTTCTCACAGAAGCCACCTCTGTAGCTTCCTCCGCCCCCAAAACTTTGCCATGCAATCACAACTCACCTGATTACCATTATGACTAGTTAAGAAACATTCAAACACTTTCTATTTTAGAAAGTACATGTTCACTTACCAAACCTGGTAAGGAAAAGAGTTCATGCATAAACCCCAGAGTTTTTTTTCTTTACTGTCTATCTTTTAAGAACAGTATGGGAGTTGCTGGCTTATCTTTCCTTGCAACTGATCCAGATGATGTTCTTGTGGCCTGCATTTATATCAGGGTTCAACATCACCAACCATCATTCTTTTTGCAACACATCATTCATTTTATGTGAAGCAGAATTCATTTTGTAACTACCTATTTAGCATTTGCTAGTAGGAACTATGGCTAGAAGGACTTGAACAACTTAACTTACAGTTATATAATATGCAGTTTTATCTTGTAATTCATTATGACTAATTGTGAATATCCATAGCCAGAATAGGCTGTGAAACCACTTCTGACAAAAACAATATCATAAAGTGTCTGAAAGGGGGCTACAGGAATGCTGGGGATGGACTCCTCATTAGGGACTGTAGTGATAGGACAAGAGGTAACGGGTTCAAATTCAGAGGAAGTTTAGACTGGATATAAGAAAGAAATTCTTTACTGTTAGGGTGGTGAGGCACTAGAATGGTGTGCCCAGGGAAGTTGTGAATGCTCCATCCCTGGTGGTGTTCAAGGCCAGGTTTGACAGAGCCTTGGGTGGCATGTTTTAGTGTGAGGTATTCCTGCCCATGGCAGGGGGGTTGGAACTAGATGATCTTAAGGTCCTTTTCAACCCTAAATATTCTATGACTTTATGATTCCATTTACCTATAAGCAAATAAATATGAATATCTGTATGATAAATCTCTTCCTTAAAAGATGCACCAACATAGCCACGAAATTGGTAGAATACTTCATAAACTGAGTCACTAAGAGGATTAAATAAACACTGTTACAAACACAGTTTTGCTAGATTCAATCAGGTTTTGCAAGTGCTAAATTGTTGTGGTTTAAACCAAGTCCACACAGCTCGTTCACTCCCCCCCTCCTCCTCCAACTCCCAGAGAGTTAGGGGGGAGAATTCAAAGAATGTAGCCCCCACGGGTTGAGATAAGCACAGTTTAATGGCTAAGGTATAACACAAATCACTCCTGCTACTACTACTACAAACAATAATGGTAAAGCAAATAACAAGTGAAGAGAATACAACAACTCACCAGCCACCAACCCATAACTCACCCCACCCTGCCCGACTGAGCACTGACCGATACCTCCTCCATCCCCCCAGAGTCTCCAGCCCTTCTGGGTCTCTCCCGGTTACATCCTGGGTATGATGTGCTATGGTATGGAATACCTCTTTGGCTAGCCTGGGTCAGGTGTCCTGTCTCTCCTTCCTCCTGGCCTCCCTCCTCCCTGGCAGAGCATGAGCTCAGAAAAGGCCTTGGACAAACCAAACATTTGAGCAGTAACTCAAAACATGCTTGCTATCAGCAACCGTTCTCAGCCTGAAAGTCAAAACACAGCACTGCACCAGCTACCAAGAAGGAGAAAAATGACTGCTACTGCTCAAACCAGGACATAAATACAGAGGTATATGTAGCTAAATTTTTTTAAAACTATGTTTTTTTTAAAAAAAATGTTTTTGTTAAAATGGAAATTTCGTACTTATCTGTTGATAACTAAATATAATTTTATTATACCTGAAATGTATTATAGATATGTAGTAAACTTACAAAGTAGGCAGACTTCTGACACTAAGCAGAAAGTACAGTGTGTCTTGTAAAACATTCATCTTTGCAATGTAAATGTCAGCATTATTCAACCTTGAAGTAGTTAAGTTCTTAGGCTTGTTTTTTTTTTCAGTCTGAGCATGTTTCCCACAGTGCAGCCATGCTTACATAAAATGAAAATTAAAGAAACCTGAAATGCTGTTAGAATTAAAAGGTAAGATTTTCTACTGTAATTTTCTTCAAGCTGAGATTTCATCCTCTCCAAAGTGAGAATATTTTCTTTGCTGCTTAAATTTCAGGTTTAAAAACCAAGAAAATATCATCCATCTGTCCTGTTCAAAATCAGTGCATGAGTTAACATTTTTGAGTTGAGAGTTTAGGATTTTTTTTTTCTTTTGTTGAATAAATTTTTGCTTCGAAGTGCCGATGTTATTGTTAGAAAATTGACCACATTAATAGGAACTGCGTTTTCAGATCCCATATTATTGTTTTCTGTATTTGAAAAACAGAACTAGTCAATAAAAAAATGTTTTATGTATAAACATTAAAATACATGTAACATGTATGTGATTAATTGTACACGTACATGTACATCTCACATGTACAATGTGAGAAAGACTAAGTTCCACCATGCCTCTTAATTTTTTTTAATGAGGATATGCATTTCATCCTCATGGTTTGGATTGTTTTTTTGTTAGAAAACCCAGGCACATGTTGAGGAAAGCCATGGTGTAGAGGGAATATCTGAATATAGTTATGCATAGGCAAAGAAAATGAGAAATTCTATTGAATAACTCTTGTTAAATAACTGTAAGTACTAGTTACCTGTATGTTTAAGGTTTTAAGTTTTTTTTCCTTATCTTTTCATTTTCTGAATGAATTAGACTTCTTCGCTGAACCTTGTAGCAAGACATACCTAAGACAGTAGAAAGAAACAAGCACAGTGATAACTCAAATAGCATTTTTATGACATTTTTCAAAGCTCACAGTCTTGAGAGCATGTGCAGTGACCCCCCCAAATTGTCATTGCCAGCCTGCAAGCACAGATGATGCTAAATACAATGATTTTGCTCTAAAAAATCAGGGCTTCTCAAATGTGTATGGAAATTAATATATGACACTGTCCTTTAGAAGTAATTTTTAATCCCAGTTTTTCCGCAGGGAGTCTTTCTGTCTTCTGACTGTTCTGAAGAGTCATCTTAACAAAAGAAAAATAATTCTGTTTTGTTAACACTATACTTTTCTTCAGTCTTATCCTAGCAATGCAGTCCTTATTAGACACACTCCAATGGCCTTGAAGCACTTTGTTTTTTCCATGAAAGAAGTGTTGCTTCCAGCATATACAAGGAGTAGTAGTTTTAAGCTTAAACAGAGGAAGCTCAAGATAGATATTAGGAAGAAGTTCTTTACTGTGAGGGTGGTGAGGAACTGGAACAGGTTGCTAAAAAAGTGATAAATGCTTCATCCCTGGCAGTCTTCAAGGCCAGGTTGGACATGGCCTTGGGCAACATGATCTAGTGTGAGATGTCCCTGCCCATGGCAGGGGGGTTGGAACTAGCTGATCTTAAGGTCCTTTCCACCTAAACCATTCTATGATTCTATGATTCTGTTAGCTAACAGCATTATAGTTGAATTTTCCTTTGTCACAGAAGTCATGTAAGCCTGTTTCCACAAATACTGATTGCATCCTAAAACAACAGAAATCTCTATATCTGGGATGTCCAAGAACAAAACTGATGGTTATGTAATAGTGTTTGGGTAACAAAGGACCTTCAAAAATAAGGTTGTCCAACCCTCCTGCCATGGGCAGGACATTTTTCACTAGACCAGGTTTCTCAAAGCCCCATCCAACCTGACCTTGCACACTCCCAGAGATGGGGCATCTTCACGTTCACAGACAACCTGTTCCAGTGCCTCACTCCTCCTGTCATGAAAAATGTCTTCTTTATGTTCAATTAAACCTGTCTTTTGACAGCTTAAAATCAATGCATCCTCTCCTGTCACTATAGGCCCTTGCAAAAAGTTACTCTCCATCTTTCTTATAACCCCCCTTTTTGCATTGAAAGGGCACAGTAATATCTCCCTGAAACCTCCTTTTTCCCATACTGAATAACTTGAACTTTAGAAGCCTTTTTCCACTGGAAAGATGTTGTTTCCCTCTTAGAATTTTTGTGGTTTTCCTCTGGACCCTCTCTAGCAGATCCGTGTCTTTGTTGTGTTGGGTGCCCCAGAATTCGATGCACCTCTAGGTGAAGTATCATGAGAACAGAGTAAAGGAGGAGAATGCCTTCCCTTGCCCTGCTGGCCATGCTTTTTTTGATGCAGCCAAAGGTATGGCTGAATTTCTGCACTGTAAGCACACATTACTGTCTCAGGCCCACTTTTTCATCCACTATTATCACCACATCCATCTCTGCAGGGCTGTTCTCAATGCATTCATCTCCCAGTCCATACTGTTATTGGGGATTGTCCCACCTAAGTGCAAGGCCTTCTACTTGACCTTGTTGAACTCCATGAAGTTCACACAGAGCCACACCTTGAGCATGTCAAGGTCCCTCTGGAAGAAATATCTTCCCTTTCATGAATCAACTGCACCATATAGTTTGGTGTCATCAGCAAACTTGCTGAGGGTGAACTCAATCTTACTGTCTATGTCAATGATGAAGATGATAAATAGTTTTGGTCCCAGTATGGACCCTTGTGCAGTACCACACATTGCTAGTTTCCTCTTGGACACTGAGGTCTTGACTGTAACTCTTTGCATGTAGCCATACACTGAGTTCCTTATCCATCTAACAGTCTAAAACGTATATCAAATATATCATATTTCAAAACTATATATCTCCAATTTAGTGACAAGTATGCTGTGGGGGACAATGTTAAAGGCCTTACAGAAGTCAAGGTAGTTGATAGCTATAGCTTTTTTCTTGTCCATTGATACAGTCACTCCATCACAGGTTACTAGATTTGTCAGACATGATTTTCTCTTTATGAAGCCACAATGGCTGTCTCTAATCACCTTCCTGCCTTAGCTATGTCTCAAGAGAGTTTCCAGGAGGATCAACTCCATGATCTTGCCAGGCATGCAGGTGAGGCTGCCTGGTATTTAATTCTCAAGGTGATTCATTTTAATGTTTTAAAATATGAGTATGAAGTTTCCTTTTTTGGAGTCACTAGGGACTTATGCCTGACAGCCACAATTTTTCAGGTATGATGGAGAACAGCTTAGACTTTTCCTGTGAGTTCCCTGAGAACCCTGGGATACATCTCATGGAGTCCTGTGGTTTTATGTAAATTCAGGTTCCTCAAGGGGTCTCAGATCTGAACTTCTTTTATGATGGGAGGGACTTCATTCCCCTTTGAGCTTTATAGACTGGAGAGATGTGAGAAGAGAGATCAGGAGTGAAAATATAGGTAAAAAAAAAAAAGTTTAGCACCAAAAAAATGTTGGTTCCATGTTGGTTATCACCAACTCTTCTGTCTTGTATGGCACATTTCTTATAAGCTTTCGAGGCCAACATGCCCGCAACATGATTCAATGATTCTATGATTATTTTTCTTTGCATCCCTCACAAATCCAACTCTACCTGTATCTTAGCTTTCTTGATCTCAGCCCTACACATCTGGATAGGCTCCTTGTATTCCTCTTTGATTGTCCCTGATTCCACTGCCTGTGGATTTCCTTTTTACACCTTAGTTTTTCCAGGATGTCGTTAATTGAGCAATGGTTTATTTGTATCTGAAAGCAGGCTAGTTACAAGCTTAACATAGCTGGTGTTTTTGAAAGTGCAATGATGCCAGTAAGGTCCAATATCTTCTGCATAAATTAGTACCTATTTCCTAATATGTTACTTTCTAGATGGTAAAAGTGCTTCATTTTATATGGATCAATTTTATAAAATTACATCTTGTGACAACAATCCCTCTACTAGTGATCAACAACTATTAAATATTGTATTACAACTGGAAAAAGGGAAATATAACCCCCATTTTCAAGAAAAGGAAAATGGATAAGCCAGGGAACTACAGACCAGTCAGTCTCACCTCTGTGCCTGGCAAAATCTAGGAGCAGATTCTCCTAGAAGGCATGCTAAGGCACATGAAAAACAAGGTGGTTGATGACAGCCAGCATGGCTTCACTAAGGGCAAATTCTGCCTGACCAATTTGGTGGGCTTCTATGGTGGAGCTATGGAACTGATGGAGAGGGGTAGAGCGGTTGATGTCATCTACCTGGACATGTGCAAAGTGTTCAACACTATCCCACACGACATCCTTGTCTCTAAATTGAAGAGACATCAATTTGGCAGATGATCTACTCAGTGGATAAAGAACTGGCTGGATGGCCAAGCGCAAAGAGCTGTGGTCAATGGCTCAATGTCTGGCTGGAGACCGGTAACAAGTGCTGTCCCACAGGGATCAGTGTTGGGACCGGTCTTGTTTGACATCTTTGTCAGTGACATGGACAGTGGGATTGAGTACACCTTCAGCAGGTTTGTCGATGACACCAAACTGTGTGGTTCAGTTGATACGCTGGAGGGAAGGAATGCCATCCAGAGGGACCTTGACACACATTTGATGTGGGCAGATGCCAGCCTCATGAAGTTTAACCATGACAAGTGCAAGGTCCTATACCTGAGTCAGAGCAATCACAGACACAGCTGCAGGTTGGGCAGAGAAGAGATTCAGAGCAGTCCTGCACAGAAGGACTTGGGGGTGTTTGTTGATGAGAAAATGAACATGAGCCTGCTTCAGTGTACGCTCGCAGCCCAGAAAGCCAACCATATCCTGGGCTGTGTCAAAAGGAGCATGACCAGCAGGTCAAAGGAAGTGATTCTGCCCTTCTACTCTGCTCTCATGAGACCTCACTTGGAGTATTGTGTGCAGTTGTGGTGTCCTCAACATAAAAAAAACCTAGGAACTGTTGGAACAAGTGCAGAGGAGGGCCATGAGGATGATCAGGGGACTGGAGCACCTCTCATATGAAGATACGCTGAGAATGTTGAGGCTGTTCAGCCTGGAGAAGAGAAGGCTGTGTGGAGACCTCATAGCAGCCTTCCAGTATCTGAAGGGGGCCTATAGGGATGCCTGGGAAGGACTCTTCATTAGGGACTGTAGTGATAGGAAAAGGGGTTACAGGTTAAAATTTAAACAGGGGAAATTTAGATTGGATATAAGGAAGAAATTCTTTACTGTTAGCGTGGTGAGGCACTGGAATGGGTTGCCCAGGGAAGTTGTGAATGCTCCATCCCTGGCGGTGTTCAAGGCCAGGTTGGACAGAACCTTGGGTGGCATGGTTCAGTGTGTGTGATGTCCCTGCCCTTGGCAAGGGGTTTGGAACCTGATGATCTTAAGGTCCTATCCAAACCCTAACTATTCTATGATTCTGTGATACAGGAAATAATGAATTGAATTTTTTTCTGGTACATAGAAGTACAGACAAGATGATTAGAAATGTTCCCTATGTCTGAGAAGTCTTTGGACTGTTGCTCTGTTACATAGAACTTTGGATTTGCTTTATCCTTCAGCAAGATACTTTCTAATAAGCTATAGGCTAAATTTTGCTAAAGTGCTTAAGTCTGCCTCCACACTGCTGCCATGGAGGCATCCTCATGCTCAGTGAAGCAAGTTAGTAGCAAGTGCTCCTGAGAGTTCTACCTGAAGGAGTTTAATGTATGTTTAAATAGTTTATTTAAGAAGGTAGTTGCTGTTTTTATTTTACTGAGATAAGGAACAGCTGTACTGGATTTGAGTGATTTTAGATTTGTATGATACTATTATAAAAAATAACAACATCTTTTCATGTTGGAGAAACCTTCCCTCATAAACTCATCTTACTGATCTAACATGACCACTAGAGGCTGAAGATTAATAGAGGGATAAACTGGGATAGGGAGAGATCATGTAAGTTCACCAGCACTTAATTAAAATGCCATTTTTTTTTTAGACTAAGAATATATTACACAGTCTTCTAGAATAAACATTCACAAGAAGATCAAGCAAATATATCAACAATTTAATGTTGCACGCAGAAACAATTTACATATCTCATGCTATGTAATGAGTAAGCAGTTGTGAAATACTGTCTACATGTTACAGACTTCTTTGCTAACATGTAGAATTTTCTATGACTTTTTAATTCCTTCTTTTTTTTCATTTATTGTGAATTCCTAATTTGTAGTTTCCTGTTCCCAGAAAGGTAAAAATTATTTTTGAGAAATTAGAAGGCTCTGCTGAATGCATTAATCTCCTGTACATTAACATGACTACATGGTAGATCCATACATAACGGGGTGTATAAATTTTGCTGGAACTCTTCTTGTTTCAGTTTGAATTAAAGCTATTTGTTGATAATTATATTATCTGGCCTTCAAGTAACCTTGTTTCAGTTCATTGGGCATTTTAGCAGTGTTCAGAATGCATACTCAATATATACTCATGAAAAATTAATAAAATTTAGCTGAAAATATCCTGAATCTTTTTCTGTTGCTCTTCCATTCATTGCTAGGCCATAATGGGAGGTTCATGAGAGTGTGAATGGAAAAATTTAGTGGTTTCATCTGAACAGCAACTATCAGATCTCTCTCTCTCTGTCCCTCTCTTTCTCTTTCCCTCTCTCTGTCTCTCTCTCTAGCTATTTATTAGACTATACCCAGTCTTCAGGATTTTCTCATTGTTCATACTATCTAAAGCACAGCTCATGGAACCCATGGAAGGTATAGCAACACATTGTGGAAAGAATTCTAATAATATCACTCTCAATGAACAGTGTACACTGGACTTAAAGGTGTCTTGTCCCAACTCAGCTGTGTCACTTTTTGGGGAAAAAAATTATGCCTTTTATTTCTTTAAGCAGCCACAATGAAACTCAGAGTGGCAGATGCGATTCAGGCCATAGCAATAACAGGGATTTGGAGTCTGTAAATGCTTTCTTTCCATGCCAGCAAAACACTTAACCCAAATCCCCAAAAATAAATTGTTATGAATTTATTCCAAAGTTACTTCGACACTAGAGACAATGTAAAAAAATTATAAAAGTCCATATGCATGTTTACTCTTAACTAAACCTTTTTTTTTTTGAGTGAAAGACTGACAAGCTGTATGCATCTTGTTGCTTGTTTTAGGAGAGGTGGGTTGTTTCCCGCTTACTGGTTTTGCTTTTCACTTGAGTGCCGGGCAGCAGCAATTACATGTTTGGCTCTGCAAAGCAGGATCAATCAAAAGCCACAGGCAGATATGGGGCAGGCAGGGCAAAGCCCCAGTACATGTGGCCTAGGCCACTTGAGCTGGTCCATGACTGTGGCCAGGGTCACCAGCAGCCCCATAACCATGAGGCATGTACACAGTGACAGGACATGTCTAAACCCCAGCTTGGGAGTCAAGACTGAATCAGCGCCAGGTTCTGGATGAGTAGTGACGAATCCAGGCATAGAAACAACTGCAATGGAGGACATCCCTCTAGCTGGTAGCAAGCACAGGAACTTCCCTTTTAAAGAAATTTCCAAAGAACCAGGAAAGCAAGGAGTCTGCACAGCTTCTTAACAGGGATTTTTTTGCTTAAGCTTTTTTCAAAGCCAGACACCTGCACTGCTACTCAAGCTGTGGCAGACATTCAGACACCTGGAGCTAGAAGAAATGCACTTGGAGCTGAGGTGCAGAGTTAGTATTTATCAGCACCTTTTCCTGGGGGCAGCAGTTGGTAAAGTTTTCCAGTTCCATCTGCTCCTTATGCCTCCATCTTTTTATACTCAAACTCTTGTCAGCAACAGAAAAGAACTCATCACACGTTATGAGACAAGAACTCATTGTGAGTTAACACTAACTGACAACAAATTTTAACAGTTAAATTAAAACAAAGCTATTATCGGTCCAGTTACGAAATACTAACACCATTTGCACAGTAAGATGTTCAAATCTTGCTGTTGAATTTTTGCTGTTCATATTAGCATAAAAAGATCTCATTAAAAATACAATTTAAGTTGCTATATAAGCAGTAGTATTAGTTTTTTGCCAGGGCTCTTCAGGACTTTTCCAGAAGCAGAAGTCACAGAGGTAGAGCTCCAACACCTTCAGCAATGGTGTAAATCAGTGTAAACCAGCCTGGGACTCCAAACCACTGAGACAACACTTACTGGTTTATAATGTCTTCAGAATTTACTTGCCCTTTATGTTGTCTCATGGTGAAAGAAAATGACACACCTAGTTTAAATTTACATGAAAACTTTCTCTGAGAGCTCCTGACAATGGTTGCTTGAGGTGCTGCTTACTTTTTGCTTAGATTCATAAAATGGTTTGCTTTGGAAAGGACCTAAAGATAGATCATCTGGTTCCACCCCTCCTACCATCGGCAAGAACATCCTTCACTAAACCAGGTTGCTCAAAGCCTCATCCAACCTGGCCTTGAACACTTCCATGGATGGGGCACTCTGGACAGCCTGTTCCATTGCCTTACCACCCTCACTGTAAAGAACTTCTTCCTTAATCTTCTTAATCTATCTTTTTTTTTTCAGTTTAAAGCCATTTCTCCTTGTCCCATCACTACACACCTTTGTAAAAACTCCCTCTCTAGTTTCTTATAGGCCTATAGGTACTGGAAGGCTGTTGAAAAGTGCCCTCAGACTCTTCCATTCTCCAGGCTGGACAGCTCCAGCTCTGAGAGCCGAGGGTGAGAATAACCTCCTTCAACCTGCTGATCACGCTCCTTTTGACACAGCCCAGCACGTGGCTGGTTCCTGGACTGCCAGCTCCTGTTCAGTTTCTCATTGACCAACACCCACAAGTCCTTCTCCACAGGGCTTCTCTGAATCACAGCAGATATTGCTGGCTCAAATTGAGCTTCTTGTCAACCCAACATCACCGAGGTCTTCTCAGGGCTGCTCTCAGTCTAGTCTCCAGCCAGCCTGTACTTGGCCTGGGATTGCCCCAGTCCAGGTGCACATGGCTCTATTGAATTTTAAGAGGTTTGCACTGGCCCACCTTTCCAGCTTGTCAAGGTCCTCTGGATGGCATCCCTTCTCTCCAGTGCTTTGACTGCACCACACAGTTTTGTGTTGTCAGCAAAGCTGCTGAGGATGCACTCAATCTCAATGTCTGTGTCACTGGAAAAGATGATAAACAGTGTCCAATACCTTTCACAACTAAAGGTAAATGATGTCAGTTTCTCTTTCCTTATCTGCCAGTGCCATGGCTGCATCATAGTAGGACACCAAATTTGTCAGACATGATTTGCCTTTAATGAAGCAATGTTAGCAGTCACTGATCACCTCTTTATTGTTCATGTGCTTGGCATAGTTCCCAGGAGGACCTGCTCAATGACCTTGCCAGGCACAGATAGGAAACTGACTGTCCTGTAATTGCTGCTACATATATCTTTTCCAGAACTAAATTTTGTCAAAGAGTGACAGCTGTAGTAATTTTTTTCTAGCTGTCAAGTTTCAAATAAGTAAGTAAATAAATAAATAAATAAATAAATGCATTGACAACTAGTTTTTAGCACCAGATTTGCAGCTCAGATTCTGAGGTGGGGTTCATTGTAGCCAATCCAATCTTCATCTGGACAAAAGGAAAGGAAAATTTTCAGCTATTATAGACACCTCTTTAACTATATTTGTCTGTAATGTAGTCTAGCCTTGACACAATTACTCTGTGCAGTTCTGCATCTTTTGGAAGGTGTGAGAGTTGTTCAGTAGAAGCAAACACTAGGTGGAGAAGAATTATTGAGTATCTCTGTACATATTGTTGGAAACTCGAGCCATTTTTGCCCCCAGAACAATGACCCCACCAGCAAAGCTCATGGTATGAGGGAAAGCGAGTTCTGACTACTGTCCTAGCAGAAATCAGGAGAGTGTGATCCAATGGAGAAGGAGGTCCCAGGTTGTGCTTTCTTTGCTCAGCTGTTTAAAATGGGTAGGACACATAGGCTTCATGGTTTCCACAAGAAATCTACTGGGCTCAACTAGTCTCCCTCTTAGGGGTCTCAGAGACACTTTTCTATGTTTCTGTGGTTTTTAGTAAATCTGTTGTCTATGGTAAAACAGAACAGTGTCACAGTATTTCCTCAAGAGTAAGAGTCTTGTTTGATTCCTTATTTTTGGTGATAGACCTCCTACAAAAGACAAACTCTCCTTAATTCTCTCACGTGGATCACTGAATGATCTGCAGTTGGAGGTTTAGCTTCCTGTCTGATATAGCAATTATTAACACAATTTGCACTAAGCGCTAGTTGTTTTGTCTTTATTTAACTAAGCTAAAAAGGGAGAGTTTGCTGTTGGATTTAATTGTCTCCCACCTTATTTTTTTCTGATTACTATAAACAATGTGAAAACTATTTTTTGTGATCTCCAGACTTACTCAGAACTTGCATTTCTGTTTCTACTTTACACTGGAAATGTCCAGTCTCCTTTTTGCTTAGTATTCCAAACTGAACTTGTATTTGTGTTTTCCACATATGCTGAAGAGCTTCACTAATGGGAGCACTTTGAAGTTTTTTCAGGAAATTTCCTTTTTTACTGATAGCTTGCTCGTGATCCAATTTGTAACTATAAAACATGTATGTATTTGTAAGGATCACTTTTTTGTTATTTTTTAGATAAATTTATACATTTTCTTTTTTACAGTAGCAGTAGTGGTCAGTAAGAAAAGCTATATTCATAATAGCTAGAGAAGTTTCTTTTTCTTATGAAACTAACATTCTTTAAATCACACATTTCTTTTACTTCTATAAAGGAAAAAAAAATCAAGCAGCAAAATTAAAGAGTTTAAAAGATGAACATCTCTGAAGTGCCTACTTATCCATTTTTCCATTAACAATAGCACATTCTGTTACTGCAATTTTTGACTTACAGCCTTAAATAGGCATTGAAAAATATAATACAACACCTTTAATTAAATCCCCAAAACTCACTTTCAGGGATAAATAATAATCCATCAGCTATTTCATTCTCTAACAGGACCCAGAAGAACTTCACAGCCTTAATCACTTCAGCCATTTATACCTTCATTTTCAGCTTTGTTTCAGTTGAGCCATTTAGTAGAGTTAATCTAAATTACAGTATCTCTTTTTTATCACACTTCGTAGCTGTAACACAGAAACTAATTCAGGTGCAAAATGGAATATCTCTGAAACACAGACATCAGTGGCATAAGCGTGTTAGAATGAAAAGTTACCTGTCTCTGACTGATATTTGTCTCTGTAATGAGCTGAGGCATACAGGAACTGTGCCTCTAGTAAAATTAGAAGCCCCCAGCAACAGCACAGCAGAATTTTAAGCATGTTATAGAACATTAATTTTCCTTATAGCACAAGGTTGCTGTGTAATATAGAAATAGTCTAATGTAAGCAAAGTTTTGAACTACAACCCAGTAATACTACAGGTGTGTGGAATGTCAAAGTAAATACTCTTACAACTCCTAAACACTCGTATCAGTGCTGTTCTAGTTTATTTTACCTATCTTGAGGATTGCATAATGTTCACATGTTTTCAGATTATACCTTTCATAGACCTTTCACAGACCTTTCATGTGAAATAAAGGGATATGACCTTTCATTGTCAAGTTCACAGAATCACAGAAAGACTAGGATTTGAAGAGACCTCTAGAGATATTTTATTCAACCCCCCTGGTAAAGCAGGTTCATCTAGTGCAGATTGCACATGAGTATGAGGCAGGTTTTGAATAACTTCAGAGAAGAAGGCTTCAGAATCTGTCTGGGCAGCCTGTTCCAGTACTCTGTGAACCTCAAAGTAAATATTTTTTTCCTCACATTCAGATGGGATATCCTGTGTTTCAGTTTGTGCCTGTTTGCCCCTTATTGTGTCACTGGGCACCACTGAAAAACAGTGCAAGTCCTGCCTGACCAGTCTGGTAGCCTTCTATACTGGAGTGACTGCATCAGTGGACAAGAGAAGAGCTACAGATGTCATCTATCTGGATTTCTGTAAGGATTTTGACACAGTCCCCGCCAACATCCTTCCCTCTGACTTGGAGAGAGATGCTTTTGATGGGTGGACTGTTCAGTAGATGAGCAATTGTTGTACCCAGTGGATAGACGTTGACAGCTCAATGTCCAGATGCAGCTCAGTGAAGAGGGGTTTCTCGCTGGGGTGCATAGTGGGGCCAGTACAATTTAATACCTTGGAATCACAGAATCATAGAATAGTTAGGGTTTGGATAGGACCTTAAGATCATCAGGTTCCCACCCCCCTGCCATGGGCAAGGACACCTCACACTAAATCATGTCACCCAAGGTTCTGTCCAACCTGGCCTTAAACACCACCAGGGATAGAGCATTCACAACTTCCCTGGGCAACCCATTCCAGTGCCTCACTACCCTCACAGTAAACAACTTCTTCCTTATATCCAATCTAAACTTCCCCTGTTTAAGTTTTAACCCATTACCCCTTTTCCTATCACTACAGTCCCTAATGAAGAGTCCTTCCCAGGCATCCCTATAGGCCCCCTTCAGATACTGGAAGGCTGCTATGAGGTCTCCACACAGCCTTCTCTTCTCCAGGCTGAACAGCCCCAACTTTCTCAGCCTGTCTTCATATAGGAGGTGCTCCAGTCTCCTGATCATCCTCATGGCCCTCCTCTGCACTTGTTCCAACAGTTCCCTGTCCTTTTTATGTTGAGGACACCAGAACTGCACACAATACTCCAAGTGAGGTCTCACGAGAGCAGAGTAGAGGGGCAGGATCACTTCTTTTGACCTGCTGTTCATGCTCTTTTTGACACAGCCCAGGATATGGTTGGCTTTCTGGGCTGCGAGCGCACACTGAAGCAGGCTCATGTTCATTTTCTCATCGACCAACACCCTGAGTTGCTCTCTGCAGGGCTGCTCTGAATAGCTTCTCTGCCCAACCTGCAGCTGCGCCTGGGATTTCTCTGACCCAGGTGTAGGACCTTGCACTTGACTTGGCCAGTTCTTTATCCACTGAGTATCCACTGATGTCTCTCCAATTTAGGACAAAGATGCCATGTGGGAGTGTCGAATGCTTTGCACAAGTCCACGTAGATGACATTAACTGTTCTACCCCTGTCCATCAGTTTCATAGCCCCAACATAGAAGGCCACCAAATTGGTCAGGCAGGCTTTCTCCTTAGTGAAGCCATGCTGACTTTCACCGACCACCTCCTTGTTTTTCATGTGCCTTATCATGCCTTCTAGGAGAATCTGCTCCTGGATTTTGCCAGGCACAGAAGTGAGACTGACTGGTCTGTAGCTCCCTGGGTTATCCATTTTCCTTTTCTTGAAAATGAGGATTATATTTCCCTTTTTCCAGTCATCAGGGACTTCATCTGACTGGCATGATTTTTCAAATATAGTGGACAAATTGATCTTCATTAATTGCATAGTGGGATCAAGCGCAAGTTTTCAGACAACAAGCTGAGTAGTGTACTTTGTATGTCTGAGGCATTGGATGTCATCCAGAGGTACCAAACAAGCTCAACAAGTAGCCATTGTGAACCTCATTAGATTCAGAGAGGCCAAGTGCAGGGTCATGCACCTGGGTCAGTTCATTCCCTGGTATCAACACAGGCTGGGGGATGAGGGAATTCACAGCAGGCTTGCTGAGAAGGTCTTGAGGGTGCTGGTGAATGAAAAACTGGCAATGTCTGCTTGCAGCCCAGAATGCAAAGCATATCCCAGGCTACATCAAAAGAAATGTGGCCAACAGGTCAAGGAAGGTGATTCTCCTCCTCTGCTCTTCCCTTGTGAGACCCCACCTGGAGTGCTGCTCACAGCTCTGCAGTCTTCAGCATAACAAAGGCATGTCAAAGTGGGTCTAGAGGAGGGCCACAGAAATTATCAGAGGGATTGAGCACTTTTCCTGTGAGGACAGGCTGAGACATTTTTGGCTTTTTAGTTTGGAGAATAGGAGTCTCTGGGAAGACCTTTTAGCAACTGTACAGTTAATAAAAGAGTTTTGTAAGAAAGCTGGAGAGGGCCTGTAGTGATGGTAAAAGAGATAATGGTTTTAAACTAAAAGAGGGTAGATTTCGACTAAATAAGGAAGAAATTTTGTACAATAAGGATGTGAGTGCTACAACAGGTCCCATCCCTGGAAATATTGCAGGTCAGGTCAGATGGGGCTTTGAGCAACCTGACCTACTTGAAGATGTCAGGGCTTACTGTAGGGAAGGGTGGACTAGATTACCTTTCAAAGTTCCTTCCAAAACAGACTGTTCTATGATTCTATGATTCTGTGACTCCATGATTCCATGGTCCTAAACAAGAATTTTTTTAAATGCTTTCCATGGCAAATTAAAGTTACAAAATATGTAATGCATATTATAACATACATTTTTCACCTTAGTTGTGTAGAATAAAAGCTGCAGATGATAGGACAGGCAAGCACTATATTTTAATCAAGCATCCTTAAAAGGACTTATTTGGAAGGGCACATGGCTCACAATCAATCACTGATTGCAACTTACACTGATACATTAACATATGCATTTAGCAACTCTTGATTGAAGTGCTCTGTATTTTGTATGTATTTTATCTAATATAGAGCAAGTTACTTTATTGTGAGACACATGTAGCTCTAAGAAGAAAACAGAAAATCGTGAAGCATAATCGGTCTGCTGCTAGTGTCACACTGGCTTAAACCAGGAATGATTACATAAAGTCAGTGACAGCAAAACAAGGTCAACTGCTTCAGATGCTCAAGTGATAATTGCTCAATCTTATTTTATGATTAAAAAGTATTTATAAAAATGTTTTAGAGAATACAAAAATTGCAATATGTAAGCCATCAAGTACTGTATGGGAGGAGGCAGGTGTTGGTGTATTTTGCTAACACTTAAATATTTAGCACAATCATTAGATTTTATGTTGCACATATGCATACATTTTTAGCTAAGTGAATGCATGCAATAGAAATTTCAGCACTTGTCCCACATATTCAGTTTTGGAGAATCTGTCCTTTGTTAGTAGTGAATGAACAAGTGAATGAGCAAAAGGCAGCATAAGCATGGATGCTACATCTAAATCAAGTGAGCTTTGGTAAAAAATAAACAAATGGAGATGCAAATGCTGCTGTTCCCTGCTGACTTTTTATATCACCACCTCCCTTCTTGGAAAACATTTTGAAATCTTTCATTAATGAATTTTCAGATGGTTTATCTTTTTTGTAAGATATTCCTTAAAACTTCAAAATTATTTAAAAAAAATGATTGGAAGATGAGCATAGATTTATGTATAAGACAGTTCAGCAGATCTGAGTTGTCAATGTATTCATGTTTAATTCATCAACAAAGGATAATTTAAATCTATGGTAATTAAAATCATATCTTTTATTAATGTAATTTCCATTCAGGAAGTTCACAATCTGAGAATCTTTAGTTTCACAGCTCTCAGGAATACTGAAGGTTCCGTCCAACAAGCACGTAAAAACTTGTCCCCCCCGCAATGTTCCCTTCAGTAGCCAAGTCCCTCAGTGAGTGACAGAAAGAAGGAAAAGCGTATTTTCTTCTCAGCAGAAAACTAAACATCATTCTTTCCATACACAAGTCCACAAAACACACACTGAGGCTACATCTGTGCATAGCTCAGAAAGTTTCCTAACACCCTGAGACGGAGATAGGTGCTATGAAAGCTAGTTGCATCTGCAGCTCCAGAGAGATTACAACTGGGTGAATAAGACATGTATTTTATACAGTCAAAGTCCTCTCATAGTGAGTAGAGCAAAGTAGGAAATATTCAGTGGCATCCACAGAGTGCTGCTGACAATCTATGGGAAATGGCCTTTTCAATGCCTTCAAGCACTGCAATCTGAGAAGGATCTTAAAAGCAACATTCTTGTACCGAGGGGACAGAGGTGTCTGGATACTGGGTGTACTGGGTACAGTAGATGGGTTTATTAGGTTCTTAGGTTGCATTTGTCTAAATATAATTGTAGGAAGTTACTTAATGTTCAGCTACTGTAAGTAATAAATTGGACTTGATATTCTCTTTATGCAGTTACATTCACATTTATTTTTTTATAAACAATTTTTCCATTAGCCATCCACTTAATTGTAAACTGAATGAAAACAACTAAAAATCTTATATTTATAAGAATTTTTTCATGCAGTTTACTTGATTGTAACTAAAATATGAGGATACTGGGAGAAATGTCAAAAGACAAACTAGCCATAAAATAATATACTTAAAGATTTTCTGTTTTGCTTGTGCCAACCACTGTCACTCCTGTCAAATATGTATGATACAGTTTTAGTACACAAGAGTACAGTTTATGAGGCTGAAAGGACAAGACTTTGACTTTGATTTCAGGATGAGTAGTACTAATTAAGGTAAAAATTAAATATGGTGCATGTGATTTTTGTTGTACTCTTTTTTTTTATGAGCTCACAGGAAATATGAAGTATCAAGTTAATTTCACTTTCTGAAATTGATTTGATGTCAAGACAGTCTCGCCACACAAAATTTTTGTTATCTGGTCATTCAACAATGTTGTATACTCTCAAGCTGGAAAAAAAGGCCAAGTACGGCAAGATTACACAGTAACTCAAACGTTATTAAAGAAAGAGGTTTATTTAATTGGCACAGCACAGTGGCAGCACTTGGCACTGATTCTCTTGGAGAACAGAGAATCATTCAGATAGCCGTATGAACTGGTGCCATCCTTTTGATACCAGCATAGACATGGTAGGATCCATCCAGCTCACGTAGTTCTGTTGTATAGACTCTGAACTTCAACCATATCCACTGAAAATTAAACTTCATCCTGCACATGTGTCTTAATAATGCATAGTTTTTTGAAACAGCTTATTTGGTCTATCATGAAAGGAGGAGACGGTAAGGAAAAGCTACTGTCGTGGTTTAAACTAAATCTGCACAGTTCCCCCTTTGTTTCCCCTCCCCCCTCCCTCACCTTCCCACTCCCGGAGGGATGGGAAGGAGAGCCAGAGGAATACAACTCCCATGGATTGAGGTAAAATCAGTCCAGCAATTAAGGTATAACAGAAATCACTACCGGTACCAATAACCAATCAACGTTAGAGGACACAAACAGGGAGAGAGAATACGATACCACCCGCCGCCACGAGCCCAGCCCGGAAGAGAGAGCTCCCCCCTCCCCTCCTGGCCAGCTTCCAGTACCCTCCCCAAGCAGGACATGCTGTGGTATGGAATACCTCCCCAACTAGCCCAGACCAGGCGCCCTATCTCTCCCTCCTCCCTGGCAGAGCATGAGCTACTGCTGAACCCATGACAGCTACCATCTGAAGCCTCATGGAAATCAGAAAAAATTGTGAGTTACTTTCAGAAAAATCATAAGTTATTCTCAAGAAAAATCACTAGAAGATGCTCCAAAAGTGACATTTTTCAAATGGATGGTTGCCTGCACTGCCACACTTGCATATATCTATTAAAGAGTTGGAGAAAGAAGAAACTAAAAGGTGCAGCATCCAGATATTTCTCATTTATGTATACAAACAACTAATTTCTGTTTCTTTAATAGAAATTACAATGACTTTGAGAGAAAACAAAGAAAATATAAAGTGTAATTGTACTTACCCAAATATGCTGGTTCTAGCTGTTCAACTAAAGCTTTTTCAAGATTAGGTTTTGCCTTTGAAAACTAATTTGAGCATTGTAGAAAACCAGAATGTAATTAAAAGCCAGAAAAAAAGCTTCATCTCTTTATAAATGTAGTTTGCTTGTACTACTTTTTTTTTTTCTCAATAAATTAAAATTTTGTAGATGACTTTGAGGCTTGAAATTCATAGTTGCTTAGCTTTTTATTTCTTCCTCTGCTTCTGTTTGTTTAATCCAATAAAATTAAAGATTTGATCACAATAAGGAAGTCTCTAGCTTTTATACAAATTTGCTGTTTTAATGGAAAATTGAGATTGATTTTATATAATGGAAAATTGTGGATTGATTCAGTAAACATCAATATCAATCTGAGTTCACAAAGTCAGACTTCAAGATTAAAACCAGTGATTTTACTAAGTAGTTAACACTGTGTTTATATCTCCTATGAAGACTTCTTAAAGCGGGAAATGCAGGCAGTTTCTTTCAGACCTATTGAAAGAAGAAACTGGTAGAAAACAGTAGCCATTCTGAAAATTGCCAATATTTTAATTTCGTCCCCATTCAAAAAATTCAGTATTGCAACTTCCTTCCCTTATTCCTCTCATATCCCACCAAGCTATCAGAGTTGATGGATATTTAAAAGAAAAACATGTTTATGGATATCTGAGATATGAACACTACAGTTCACAGTAATCAAACATCAATAGTGGAAAAAAAAACAGAATATCTGCAATTTTTTATATTTTAGCTGTAATTATGACTGTATTTGAAAATAAGATACTCATAATCATAATGATTTGCAGATTAGGCTTCCCATGTTCCAGTTGTCTTTCTACTGGTCTCAGTGTCTGTTTTTACTTTTTCCAAAATTATCCATTTTCAACAGTCTATCCTGCACTTTGCTTGCAATTGGCCAGTGATGAAGCTAATAAACATGATCCAACTATAACAAAAGTTGATTTATGTATATGATATCCAACTTCAGACAAATGTATTTCCTTCTATAGAGTACCTAGCTGCTTTTGAAAGGGCACAGTCCTTAACTAAAGTTCTAACTTCATAGATAGTTGTTTTCTATGTGGTAATATCTTTTTTCAGAATTTTTCCTTCCTTCATAGTTCCCCTTAGCAAGATTACTGCATGTGCGGTTAGACATGTTTAAGCTGGATTTATGAAATTGAAATAATAAATTAAAGAAAACGAGAAACTATTGAAAATCCCGAAAGATTCCTGAATTACTTTCTCTGAAATGCAAAATGTATAATAGCCCAGGGATCAGGAAAGTCATAATGAAAACAGAGGAACATACCCCACTAAACTCATGCAGGTATCTTTAAATATGCTGAGGATCATAGTATATGATATCAGTGTAACATAATATGAGTAAGTACATGCTTATTTTCTCCATGTTGGGTGTTTGGTTTAAACCACGACATTGGGTTAGGACAAAAAAGCCCTGAGATGATTACTCCAATTCATGAAGAAAGTTTATTATGGCTTCTAAATTGAAAGATGACATATAGTTTTAAACACCATATATTTTAAACTCTTGTATATCAGGACTGAATCTACAATGAGAATTTTGAGGTGTCAGGTTATAATGCAACTGTAATATTGCATTGGTTCACACTTTTAAATATTTTGAGCTTGGATTTTATTTTTTTAAATTATTTTTTTTCTTTCAGTAACAATAAAGACTAATTGCTAACAAGCTCAGGAAGAAACAATGAACAGATTAAGTTTAAGCTATGAGTCCCTGTATTGCAGTGATCTCTACAAGTCTTATATTAAAAAAAAAAAAAATCCTCTTGCAGACTTCAGTCATAACTTTACAGCCTTTTGAAACCCAGCAACAGTACATAACTGAAATTAAAAATGGATGTTTACCTTTTGATGTTTATCATCATTGCCTTTTTTGTGAGCAGAAGTTTTAATTTTCTTTTGCTGTATATTGATGACGTGAAGAGGAAAGAAAGATGCAAAAGGAAAGACACAAGTTAATTCTTGAAGTTGGGACAATATTGTTTCCCCTGTTTCTATAATTTTCTGGTAGTTCATTAAATGTATATTTTATAGCACAATTGCAAAGAGCAACATTTCATATTTTCAATCAGCAGAATTAAAAACTTACGTAGAGGAAAGTTATGACCCACTCTTCTTCCAGTTTAGACTTGTGTTCATCCCAGGTGTGGAATCTGGCATTTGTTCCTCTTAAATTTCATTCCATTGATGGTTGCCCAGTACTCCAATCTCACTAGGTCCCTCTTGTCCCTCAAGAGAGACAACCACACCTCCTGACTTAGCATCATAATGGTGCATGAAACTCCTGCATCCAGATCATTGATAAAAATATTGAACGGAACTGCCCCTTGAATTAAGCCCTGAGCAACAGCACTGGTGACTGGCTGCCAGACAGATGTAGACCTATGCACTACAACCCTTTGAGCCCTGCCCTTCACAGAATCACAGAATCCCAAGGGTTGGAAGGGATCTCGAAAGATCATCTAGTCCAACCCCCCTGCAAGAGCAGAATAACCTAGAGTACATCACACAGGAACTTGTCCAGGTGGCCCTTGAATATCTCCAACGTAGGAGACTCCACAACCCCCCTGGGCAACCTGTTCCAGTGCTCTGTCACTCTCACAGTAAAGAAGTTCTTCCTGATGTTCACATAGAACCCCCTATGCTCCAGTTTATACCCCCTGTCCCTTGTCCTATCACTGGACATCACTGAAAAAAGCCTAGGTCCATCATCCTGACACCCACCCTTTACATATTTGTAAACACTGATGAGGTCACCCCTCAGTCTCCTCCAAGCTAAAGAGACCCAGCTCCCTCAGCCTCTCCTCATAAGGGAGATGATCCACTCCCTTAATCATCTTTGTGGCTCTGCACTGGACTCTTTCAAGCAATTCCCTGTCTTTCTTGAACTGAGGGGCCCAGAACTGGACACAGTATTCCAGATGAGGCCTCACCAAGGCAGAGTAGAGGGGGAGGAGAACCTCTCCTGCCCTACTAACCACACCCTTTCTAATGCACCCTAGGATGCCATTTGCCTTCTTGGCCACAAGGGCACATTGCTGGCTCATGGTCACCCTCCTATCCACCAGGACCCCCAGGTCCCTTTCCCCTTCACTCCTTTCTAGCAGGTCAACCCCCAACCTGTACTGGTACATGGGGTTGTTCTTCCCCACATGCAAGACTCTACACTTGCCCTTGTTGAATTTCATCAGGTTTCTCCCCCCCACACTCTCAAGTCTGTCCAGGTCTCGCTGAATGGCAACACAGCCTTCTGGTGTGTCAGCCACTCCTCCCAGTTTAGTGTCATTCTTTACCCAGCACTGTGTCTGCTCATCTCACAGTTGGAAAACTTCTCCAGAAAGGGAATATTTAATTACTGATATGGGTAGCGGGAAAAAAGACCAACAAAAAAAAAAAGAAACAAGTATTTATATACAAGGAAAACACTTCTGCTCTTCACCTACAAGCCCAGCTTCAGTCCAAGCAACTCTCTTCCCTACCTGATTACACTTAGTTGGGCAGTGCAGGAGAGGTTGCAGCCAGGACTTAAGAATTCCCCTCTGCCACTTCTTTCTTCTCTCTCTTTTCCTACACTCTAGCTTGAGCCTTCCAAAGGCTGTAGTCCCTTCAGGGGAGCACCTGCTCTGTCAGGAGCATCCTTCTCTTTTCTGGCCGCAGTGTTTCCTCTGTTACTTCTTTTTATTTTGTTCCCTTCTCTCTTTGACCAGTGTTTTGATTTTGGGTTGTTGTTTTTGATTTTATTTTCTCTTTCTTAAATATATTTTCACAAAGGTGTCATGTGTGGCCGATGGGATCAGCTATGCACTGTAGCACTTCTCTTGTGGATCTGGCTGGAAATTACTCAAATCAACTCAGTTTGGTGCAAATCTTTCTAGACACTTTGGGAGCACAGTACAACATTCAAGAAGAGAAAAGAGCACATCAAAATTAAAGGAAATTATTACCACAAAACAAATTGGAGTGTAATGGTAAAAAAAAATGCACAGGTATCACACTAAAAAGAGAAATACTAGAAAATTCAAAAAGAAATTAAAAATTTAGCTTAAAAATAATATTAGACAAGCTGATGGAAAAGCAAGCTGATGGAAAAGACAAGGTGATGTAACTATCTGCCCGACCAGGGACTGTGCCTCATAGCACTATTGTTGCCTTTCAGACATAAGTGTAGAATATTTTGTTATTGTTGCTTACATAAAAGTTTAATCTTCTTAATCTCTGGGAATATATATATATATTTGATAACAGGACTGATTATGGGATCTGTTTCTACAGTTGTTTTTGTTGTTATTATTATTATTACAATTTTAAAAATTCTTTTTTTTCAATGTCTTTTTGGCAATATAAATGAGGAGCTCAGTGGAGTTTTGCTGTTGTTATTTTACTATAACTACTTTTCAGAAATTCCCAAAGTACACATAGCAGAGGAAGCAGTTTCTTGACTAATGTACTGATGACACTTACAGAACTTGACTAATAACCTTTTCTATAAAATCATAAAATAGTTAGAATTGGAAAGGACCTTACAATTATCTAGTTCCAAACCCCTTTGCCATAGGCAGGACACCTCAAGGCCCTTTCCAGCCTGGCCTTGAACAATGTCAGGAATGGAGCATTCACAACTTCCTGGGACAACCTGTTCCAGTCCCTCACCAGCACTTCCACAGTAAACAATTTCTAATATCTAACCTGTATCTCCTGTGTTAAAGTTTAAACCCATTGCCCCTTTTCCTATCATTACAGTCCCTGATAAAGATTCCTCAACTGCATCCTCGTAGGCCTCCTTCAGGTACTGTAAGGCTGCTATGAGGTCTCCACACAGCTTCTCTTCAGGATGAAGAGCCCCAGTTTTCTCAGCCTGTCTTCATAGGGGAGGTGCTCCAGTCCCTGATCATCCTCATGGCCCTCCTCTGGACTTCTTCCAATAGCTCAATTCCTTTGTTGAGGACACCAGTACTGTACATAGTACTGCGAGGTCTCATGAGAGCAAAAGGGCAGGATCACCTTCTTTGATCTGCTGGTCACACTCCTTTTGATGCAGCCCAGAATACAGTTGGCTTTCTGGGCTGTGAGTGCACACTGAAGCCAGCTCATGTTCATTTTCTCATCAGCCAACACCCCCAGGTCTCTCTCCACAGGACTGCTCTGCATGACTTCTCTGCCCAACCTGTAGCTGTGCCTGGGATTGCCCTGATCCAGGTGTAGGACCTTGCACTTCGCTTTTTTGACTTTCATGAGGTTGGCATCAGCCCACCTCTCAAACTATCAAGGTTCCTCTGGATGACCTTCCTTCCCTCCAGTGTGTAGACTGCACTGCACAGTTTGGTGTTGTCAGCAAACTCAATCCCACTGTCCATGTTGCTGATAAAGATGTTAAACAGCACCAGTTCAAATACTGAGGACCACTACTCACCACTGATCTTCACTTGGATATGAAACTGCTGACAGCAACGTTCTGCTTACAGCTATCCAGCCAATTCTTTATCCAGTGGGTTGTCTATCAATGAAATCCATGTCTCTCCAGTTTACAGACAAGGATGTCATGCGAGATAGTGTCAAATACTTTCCATAAGTCTATGTAGATGACATCACTTGTAGATGACATCAAATTGTCAGTCATGATATGGCCTTAGTGAAGCCATGTTGCCTGTCACCAGTAAACTCATTGCATTTCATTTGCTTATCTAAAACTATTTACGATTATTTTCAAAGTAGAGACTTCAGTTTTGTTCAGAAGGTAAAATGAGCCCATGTTTTGCTTATCTGCTCACCGGATCAGTAAGATACATACATTTCTGTATATGCATTTCAATCACTTGTATATGCATGTTTTAT
Source organism: Melopsittacus undulatus (assembly GCF_012275295.1). Lineage (NCBI taxonomy): Eukaryota > Metazoa > Chordata > Aves > Psittaciformes > Psittaculidae > Melopsittacus > Melopsittacus undulatus. Next base: position 31,452,267 of record NC_047557.1, on the reverse strand, counting down.
TTGTTCACAGAAATGACTCAGATGTCTATGTACCTACCACTGTGATGTCTACAAAAGGTTTACTGGTCAGTAGTACAAATTAAGATCTCAGTTCCACAATTATTTTTTTCCCATAATTTTTCAGTTCTACCATCAGAATTTATAAATCTGAAAGAAATTATTAAGAAACCAAGAAGTGTTTATATCCTGATAATTTTATAAAATAATGATAAGATTTTGCCAAGTTAAATTTTGGGTCACTACTCAAATGTCTGAAAGATTGACTTTATTTTCTTTAAATTTGGTGTCCCCTCAGCACTTTTCAAGATAAAAACATAGTAGTCTGACTTTTCCTGTCATGAAAATTCCATGTTCAACATTTTCATGTGTTCAACTTTGTTTTTTTCTGTGTCTTTACTTTTGGTTTACAATCTGTAAGGTAAATACTCCCTAAATTCCAAATACAGTATTACTGACATATAGATAGAAGGCATATTGCAGTTTATTGATTTGTGTCACTAACCTCTGTTTTAGGAGAATGCTTCAGTTATTCAAACTGACTGTTTCTTCAACACTTCTAGTATTTATTGAATTTGAGTGAAGAAAATTACTGAACCTTGTTATTTTTTCCAGTGTGTTACCTAATCTTATAAAGCTATTTGACATAAATCCATTGAAATAAAGAGCAAGTATACATGCATGATAGGTGGGAAGAATATAAAGAAGGAGAAAGCACTAATTTATTTGTAGTTCAGCTGAAGCCTTGTTTTGTTTTAATGGGACTCTAGAAAGTGTGAATTTTTCCTCCTCCCTAATAACACTCTCACAGGACAAATTGTAAATTAAGTTTATTCCTCAATGAGTATGCTGTCAGGGAATCGCCCTCAGGGCAGTGAAGCCTTGCAAAGACACTTGCTATTTTCAAAATCTGACTAATTTTACAATAATAGGCTGTCAGTCATGTTTCACTCTTTTTCCTACCCAGTATGGAAAGTTTGCATAAATATATATAACAGATATAAACAACATGTTACCTTACTATTTATAAATTAAAAGAAAGCAATTTGCAGTGGTGGTCGTGAAAAACATAAGTCTTTTATATATCCACCACATTTTGCCACTATCTTTCTTCATAACAATAAATTTTTTGTCTAGACAGATGAACTAGTACTGTATTTTTCATTTGAAGGACACAAGCCACAGGCTTCCTAACGTATGATTTTTTTTTCACCTAGTAAATGACATTATAATACCCTAAATATCATGTAATCGACCATATTATTTGGTGTGCTTGTTCAGATACTGTGAAATTGTGAGAAAATTATGATAACAATATTTCAGGTTACCCACAGAGCTGATTTTTTGCCTGTTTCTTTTTTTTTTTTTTTTGGCACTTACAGAACTGATCTAATCAGCTGTTAATGTGCTTTGTATCCTTTGGATTAGACAATTTAATAACTTCATTACATTATGACGCTATTGGTTTACATTTGGTAGAGAAAATTTGAAAGAAAATTTGAAAGTACGATAACAAGAACTGATGCAGAAGCACTGAAATATATTTCTCATGGCTGTATATCATGTATAAAGATGATACTTTTAATAAAAATTGTATAAAAACTGTTGTATTTATTAGTAATTAATATAAAGATTATATTGTATAAATAATTTTCTTATGCAAAGTAATATATTTTGTCATATTTATGTATTCCTTAAGTAGAACCCACAGAGCACTGTGTTCTATAACTTCCTTAAATACTGTGATCTGATCTGAAATTTAACGTGTTTTCCTAGTTCTAAAACATATTTTTTCACTATTGAGCTGAGACACAGTTACAGATCTTATATATTATCATAAATTACTAATTTGGCTATATATTATCATAAATTACTAATTTGGCTAGACCCAGTTTCTGCTATTTGACACATACGCAGATATCTGGGCTTTGTCCTTACTGTCTTGGTTCGAAGCAAATCTTAAGAAAGTTGTCAGCACCAACACAGCAAAGAGCAAACCCCAGAGGAGTGGGAAACTTGACAATGCTTCTGCTGCACTGGCAAATTATTAGTAAGTTCTTAGGAATAAATAGCCCGTAGAACAAATGTCAGTCAGCATCAAAGAGTTTTGAGTTTTCAGAATGAAGTTTCCTCTACAAACATTTTGATAAACTAAGTTAATGATAAAAATAGCAGAGAATATAGACTAGCAAGCATACTCAAAAAAACACTGTCCTTGTTTTGGCTGGGATAGAGTTCAGTTTCTTCCTAGTAGCTGATGCAGTGCTGTGTTTTGGATTTAGTCTGAGAATAATGTTGGTATCACACCAATGTTTTAGATTTTGCCAAGTGGTTCTTACCCTAAGTCTAGGACTCTTTAGTTTCTCATGCTCTGCCAGTGAAGAGGGTCACAAGAAGCTGGGAGGAAAGCAGAGACAGAACAACTGACCCAAACTATCCAAAGGGATACTCCATACCATAGAATGTCATGCTTGGTATATAAGGTGGGGGGAGTTACCCAGAAGCAGCTGATCACTGCTTAGAGGTGCCCTGAACATTGGTGAGCAAGTGGTGAGCAGTTCTGTTGTGCATCACTTGTTTTTCTTGGTGTTTATTCCTCTCTGCCTTTTTATTTCCTTTAGCAGTAGTAGTAATAATAGTATTTTACTTTATTTCAGTTACTACAGTGGTCTTATCTCAACCCACAGGTTTTACGTTTTTGCAGTTCTCCACCATGCCCCACTAAGGAGGGAAGGCAGTAAGTTCTCAGCTGAGGTTAAATCTCAACAAAACTAAACAATACAACTCTGCTCAGTAAAAAACTAAAATACTGTCCTTATATGTTTGCACTAAAAGTATTCCATAGTGCAAACATCCACATAACATGTTCTGAAACTATATACATATCATACATGCCACAAAAATATAGAATTGATTTTACAAAGTATTTCCTCATGTTGTAAATAAGATTATAATCCTTATTTTAATGAACTAATTCTCATGGTTTAAACCCAGCTGGCAACTAAATACCACGCAGCTGCTCACTGACCCCCATTCTGCCTCTGCTCTGGACTGGTTGGGGATGAAAACCAAAAGAATGTAAAACCCACAGATTGAAATAAAAACAGTTTCATAATTAAAATGAAGTACAGTATACTACTACTAATAATAATGATAATGGAAATAACAGCCAAACCCAGGATACTTATAATGAGAAGCAACTTCATCATCTCTGCGACAATATAAAATACATCCTAGCAGTAGAGAATCATAGAATCCTAGAATTATTTAGGTTGCAAAAACCCCTTAAGACCATTGAGTCCAGCTGTTAACCTAGCACTGCTACTAAGTCCACCACTGAACCAGTGTCCCTAAGTGCCATGGCCACACATATAAATGCCTCCAGAGACAGTGATTCAACCACTTCCCTGGGCATCCTGTTCCAGTATTTGGTAACCCTTCCACTGATGAAATTTTTCCTAATATCCAATCTACTATCTCCTGGAACAACTTGAGACTATTTCTTCTCATCTTATCACTTGTTAGCTGGCAGAAGAGACAGACACTCACGTTGCTAAATCCTCCTTTCAGGTAGTTGTAGAGAGTGGTAAGGTCTCACTTGAGACTCCTTTTTTCAGGTTAAACAACCCCAGTTCCAACACCTGTTCCTCATAAAACTCATGTTCTAGACCCTTCACCAGCTTTGGAGCCCTTCTTCAAACACATGCTAGCACCTCAATACATTTCTTGTAGTGAGGAACCCAAAACTCAGCACAGCATTTGAGGTGCAGCCTCACCAGTATTGAGGACAATCACTTCCCTCATTCTGCTGGCTACACTATTTCTCATACAACCCAGGATCCTGTTGGCCTTATGGCCTTATGCACACATGAGCACACTGCTGGCTCATACTTATGTGGGTGTTGACCAGCATCCCCAAGTCCTTTTCTGCCAGGCAACTTTCCAGCCATTCTTCCCTAATGTGCAGCTTCACATGGGGTTGTTGAGAACCAAATGCAGGTCCTGGCACTTTGCTTTGTGGAGCCTCATACAATTGGCCTCTACCTATCAATTCAGTCTGTCCATATCCCTCTGAAGAACCGTCCTGCCCTCAAACTGATCAACACTGCCATCAGCTTGGTGTCACCTCCAAACTTACTGAGGGTCCACTCAACACACTTGTCTAGATTATGAACAAAGATAGTAAATAAAACAGGCAAAAACGTCATGTCCTGGGTTCAGCAGCAGCAGTCATTTTTCTCAGTCTTAGTAGCTGGTGCAGTGCTGTGATTTTGACTTTCAGCCTGGAAACAGTGCTGATAACACTGACGTTTTTAGCTGTTGCTCAGTAATGTTTTCTCTGACCAAGGACTTCCTGAGTCTCATGCTCTGCCAGGGAGGAGGGGAAGGCGAGAGGAAGCAGAGACAGGACACCTGACCCAGATTAGCCAAAGGAGTATTCCCTACCACAGCACATTATGCCCAGTATATAAACTGGATCAGTTACTCAGAAGGGCTAGATCACTGCTCAGATCAGGCTGGGTATTGGTTGGTGGGTGGTGAGTGGTTGTATTCTCTTCCCTTGTTATATCCCTTATCACTGTTATTACTGGTGGTAGCAGTAGTGGTTTGTGTTATACTTTACTTACTGGACTGTTAATATTTCAACTCGTGGGAGTTACATTCTTTCAATTCTCCATCCCATCAAACCAGGAGTGTGGGTGGAGGAAGGGGGAGGGGGGAATGAACAAGTAGCTTCATGGCTCTGGTTTGCCATCTGGGCTAAAGCCATGACAGTTCTCTGTGGAGACCAACGTTGAGCACGAGGAGTTGAGATAACAACAGATCTGACCAGAGTGGGTCTAATCATATCTGTGATAAGCATTCATTGTTTTGGATTAATAATCACTCATCACAATGCTGATTTATTGGCTCTCAGGGTTGTTACTCTTGATCTTACAGTTTCAGCATGTCATACCTTACAGATGGTGTTTGCTGTTTTAGTGTGTATCAGCTGGGGGCCTTGGGCTAAGGTTCTTGTTTCACTGTACTTTATGGCAATGACTTGTAATACAATAGACTCATTGATCATGAAACTGATCTGGCTTGTGTTCTCAGTGTGGTCAACATCCATATACTTTGGGAGGTATATAATAGAAGTGCTTAGCAATTACATGTCTTTTTTCTCCTTCTTGAGTGGTCAACCTAAGAAGGAGACATTCCCTTACCTTCCCAGCCTCACAATTTATTTACAACATCATTTAAGAGTTCTGAAGGTTTGGAATGGCCTTTGGGTACCACTGGGACTTTTCTGCTGATTGTGATGGGGATCACCATACTGGCAAGCATACAGAGTGTGTTTTACCCACGACGATTTTGTCTTATCTCAAGAGTTAAGCAGAGTTGTGTTTGGGTCTTGTCTAGGGTTAGATGACAATGTAGGAGGACCAAGAGATTTTTCATGAGGCTGGACAGTCATGAGTGGCAGAGTGTGTGGGATAGTCCGGGCAAGTATCTAGGCCAGTAGGCCTCTTCCAGTGCTTTGAAACTTTACCACTGAACAAGCACAAAATCTAGAAAAATTAGTAAAATGTGTTGTAATCCTGGTCATACCAGAGAGGGACAAATCATGGCAATGTGCTGGGGCTTGGCCTATGCTTACAGAGCCCTGTTCAGGACTATCCAGCACCTTCAAAGGGAAAAAAGATGTCTCTGGTTCTGATGGCAAAGCAACTGATAGCGCAGCTACTCAAACTCCAAGTAGAGCAGCTACGCCAACCCTAGTGACAAGTACAGTAGCTACTGAAACTCTCTCCACAACAGATAACGCAGCTACTCCAAGTACAGCAACTGCACCAACCCCAGCAACAAGCACAGCAGCTACTCAAACTCCGATCAGAACAGACAACACAGCTACTTCAGCTCCAAGCACAGCAGCTACACTAGCCCCAGTGACAAGTACAACAGCTACTCAGACTCTGAGTACAACAAACACAGCTAATCCCATTCCAAGTACAGCAGCTACACCAACTCCAGCGACAAGTGCACTAGCTACCCAAACCCCAACAACAAATGCTGCAACCACTGCAACCACACTGATAATCACTGCAGCTAAACCAGAGGACCAATTCGTTCCAATATCAGTTGGCTCTGTACGCAAGGGGAAAAGCAAAAAAGAGGCAAGAAAGAAGAAGAAAGATGAAGAAACAAAGCACTTTCTACATGGGACAGCATCTGATCAGGAGTTATTATTACGTGAATCAGAGGAACAAGAGGAAGAAGAGGTGACTTCTTGACCTCAGACCTCAACCGAGCTATGGAATGTGTGAAAGGATTTTATCTGTCAACCAGGGGAGCACATCATCACCTGGTTGCTCCGATGATGGGACAATGGAGCTGACAGTCACTAAAAAGAAGGTAGGGAATCCAAGCAGCTGGGATCACTTGTTAGAGAAGGGGGCATTGACAAAACAATTGAAAAACAGAAACGGCCCCTCAGCTTTTGGAGGTGGATCTTGACAGCTGTGAAAGAAAGGTTTCTGTACAAGGACGATGTTATGAGTTGTTCAGCCAAGTGGACTATGCTGGAGAAAGGCATCCAGTCTCTGAGGCAATCACCCATTGTAGAGATGATCTATCGCAGGCTGCATGCCGGGATCCAGATGAAGTTGAATGTACACGACCCATGTGGCGGAAATTTACACAGAACACACTGTCATCATATGCCCACTCATTGGCAGCCATAACCTGGAATGACATAGCACCACCAACAGTGGATGGACTGATTCATCTACTCAGAGAGTTCGAAGACAATCTTACTCTTTCCCTCATTTCAGCTGTGGAAAAACTGTCTCAGGATTTCAGACAATTAAGAGATGATGTCTCAGATCTATCCAGCTCCCCACATGTACCAACCCACTTCTCAGCTATTAACAAAAGGTGTTCTACTGCTCAAGAGAGAAGATATAGGAGGTACACACCACAGGCTATCCTATGGTTTTATCTGCAGGGTCACGGAGAAGACGTGAGAAAGCGGGATGGAAAACCTACCTCAGCTCTGGAGTAACAGGTGCATGAATTGAAGAGGAGAACAAAGGTCAAGGCTGATCATCACATAAAAGCTGCAGCTTCAGTCTCTGGTGAGCAGGTTCCCAGATGGAGTGGAAGAGCTGATTTTACTCCAGCTCCTGTGATACAGACGACTAATGGCTGTCTACAAGACGTAAGTAACTAATGTTGTGATCAGTATTAGAGGGGCCCTGACTCCAGCCAGGTGGAGGGAGGGGACAATCGATTTACTAGACTGCGTGGATCAGATGGCCTGGCACATCAGTCCCACAGAAGTATAAGGCTCTAGTCGACACTGGTGCACAGTGTATCCTGATGACATCAAGCTGTCAAGGGGTGGAACCCATTTCTGTTTCTGCAGTGACAGGAGGATCCCAAGAGTTGACTGTACTGGAGGCTGAAATCAGCCTGACTGGAAGGAAATGGCAAAAGCACCCCATTGTGACTGGTCCAGTGGATCCATGCATCCTCAGCATAGACTACCTTAGGAGAGGATACTCCAAGAAACAGAAAGGTACAGATAGGCTTTTGGTATTGCTGCTTTGGAGACAGAGGAAACTGAAGAGCTCTCCACCTTGCCTGGTCTCTCAGGGGACCCTTCCTTTGTGGGGTTGCTGAAGGTTGAAGAGCAACAAGTGTCAATTGCAGCCACAGCAGTGGACCAGTGGCAGTATCACATCAATCAAGACTCCCTGGTTCCTATCCATAAGCTAATCCATAGACTGGAGAGTCAGGGAGTGATCAGCAGGAACCGCTCACCTTTTAATAGCCCCATGTGGCCAGTGTGAAAGTCTAACGAAGAGTAGAGACAAACAATAGACTGCCATGGCCTGAATGAAGTCACACCACCATTGAGTGCTGCCGTATCAGACAAGCTAGAATTCTGGAGAATGCACATGTTAAATTACAGTTTCATTGTAAGCCCTCTCTATCATGTGATCTGGAAGAAGAATGATTTTAAATGGGGCCCTGAGCAACAACAAGCCTTTGAGGAAATTAAACGAGAGATAGATCATGCAGGAGTCCTTGGACCAGTCTGGACCAAGCCAGATGTAAAAAATGTGCTCTACACAGCAGCCAGGGAGAATGGTCCTACCTGGAGCCTCTGGCAGAAAGCTCCATGGGAGACTCGAGGTCAACCCCCCAGCTTTTGGAGTCAGGGATGCAGAGGACCTGAAGCCAACAATACCCCAACTGAAAAAGACACTGGCAGCCTATGAAAGCGTTCAAGCTGCTTCGGAAGTGATTGGCACTGAAGCACAGCTCCTCCTGACACCCTGGTTGCCCATGTTGGCTTGGATGTTCAGGGTCTCCTCTACACATGATGCAACTGATGCTACATGGAGTAAGTGGGCTGCACTAATTACACAATGAGCTCCAACAGGAAATCCCAGTTGTCCAGGATTTCTAGAAGTCATCATGGACTGGCCAGAGGAATGTCACCAGAGGAGGAGGTGATGCGTGCCAAAGAGGCCCCACCATATAATAAACTGTCAGAAAGTGAAAAGAAATATGCTTTGTTTACTGATGGGTCCTGCCACATTGTGGGAAAGCATCTGAGATGGAAGGCAACCGTGTGGAGTCCCTTACAGCACGTTGCAGAAACTGCTGAAGGAAAGAGTGAGTTGAGTCAGTTTGCTGAGGTGAAAGCCATCCAGCTGGCTTTGAGCATTGCTGAACAAGAAAAGAGGCCAGTACTTTATACTGACTCATGGATGGTGGCAAATGCCCTGTGGGGGTGGTTGCAGCAATGGAAGCAGAGCAACTGGCAATGCAAAGGTAAACCCATCTGAGCTGCTGCACTGTGGCAAGATATCGCTGCCGGTGTGCAGAACCTGGTGGTGAACACATGTCATGTAGATGCTCATGTACCCAAGAGTCAGGCCACTGAGGAACATCAGAACAACCAACAAGTGCATAAAGCTGCTAAGATTGAAGTAGCTCAGATGGACTTAAATTGGCAACATAAGAGTGAATTATTTTGGGTCTGGTGGACCCATGACACTTCAGGCCATCAGGGCAGAGATGCAACATAAAGAGAGGCTCATGATCGAGGTGTGGACTTAACAATGGACGCTATTGCCCAGGTTACTTATGAGTGTGAGACATGTGCTGCAATTAAGCAAGCCAAGTGGCTAAAGCCTCTTTGGTATGGAGGACGATGGCTGAAATACAAATATGGGAAGCCTGGCAGATTGATTATATCACATTCCCACCAACTCGGCAAGGCAAGCACCATGTGCTTACCATGGTGGAAACAACCACAGGATGGCTAGAAACATACGCTGTGCCCCACGCCACTGCCTGGAACACTATCCTGGGCCTTGAGAAACAGGTTTTGTGTAAATACAGCATCCCAGGGAGAACTGAGTCAGACAATGGAAATCATTTCTTGAACAAACTTATAGGTGCTTGGGCCAAAGAGCATGGCATTGAGTGGGTATATCACATCCCCTACCATACACCAGCCTCTGGGAAAATCAAACGGTACAACGGGCTGTTAAAAACTACACTGAGAGCAATGGGTGGTGGGACTTTCAAACATTGAGATGCACATTTACCAAAGGCCACCTGGTTGGTCAACACCAGAGGATCTGCCAGCAGGGCTGGCCCAGCCCAGTCGGAATTTTTACATTCTGTAGAAGGGGATAAAATTCCTGTGGTGCACATGAAGAATTTGCTGGGGAAGACAGCCTCGGTTATTCCTGCTTCAGGTAACGGCAAACCCACTCGTAGGATTGCTTTTGCTCGGGGACCTGGATATGCCTGGTGGACGATGCAGGAAGATGGAGAATTCTGATGTGTACCTGAAGGGGATTTGATTTTAGGAGAAGACAGCCAATGAACCCAATTGCATCCTGTTGCCAGCTATGCAGTACTTTTGTAGCCCACCAACTAGATGTCTTCAGGTCACCAGCGACTGGCCCTGACTTCCCTCTGACCATTCTCCCAACAAAGACTGAACTATGATGAAACCAGATGAATTCTGTGATATCATTGGCAGGCACCAATGCAACACTGCACACAGCCTCTCCGGCTCTGAAAGACTGTTACAAGAGATAGAGCCCGAAATGATGGACTGGATGATCTCAGCAGCTTTATAGGGATTGGTCCTTGCACTAAGGAATGATCTCTCTCTCTTTCTCTCTCTCTGTGAATGTATATATATATATATATATATGACACAAGAGTGATGGCATATTGACAAATGAGCATGATGTGAACAGTATGGAATAAGGGGTGGATACTCTCCTGGGTACAGCAGTAGCAGTAATTTTTCTGCTTCTTAGTAGATGGTGCAATGCTGTGATTTTGACTTTCAGCCTGAGAACAATGCTGATAACATGGATGTTTTTAGTTATTGCTAAGTAATATTTACACTGACCAAGGTTTTCCTGAGTCTCATGCTCTGCCAGTGAGGAAGAGAAAGCTGAGAGGAAGCAGGGTAGGACCCCTGACCCAGACTAGCCAAAGGAGTATTCCATACCACAGCATGTCATGCCCAGGATGTAGAACTGGGGCAGTTACTTGGAAGGGCTAGATCACTGCTCGGGTAAGGTTGGGTATCAGTCAGTGGGTGGTGAGTGGTTGTATTCTCTTTCCTTATCGTTTCCCTTATCATTATTATTATTGGTGGCAGCAGCAGTTGTTTTGTGTTATACGTTAGTTACTGGACTGTTTTTATCTCAACCCGTGGGAGTTACATTCTTTCAATTCTCCTCCCCATCCCTCCAAGAGTGGGGAGAGGAAGAGGGGAGTGAGCGAGCAGATGTGTGGTTCTGGGTTGTCTGCTGGTTTTAAACCACGACACCTCTGTACTGAGCCCCTGGGTTGACTGGCCACCAACTGAATTCAACTCCATTCAGCACCACTCGTGACTGGACAGCAGAGGAATTTGGTAGCTAGTTGTTGATGAGTTGGTAATTGATTCTTCAATAATTTCAGTTGGTTCACCTTCAGGTTATACTGTACACCCACCCCTGAACTTATCCACTTGGTAAAGGACAGAATATGTTGACTTTCTGAGGAAATTGTTTCAGTCAGTTTGCTGATAATGGCTGATCTGTGTTTGTTGTTCTGTAGGTGTATATCAGACTTCCAAAAATGAACAGGAAAGAATGATAGTGTGCTCGAGCTCTTTGAGTAGTTTTCATTACCTATGTAGGGCAAAATATGTTAAACAACTCACACATATCTTGGGGAAATCTTCCTTCCTTATGGTTTAAGGAATACTGTTTGCCATTTTTTTAAAATTTAGTACTTTACCAACCACCAGATTTTTGTTACTTGCATTCCCATCCAATGAAGATCTAGGATTTGCCTGCATGTCAAAGGCTTTGCCTCTTTTCAGTGCTGCCATGCAGAAACAAGACCGAATGGTATGAACTGAGAGATGGAAGTACCAGAATATGGTGCACTGTGCATCATCACTTTCCCAGTCATATTTCAGATAAAAAACTGTGCTAAACTTTGACCACTTTCTACTGGATTACTCATATACATGGAGAGTGGAACTGAGAAATATTTTTTTCAAGTGTTAAAATAAATGACAAGCTTTTTGAAGCTGATGCCAAATGAAGAAGTATCATTAACTAGTCAGATCCTGATGCCTTAAGCTGGAAGACACTATATTGGAGCTAAGTGGGGAGTGAAGTCACAAATATTTTATAGGGTTACATCTACATGGAAAATAAGATTTTACTTTTCTTGTAGAAGTAACAAATGTTTCTTGCATTGAAAAGTGGAACCCAACATGCATGTTTCTTCCACAAAAAAAAGAACAAGATTTATCTGCTTCCTTCTTTTTAAATTCCTTCCGTAACAGATTTGCTTACAGAGCTAAACAAGGCTTTCATAGAATCATAGAATACCTAGGGTTGGAAAGGACCTCAAGATCATCTAGTTTGAACCCCCCTGCCATGGGCAGGGACACTTCACACTGAACCATGTCACCCAAGGCTCTGCCCAACCTGGTCTTGAACATTGCCAGGGATGGAGCATTCACAGCTTCCCTGGGCAGCCCATTCCAGTGCCTCACCACCCTCACAGTAAACAATGTCTTCCTTATATCCAGTCTAAACCTCTGCTGTTTAAGTTTCAACCCATTACCCCTTGTCCTATCACTACAGTCCCTAATGAATACTCCCTCTCCAGCATCCCTGTAGGCCCCCTTCAGATACTGGGAGTTCTCCACACAGCCTTCTATTCTTCAGGCCAAACAGCCCAACTTTCTCAGCCTGTCTTCATACAGGAGGTGCTCCAATCCCCTGATCATCCTCGTGGCCATCCTCTGGACTTGTTCCAACAGTTTCCTGTCCTTTTTATGTTGAGGACACCAGATCTGTACACAATACTTCAGATGAGGTCTCACAAGAGCAGTGTAGAGGGGCAGGATCACTTCCTTTGACCTGCTGGTCATGCTCCTTTCGATGCAGCCCAGGATACAGTTGGCTTTCTGGGCTGCGAGCGCACACTGAAGCCGGCTCATGTTCATTTTCTCATCGACCAATACCCCAAGTCCTTCTCTGCAGGGCTGCTCTGAATTTCTTTTTTGCCCAACCTGCAGCTGCGCCTGGGGTTGCTCTGACCCAGGTGTAGGACCTTGCACTTGGCATGGTTAAACTTCATGAGGTTGGCATCAGCTCACCTCACAAGTGTGTCAAGGTCCCTCTGGATGGCATTCCTTCTCTCCAGCATATCAACTGAACCACACAGCTTGGTGTCATTGGCAAACTTGCTGAAGGTGCACTCAATCCCATTGTCTATGCCAGCGACAAAGTTGTCGAAGAAGACTGGTCTCAACACCGCTCCCTGAGGGACATCACTTTTTACTGGTCTCCAGCTGATCTTCCTGACCTTTCATGATCTTTCCTGATCTTTCTGATGGATTTTAATGAACTCATACTTATTTTACATCCGGCAACTCTTAAAATTTAATTTTATTAACACTGTGTTACCCTGACAGCTAGCTTGAAATTCATCTCTTCATTGACAATATAGTAACTGTGTTAATCACAGTCCCCCTGTAGAGTCTTAGATAGTTACCTCTCTCCTGAAGCCTTAAGGATTTTTACTGATAAATATTAGACTCCATGTTTTGGCATCTCAAGTGGCTAACAATATCTCTTTCTAAATACAAATAATACCTGTGGCTTTTGGGAGCCCTTTTACACATCACAGAGGTCTCTCTACTGATGTAGGAGAAAGGGAGAACTGCATCTATTCCTGATCCAAGCGTTGAAACCCAAACTTTAAACAGAGGCTTCAGAAGTCATTGTTCAAAATATTAGGACAGCTTTTTCAGCCATCATGACAGAGAAAATGACCTTGAAGTCAAAAATCACTATCTAAAGTCATCTAACCCTCTAGCAAATTGATTGCTAGTCAAGTTATTGTCAGAAATACTGGCATCATTCTTGTAGATGAAACTTCCCACAACTCTGTCATTAATTTAAGAATAAACTCTGGTTCTTTTCAATAAAAGTTATTAACTTCATGAGGCTGCTTGAGAGAAAAGAACAGAATTCTGAACTGTGACTGTGTGCAAAGGGAATTTATTTCTCTAAGACGGCAATGTGCAAATTAGCACAAACAGATATTCATCTATAAACACATGGGGTTATCCTATGGATATATTTGTTCTATTATTTTAAAGTTGTATTTTATCTCAATATTGAGGGAATTAGAAATACCCAGTATCCTGTTCTTTGTACCATGATAAAAATTTTTATGAAATGCAGGGTTTATAAAGCATTAAATGATAACGACATTCTTTTCTGTGTGTAAGCGTGGTTTTTTTTTTTTTTTGTTTTATTTACTGTGGCCTTGTCATCTGGCAAATTCTCACATAGGTCAAAGTAAAAATAGACTATTTTCTAGGACTAAAGTATATATATTAGAGCAGACAAGAGCATGCTCAAAAATCAAGCGATTTTTATAAAGGAGCTGTAGGTTCCAGTGATAATAAAAATCTATCTTTAAATCATATGTAATAGCTCTTAAATGATTTTTATTTATTGTAATGATTACTAATATTGTTTTAATTGAGATATTTTTCATCCCTACAATAAGATTAAATAATTAAAATTACACTTTTTATAAGCCGATATTTTTCTTTTCATGTTACTTTTATTATTATTATTATGTATTCTAGTTTACAGAGGTTATATAAGTTCTTTAACTATATCAAATCATGACATTTAAGGAATTCTTGAAAAAAAAAAATCAGTTAAATTAAAAAGCAATATACATCTGCAAAATTAACTACCAGGAAAAGTTCTGCAAGTATGGAATATTTTCAGAATAGTCTTCATAATTGTACATAAAATAATAGGATAAATCTCATATAGATGATACACATACTCTTGAATTTTTTCAGTATTGCATTGTTACTATGTATTCTGGCTTTGCAGGTAGCTCTAGCTTAATTTTCAGAGCAGAGTCAGCAGTAAAATGTATACATGTGCAAATATTTATGGAACAATTCTGTCCTCATGGAGGACAAAGCGCATACCCAGAAATTTTTGTGATAAATCTGTCAGAAAAGAACAGTCCAAACCCTTCATTAAAACTGTTTCATTTGTTCCTTCCCTCCACACTGCATCTTGCAAAAGATTTTAGGATGATCTTCTTCTATTTTTCTCCTTTTTTTTTTAGTACTAGACAAAATTTTTCCTATTAGTACAAGTCTTGTTCTTCCAGAAATAGAGTGCAACTCTAAAAAAAAAAAAAAGTAAGAGAGAAATGCGATGTTTTAAGTAATCGAATTGAATCAGTGCTTTTTTTATCCCTAGAAGTCCTAGACAGATATACATTCAGAGCACAAGCTATAGAGGTTTTTTTTCTGTGGGGGTTTCACTTTTGCTTTTGTTGTGTCTTTGGTGGTTTTTGTTGTGTTTGGTTGGGTTTTTTTGTTTTTTTGTTCAAAAGGTACAGCTACAGTATTTGAAGGTGATAAGTTCAGGGAAATTTATGATGTGTCCTAAAGTGAATTAAATCTTAATGTAAAAGAATTAAAAAAGAGAGAGAAAAGAAAAATTTTTTTGAGGAAGGTACTTCTGTAGTTGACTTTCCTATAACTTCCATTCTCTGTTAAATGTTTTGATAATCTTGTATTGATAATTCTTAATGGGAACACTGAAACAAGACAGCTTGCAGATTAATTTTTCTGTTGTGTTTATGCACATTATCACTTGTTCATACACAGCTCAGTTTGAATAACTGGAAATAAGCAATCAGTTTTTGTACAACAGCAGTATGAAAAGAGATTACTGGTTTGTGTTAATAAAAACAGCTGATGCACAATTATTTTCTTTATTAGCTACATATAGAATCATAGAATCATAGAATAGTTAGGATTGGAAAGGACCTCAAGATCATCTAGTTCCAACCTCCCTGCCATGGGCAGGGACACCTCACACTAAACCATATCACCCAAGGCTTCATCCAACCTGGCCTTGAACACTGCCAGGGATGGAGCATTCACAACCTCCCTGGGCAACCCATTCCAGTACCTCACCACCCTCACAGTAAACAATTTCTTCCTTATATCCAGTCTAAACCTCTGCTGTTTAAGTTTCAACCCATTACCCCTTGTCCTATCACTACAGTCCCTAATGAATACTCCCTCTCCAGCATCCCTGTAGGCCCCCTTCAGATACTGGAAGGCTGCTAGGAGGTCTCCACGCAGCCTTCTCTTCTGCAGGCTGAACAACCCCAACTTTCTCAGCGTATCTTCATATGGGAGGTGCTCCAGTCCCCTGATTATCCTTGTGGCCCTCCTCTGGACATGTTCTAACAGCTCCATGTCCTTTTTATGTTGAGGACACCAGAACTGAACACAATACTCCAATATATATAAAACTATTTAGTTTCTTTCAAGCAGTTCTGTGATCTACTACATTTTTTTTTTATCATAATTCAAAATCCTGGGTATTTTAACTGCCGATAAGTACCAGAGATTTAGGAAATTTCTGTCTCTCTTGGCATCCATTAGTCAATCACAGTTCTTTGGGCTATAACAGTATTCCTGGCAACAAAATTACCAGTATTACAAGGTGCATCCCATGTCTATGAACATATGGTCTAGCATCTTGAACTCCTTTAAGAACACCATTGTGGTTTTCTCACATTAGCTATGTTATGTTACAAATAATGCACATTTGACTAATGGAAGGTTCAGCGCTCTTACAGATCTGTTCATAACAATGACAGTATTGTCAGCATTGTCCTGATTAATGAAGAGTGTATTTTAGAACAAACCAAACCAAACTAAACCAGAACAAAAATAGTCTGATGCAGTTAGTCTGGAATATAATACTAGTTAAGAAATTACCATGTGAAAGAGTTTGTTGGTATGATCGCTAACATCTGCCATTAGTGAAAACCACATCTCATTTTTTCTGCACGTATACTCCTTGAAAGGGGGAAAAAAAGTGCAAAGCAAGGACTACCTATTTTGTTCTAGACAAATAAAAATTCCACCCCATCTGTAAATTTCCGGCAAGACAAATATTTTAAAAATCTCTTCACAAATTTTGTGCTGTTGTAAAAGAAAAGGTCGTTCAAATTGAGATTTCTTTAGTACAAAAAATGTATCACCATCATTTGTCAGAAGGGCTGCTTGGATCTCCTTTTTACTCCTTATTACTGTTTATTTTTCTATTTTTGTTACTACTTCCCTAATTAAAAAGCTTTGTGTTTTATTAAAGCATATATGAATAGATTATAGTGGGTGTTTTTCAAATCTCTTTCATAATCTCTTCAAAATGTAGGAAACTACTTTAAAACAATTAGCTTCCATACTGAAAAAAATATCTCAGTTTCAGGTTACCACTGCGTAAGGTTTTATGTTAGCTTTCACACTCTCATATTGCCAATACACTGTTGAAAACATATCCTTTACTCCATTTTGGTGCTGATATACTAAAAGAGGCAAAATCAAACACTAATAAGGTTTGCTTTTGAATATGAACTTTTGCTGAGTTTAAAGTATTTTTCAAACAATTGTTGTCAACTATCCATTTTAATAGGAAAGAGGTTTTACAATTTCTCCATCATCTTCCATATTTGTAAAAGTACTTGTAGCTATCTCCAGACATAAAAGATGTCTGATTTGTTTGCGTTACACTTTCCTTCTTTCCTTCCTTCCTTCTTCCCTGCCTCCCTTCATTCCTTTCCTAACAAAAAACCCAAAACATAACACAACACAAACACACAAACACAAACACAGAAAAAACAAACCCCCCTATCATTTAATTAATTAAACAACCCCCCAGTCCCACAATACTAGACTTTTAGGTGCCATGTGCTACCTTCACACATACCTTTCAATGAGTATCTCATGACCTGAAGAGCTGGAAAAACATGAATATGTGTTTCTAGTAAGAAGTCCATTCATTTCAATCCTTATTTGGGTTTTGAATGAATATCTTATGTCACATACTGCTCGGAAAATATAATGTGTGTTTGTATTCAGAAATCCATTTACTTAAACTTTAAAATAAAATGTAGATACCATAAAATTTTATTAGTAGTAAATACATATTAATATTTTATATCAATTGTGAATTCATATTCATATTAAATATATAATATTTCAATAGTTGAGTACATTTACATTACATTGGAGCTTTACATCTGTGTACGTTACATCTGTGAGGTTTATTACTAGTTCTGCCTAACTGCACTGCAAGATTTTATAGAACTATAAGATGTTTTCATATTAGAGTCTCCCTCTACATAATTTTAATGGAATTTTTCTTAATTAGTATGAATATGTGGAATAGTTATCACTAGTAAGTGTTGTTCTCATTAAAACCCATAAATTAAAAATAAATTAAAAAAAAAGTAAATTTCTGTTACGTTTTACAAAATATTCATTGACTATATTACATACATTCTCAGACTCTGTGGTGCTGCACTTTTCCACAGCTACAGTATATATTTTTTTTTTTGCTTTGTAAAGTAAGGCACCAACCAGAGCTCTATCAATTTATTTGGTTGAGAAATATTCCTTCCTTAGATTCACTGTTAAAAAAATTAGTAAAGAATAAAAATAATATAAGTTCTCTCAGTAAAGTCTCAGAATTTTATGTGTAAAAAACCCCATCTCTCCAATATTTTTGCTTCAATATTTTTACTCATTTTCACAGAAAATAAGTACAATACATAGGAATGATGATGACTTCAGAGGCTGTTTACAGAGAAAATGTATCTCTGTACACTGTGTCCAATTTCTATGCTGCTTATTTAAATTAATTTTGTTTCAGTTTAATTTTATATTTTAAAATTTACATTTTATATTTCATATCTTATATTCTATATTTTAGATTTTATGCATTTTTGGGTTTTATTTTATTGTATTGTATTTTATTTTACTGTTTTACTTTACTTTTGAATATCTAGTATTCCAAACCTGTTTTCAAGTAGAGATATTTTTTTTTATTGAGGGAACTCGAGCATATACTTCTAATTCTTGAAGAACACAAAATTTAATATTATACTGTCCTTTAAGTGTAGTTTAAACTGAAATCTTTATTTCCTTGAATCATTTTTAATAATATTGGAACAGGCAGATAGTAATCCAAGAATTATAAGGCAACTTAGGAACTTCTTGGAAAAAATGATACAAGGTTGTTATAAAATACATAATCACTGATCTAGATATGAGCATCCAGCAGAGCTACTTAAAAAATTGTTTGTTATCTGTAATATCTTTGTTAAGATATTACTGGTGTCACTGGTAAAAGACATAAGACCATTCTAAGAGCTGAGAGACACTATCAGAAGAAATTCAGAACACTGTATAGAAGGATCTAACTCTTGTAGTCAGTAGGTAGCCTGTACAGGAACAATTCAGGTGGTTTAGTGAAACAAGTTTGGCTAGATGTGGGGAGGCTTATGCTTACTATTTATTTAGGTTGGGGGGGTCGTGGATGGGTGGGGGGTAGGGGGGGGTGGGGTGGTAGTTATTTTTTTTTGTTTTTAATTTTATTTTTATCACAGAAATTGTGTAAGCTATATTTTTAAAGTAATTACTTCAGAAAGTCTGTCTTTATTTCAAGCAATTTGCATGTGATAATATGTGAAGGATGAAACAATAAATTAAAGTGCGTGACCATCATGTAGCTCTGTATTCAGACTGGCTTTCAGAAACACACTAAAAACCTTTTCGGAAGAAATCTGATGTTTAACAAACTGGTTCCTGTAGGCTTTAAAGCATAACAAGCATTGTGCTCTAGTTTCAATATTATTTTTTTAATTTAGAATTTACCAGTTATTGCTGAATCATTTGGTGACATATTGTACCTACTGTGAGGAGAAACTGGGCAAAAGGAAACTACCTGCCTTTTGTATTCACCTGTCTGGTCATGAGAACTGAGGGAATGTATAGATATATGTGTCACAAACTTATGAGCCTGGAAGAATTTTAAAGTAGTGGTTTAAAAGCGTAAGCAGATATCCTGAGACTTCCATATCTAGAACTAGTCTTGTAACAGTGGTTAAAAGTATTTTGGTACTTAATAGGTTAAAACAATTTTAATGAAATTTAAAGATAATTAGGCTTTCATTCTCTCTCAACAAAAAGTTGCTTGTTTGGTTTGTTTTTTTTTTTAAGATACGTTTATATTTCTGATAACCTGTGTCTTAATTTTTTTTACTTAAAATTCAAATTAGACTGTTGGGTTCTCACTCATATTTCTTCAAATATATTCCCCAGATTTTTTTTTCCACAATTTGTTGGTAGAAAATTATTCTAGCTAGTAGAAAAGAGCATACAAGCTGCTTTTTTTTTTTTAATGCTAATCACCTGGAATATTTTGTAATTATAGCTTACTTGTCTAGAAATATTTAAATCACAAAGTCTGTGTTTGTGCAAGTAATGAAGTAAAAATGTGTTTAAAAGTATACTTCCCCTTGAGATTATTTTATTATGACTGTTTTACTTTCAACAGAGATAACAGAACTGGCTGCCTAATATGTAAAAACATCAAATTCCATTAACATTATGATCTATCAAAAAGATCAAAAACTCAACCAGTTTATATTTTTATTCATCTTACAAAAAAAAATCTTTTACCTCTGCATGAAGTTCACATTAATTTCTGCAAGTGGGAAAATGTAAATTAAAAAATAAAGCCTAAAAAATAGAGTATTCTGTATGTAGAAGTAGGAAATAATTGCTAGCACAATTAAGCTCTTAACAATCTGTCCTGGGTTCAGCAGTAGCAGTCATTTTTCTCAGTCTTAGTAGCTGGTGCAGTGCTGTGATTTTGACTTTCAGCCTGGAAACAGTGCTGATAACACTGACGTTTTTAGCTGTTGCTCAGTAATGTTTTCTCTGACCAAGGACTTCCTGAGTCTCATGCTCTGCCAGGGAGGAGGGGAAGGCGAGAGGAAGCAGAGACAGGACACCTGACCCAGATTAGCCAAAGGAGTATTCCCTACCACAGCACATTATGCCCAGTATATAAACTGGATCAGTTACTCAGAAGGGCTAGATCACTGCTCAGATCAGGCTGGGTATTGGTTGGTGGGTGGTGAGTGGTTGTATTCTCTTCCCTTGTTATATCCCTTATCACTATTATTACTGGTGGTAGCAGTAGTGGTTTGTGTTATACCTTAGTTACTGGACTATTCTTATCTCAACCTGTAGGTGTTAAATTTTTTTCAATTCTCCTCCCCATCCCGGCTGGGCTTAAATCATGACAGTTCTCTGTGGAGCCCGACGTGGGGCATGAAAGGTTGAGATAGTGACAGATCTGACCAGAGTGTGTCTAACCGTTTAAACCACAACCCAGTCTAATCAAAATAAAACAGGTATTTATTAGTCAAAGCTCGCACTTTGCAGTCTAGTTTAATACAGTGCAGCTTCATAAAAATATAACAAAGCTTGCTATTTAAGAAAACTTGCTAGTGTCTGTTATGTTTTTTCTACTATATTCACTCTGATTTTATATCAGGTCCTAAGGCTATGATTCCTTGAAAATGGAAAAGTGGGTTGTTATTTTAGATAGCTGTTAAGTCTTCACTGAGAGGAGATAGTAGCTGACAGGGCAGATCTGTTCTTATACATTTCAATGTCACAGCATTCTTTTCTTCACACATTCCTTCTTTTTGCTTCCTAATGAATGAACACCTTCCCCAGCCTTCATGTATGTATTGTGATGATTGTTGGTTAGACTGGCACCCTCTGAGAGCTTCTCACCTTGTCC